>NC_062966.1:26524047-26617146 GCF_023119035.1 Salvia hispanica | reverse complement strand
CATCAATAAACCTAACTGGATCAAGATCTCATTTAGAAGTTGCATTAAGTCATTGTCCTTCTATAAAATAGGTCAATCCAACTCACAGCATCTTTTCTCGCTTTAAACAACATTGATGACAATCCAGGCTCTCCCATTTCCATATCTAGTCTTTTGTTCAAATGAACTAGGACTTAAGAAAAATGCAGCCTTTATGAATTTGTCATCTATCATACTTTCCTCTAATAGTAACACAAAGACTATTATTCTGAAGATTTTCACTTTCAGTTAAACCTTCTTAGTCATTTCTGTTACTTTAGGCGATGACTTGTGCTCGTAAAACTTAAGGGATCAAAAAGATCCAAACATTCGTCACTAGGACAGATTCTTCTATTGATATCCATCTTTCATTGTCATTAAATCAAGACTTCGTCGAAGTACTTAAAGGAAAATAGCTTGACTCTATTCCTCAAAGAGTTTGTCAAGTACATGCATAATGCATTCTTGAACATTCGAATTATGTCGAGGAAATGGAGGACATGAATCATTTGAGTATAAACTTCAAGCTTTCAGCTATGAGAATCTTATCCACTTTCGTTTTCGGTCTACATAATTTAGGCATTCGAGTTTACTTTCTATAAGGATCGCAGACAAATATTAAAAGACATAATGAAGATTTGGCAAATAAACTTATTATCACATACTCATGCTCAATACATAATCACAAATAACCACAAAACAATTATGTATCTTACAACTGCAAAATTAATAAATTGTATCCTCCTCTGGAGGTTAATACGCATTAAAATTTTGACAATTTTACTGGTCACAACACCAACGCATCAATAGCTTCCTCCTCTGGAGGTTGACACGCCTAATGCTGCCTAAGCGCGACCATCAGATTTAGCATTACAGAATTTTATTTCTACAACACACTCCCATAACAATGTTCATGTGTTGATAACAAAACCAAGCTATCTCATAAATTCTGATTGAACCCTGAAACTCGTAATTTCTTAGGATTATTCGTCCCCACTTTGCAGGTGGCAATAATATTGGGAACCACTTTCTAGTTCATTCTATTTATTATGTGAGAAGTCTGCCCTTATGAACTTACTGTTTTCGTAGGATTATTGTCCCTACTCTGTAGGTGGCGATAATATTAGAAAATCAGCTTCACAAAATTTTACAGTCCAACCGATGGAGACCATATACAACGCACTTGTTGTAATCATCACTTAGATATTTTTATATGGTTTTTGCATAATTATCACATAAGCAGATAAAGCAGATAATCCACTTAAAATAGATAAACACCAAATAAACAGATAAATCCATCTAATGCATGGCATTTAAACACACAGGATAATTATCGACAATTATTTAATCTAGTCAAGGGAGAATTAATTAAATAATTAAGTTTTATATTGGATCATAATTATCCAATTACTGATAGGATTTATCAAGATAGAGTTAACTATCTAAATCCATTTAGGATTATTCAAGATTTTATTTCGATAAAAGTAATGTTTGATATATTCTGGATGTCTATTCTAAATAGAATTAAGATTTGTACAAATCTTGGTTGATAGGAATTTATTTTTATCTTATGGATAATGATGGAACTGATTCTATCTAGTAATACCCTAGTACGATTTAAATAATGATAATCTTAGATCAACGTTATCTTGAATTGTAGGATTTGATTTTATCGAAATAAAATCTTGAATAATCCTAAATGGATTTAGATAGTTAACTCTATCTTGATAAATCCTATCAGTAATTGGATAATTATGATCCAATATAAAACTTAATTATTTAATTAATTCTCCCTTGACTAGATTAAATAATTGTCGATAATTATCCTGTGTTTAAATGCCATGCATTAGATGGATTTATCTGTTTATTTGGTGTTTATCTATTTTAAGTGGATTATCTGCTTTATCTGCTTATGTGATAATTATGCAAAAACCATATAAAAATATCTAAGTGATGATTACAACAAGTGCGTTGTATATGGTCTCCATCGGTTGGACTGCCAAATTTTGTGAAGCTGATTTTCTAATATTATCGCCACCTACAGAGTAGGGACAATAATCCTACGAAAACAGTAAGTTCATAAGGGCGGACTTCTCACATAATAAATAGAATGAACTAGAAAGTGGTTCCCAATATTATTGCCACCTGCAGAGTGGGGACAATAATCCTAAGGAACTGCGAGTTTCAGGGTTCAATCAGAATTTATGAGATAGCTTGATTTTGTTATCAACACATGAACATTGTTATGGGAGTGTGTTGTAGAAATAAAATTCTGTAATGCTAAATCTGATGGTCGCGCTTAGGCAGCATTAGGCGTGTCAACCTCCAGAGGAGGAAGCTATTGATGCGTTGGTGTTGTGACCAGTAAAATTGTCAAAATTTTAATGCGTATTAACCTCCAGAGGAGGATACAATTTATTAATTTTGCAGTTGTAAGATACATAATTGTTTTGTGGTTATTTGTGATTATGTATTGAGCATGAGTATGTGATAATAAGTTTATTTGCCAAATCTTCATTATGTCTTTTAATATTTGTCTGCGATCCTTATAGAAAGTAAACTCGAATGCCTAAATTATGTAGACCGAAAACGAAAGTGGATAAGATTCTCATAGCTGAAAGCTTGAAGTTTATACTCAAATGATTCATGTCCTCCATTTCCTCGACATAATTCCACGAAGAATGTTCAAGAATGCATTATGCATGTACTTGACAAACTCTTTGAGGAATAAGGTCAAGCTATTTTCCTTTAAGTAGCTCGACAAGTCTTGGTTAATGACAATGAAAGATGGATATCAATAGAATCTGTCAAGATGATTCGATTGGAATATCCTAAAGTGACAGAATGTTTTGAGGATCTTTTGATCACTTAAATAGTTTCTGACACAAGTCATCGCCTAAAGTAACAAGAAATGACTATAAGAAGGTTTAACTGAAAAGTAGAAAATCTTCAGAATAATAGTCGTTGTGTTACTATTAGAGGAAAGTAACATGATAGATGACGAATTCATAAAGGCTGCATTTTTCTTCAACAACACATCAACTTCTTAATCATTGAATGATAAAGTATTTATTGCTCTTAGTCTTAAGGCCAAGAAAATACTTAGAAATTGTTCGAACTGATCTAGACTATCAAGATTTTAACATTTAGTTAAATAGCTTGAGAGTTGAGAAAGTCTGTTTAATGCGCTTTGAGTTAGAATCATTTTGATTTTTCAAGAGATTCAGAATACTTATAGAAGTGCAACATAGAAAGACTAGCAAGTCTTAATGGTTTACACCATAAGGAGACGAGCAAAGGGTTATGATCAGTAGTGGGAGTCTAATCTCCATTAACGGATCCAAGCATTCATCTAATGAATGGGATAGTTATGTAAGAAGGAATCTGAGTCTTTCTAAGACAAGTTTGATTAAGTGATGAGTTGTAATCATTAAAAATCTTATCATTGATGGGATAAACATTAAAGAAACTACCAACATCAGTACCTTCTACAAAACACGAGTTGTGGACTAGAGGCGTAGTCTAGTCCAGCACATCTCAAGGTGGAATGTTGTTCCACGACACGTGTTGGAAAAGTGTCCCAGAAAACTGGAGTTGAGTACTGAGGCATGTTTTAAGGTTTATCCCAAATGATGTAAGGTTATAAGTTCTGTAGTCTTCAAAGATATAATTCTTGTATGAAGATCAAGAGATGAACTACAAGCCTAACAGCGTGATAACTCTCAAAATAAAGAGAGAGATATCGGATTTTCCACATTACCAAGAAGTCATACCATTAGAAACTTTTGCACTAATAAAATCAACTTCAGTACCTAAGATTGTAAGAACCATATCGTAGTGGGAGCGTTCCACTGGAACACAACAAGTTCATGGGTCTAAGAGTGTCGTAAGACTCGGTCTTAGATTAACTTGAACATAATCCCTTTAACTACAATGTAGTATTGGTTCATTTGGATATTCATCTTTGAAAAGGTGATAGATTTCAAACTACAATCTAAGATAGACAACATGTTTTACAAGACTAAGATTGGAACATTTAAGCATTAGAAATTCCATGAAAAGGTTTATACCTTTCAAGGTGGAATTGTCTTGTCTCTAGTCAAGTGTCATTTGACGCTTAGTGAGATCAAGAATTATGAGACTAGTTTCGGAGATAGTTGTCTCATGTATGCTATAGTGTGTACTAAGTTTGATATTAGTTGTGCTTTTGCATAGCAAGTATATATCATAATAACCATGGCAAAGGATTTTGATTGAGGTAATGAATATACCCTAGTGCTTGAGAAAGACTAGTAACTATATTCTAGTTTACCAGTCATTCATGTAATGTCCTTGAGGTTACACTGTCTTAGTTTTATTACTAATCAGTGATCGAGTAAAATACCTGCTTTGTGTATAAGTGGGAGAGTTTTTGGCAGTGGGTATACTCGAAAGCATGTTTTGAGTATAAGTGGGAGATTGTTAGGTTTGGTATACTGAAAAGCATGTTTCGAGCAAGTTTCGCTCGAATAGAATCTTGCTTGTATACGTAAAACTCTATAATCCACTTTTAACCCGATTCAGTATTATTCGAGCAGTTCCGCACGAATAGAATCACTATTATTATTACATTGTGTTTGCTTGTGCATTTATAAGATGTTTTATAAACATTTAAATGCATAAGAAGTAAACAAAGTCTAAGTCTTTTGCTTAGTAGACCGGTTGTGGGCGTCGTCCACTTTAAGGTAACACGGTCAGATCTATGCAATGCTTTGCAAAAGAAAAAGAAGAATTTCACAACCTAGATAGGCTTAGACTACCTATCGTGAAAGGTTGCAATGTCAGTCCGCATATTTCTAAGCCTTACTGAAATAAGATGACATTGGTGTGGTATAGCACTGAACGGATCTAACAGCAAGACGTATCTTTATGCTATCTACTGAAAGACTAGGTCTTGATAAAATGTTATTTCTTAATCTACATATGTTAGCATTGAGCATACGGTATTGATTATGTACTACTTTGACTTATCAAATGGTGCGGGTTTTTCGCAACCCAATAATCCTGATATATTGGGTAGTGGTGATTAATATCTAGCGGTGCTAGGATTGCTATTATGTTGAAACATGCACGAGGTGAGTCTCGTTTGATAATGTCCTCAAGAGGAGCTCGAACAAGGTTTTATTATTCGGAAAACTGGCCAGTTGGAGTTTTATTACTCTATGAATAATAAATAAATGTTTCTTGCTATGTCCACTCTTGGAATTAATAAGATATTAATTAATTAAGTCCATAGCAGACATTGATTAATTAATGGACATTTATATCTTAAGCGCGGGAAATAAATAATAAAAGTGGAAACCCGGATTACTTATAATTTCGGATTTGGATGGGGAGAGTTCAATATTACTTCTGTAGTGGCTGCTCGTAATATTCCAATATAAGCTTGTATTAAATTGTGGGTTCAATTTAATTAGTAAAAAGCTAATTGGGCGAGCCCATATCCAAAACCTTCCATAGATCCCTGTCTGGGCCCAAAAGGAACTTAATATAAATAGGAGAATAAAGGAGACAGAATTATCACAATTTCATTATTTGTAATTTTCGAAAATTTCAGCTTCCCAGCTGTAGGAATTTTCGAATTCTACTCTTTTTCCCAAAAGGATTTCTTCTGTCTTCTTTATTCGAGTCCTAGTATTTTGATAAGATCAGCCCACCCTGATATCGAGATACAGTTCGGGAACCAGAGAGAAGATCCGTGGTCTAGTATTGAAGATCATCACGTGGAGAAGGCGCGAGCAATCGACGATTCTTTGGAGAATCAAATCGGTAACTCTAAACCGTAGAATTCATGTTTTAGGATTTACTTTCTATGAGCATGAATTATTTGCGTTCTAGCATGCAATTATCTGTTTAACATGTGAATTGATTAATCGCATAATCGGTCAAATAGATCCGTATCTGATTTATTTATTTGTACAAGTCTTCCGCTGTGCAAGGGGCACCAAACCCCGCCTCGGAAGGCACGAGAGTGCAGGATCGGCGTGGACCACACGTGCCCTAGTCCACGCGCCAACAAACTTGGGGCAGTGTGCGCACGCGCTTAGTCCTAGTCACGCGCGTGGCAGACCGCGTGGCTTTTCCATCCCGTACTGGCCTGCTTCGCCCGACCATGATGCGGAGATGGCTTGGTCAAGGCCGTAACAAACCAAGGGTCTTTCGACACCTTGAGTTCACCACCTACCCCCTCGGTGTATACACGTCATATGGACGGGGCCATGTGCTAGACGACACCCCTGCCCGAGGTCAACCAAGTACTTCCCTACACACACCGTGGCGATGTCAAGGCCCACTCGTGGGATTCCCCGTCAAGAGTTCCGACCGCAGCCAACCTTGCTTGGTCCTGCTCAAGGTTGATATTAGGGCATGATCCAACTCCGGTATGGAGTTTTTTGTAATAGTTAGACTAGATGTTAGGCTAGTCGACCATGGGCTTGTCCATGGCTTTCCCGCACCTAGATTCCTTGTATAGGGTTAGGTGTGTGCGGATCCAACCACGAGGCCACTGCCCTCGTGTGACTTCTTGTACCCCCATTTCCTTGCACTTTTAATTTTACCTATTGAAACACCAAAAAAAAAAAAAAAAGAGCAGCCCGGCCTAATGACGTTCGAGGGGGCAGAGGCAGAGGTCCCCGTGGTGGACTTCAGCGGCCCGGAAAGCCTAGTAATTAGAGGCGTGTCTGAGGCAAGCAGCAAATGGGGGCTTTTGCAGATTGTGAATCACAGCATTTCTAAGGAAGTGATTGAGAATCTGCAGAGGGTTGGGAGGCAGTTTTTCGAGCTACCGAATGAGGAGAAAATGGCATATGCGAAGGATCTGGAGAGCAAGAACATCGATGGGTATGGAAGTAGGCTTAGAAATGGTTGGGTTGATCATTTGTTCAACAAAGTAAGGCCTCCTAACGTCGTTGATTATCGATTTTGGCCCAAGAACCCTTCTGATTATAGGTATTTTTGTTTGATTTTAGTTTTGATTTTGCATGGAATTATGAATTTGTGTGTTTTTGAATATTGAGTATGTGTGTTGGTTGGTTCTTGGAATTGGGGATCGATAGGGTTAGATTTTACGGGGGCTAGGTGTGGTGAATTTTACGAGCGTTAGGTGTGGCTTGGTTTTAGTTTTATGTGGTTAACGTTGGATTTTACGAGTTCTAGGTTCGGTAGACTTTAGAGGGGGTCTCGTACAGGAGATAAGTACGGTGTCATTTTCGATATTCTTAGATATTACGGGTGCTAGAGGCTATAGATATTATAATTAAGTGCGGGAGATTGTAGATTTTATGGGGCTAGATGTACAATTTTATTCACTGAAGCACGTATAATATGTGATGGCGAGACTAGCGAAATCGTAGTAGTAAGGTTACATTCTAAAATTAATTAATAAATGAATTAGGTATTTAAATTGACCTCTTACTTTAAAATTTTGACGTGAAACAATATATTCAACAAATTCGACTATGTAGTAGTATGATACTCCCCCGTCCCGCTTTAGCAGTCCCATTGACTTTTCTGCACTCGTTTTGTAAAAATGATAATAAATAGTTAAAGCGGAGAAATAATAAAGTAAAAAAGAGAACAATGTAGATAAGACTCTTCTCTATATTATTCCCTTTTTTATTTTATTATTTCTCCACTTTAATTATTTATTATCATTTTTATAAAATGAGTGCAGAAAAGTCAATGGGACTGTTAAAATGAGACGGAGGGAGTATATAGTACTAGAAGAGGTTAGTTGGAAAATTAAGTCATAGCATCTATGGAGAAGGATAATTACGTGGAAGTATTTGAGCCGCAATGGAAATATTAATTTTATTATTTCTTTTTTATTTACTAAAATATTTTTGTATGGCTTTATTGGTTGGATATTGTAATCACTAGTTGCATGTGAAAATAATTTGGTTGAAAAAGGAACGCATAGATTGGTCCACACATGGAGGCAATTAATTAACCTATAACCCATATTTTAACAAATTAAATAATTGTTCGGCGTTGGTATTATTTCACTACAAGAGATATAGATGCATAGGCATGGAAAAGAAAAAAATTATATTTAACCAAGTATTAATGAAATTAAAGATTTGCACAAAACCTATAATTAGGGGTATAATTTTGGTTGGGTTGCATTGACATATCTATATTTCTTTATGATATGCATTTTAAATGATTATTATTGAAATGGTAGGCAGGTTACTGAAGAGTACGATAGAAATCTGAATGAAGTGGTAGAGAAGCTATTTCGATGCTTGTCGTTAGGGTTGGGGCTAAAGGCGGAGGAGTTGAAGAAGGCGGTGGGAGGCGAGGAGCTCATCTACAACTTGAAGATCAACTACTACCCGCCGTGCCCTCGGCAGGATTTGGTTCTTGGGGTGGGTGCCGGCACACACCGATCTCTCCACCCTAACGGTTTTAGTGCCAAATCAAATTCAAGGACTCCCAAGTTTTTAGAGATCAACATTGGTACGATGTTTCCTACATCCCTAATTCCTTGATCATCCACATTGGAGACCAAATTGAGGTACCTACTTAACTTTATTATTCTTCACTAATTAAATTGCTTTATTTTTTAAGAATTAACCAATAATATTTTATGCATAATGAAAATCAATCTTATTTCTAACAACGGGGGAGTACAAAAAGTAACTTGAGTGGTCGAGGTTTGTTCTCACTTTCTTTTTCGGTTACTATCATTTTAGTTATTTCGTTCATAATAATAAGCCTTTCCATTATACTACTAACTACCTTATATATTACCCTTTTTTATCACACAATTTACCACTTTCTCCAAAATTTATAGAAATCTACACCATATGGTCGAAACTATTTATTAGTGAATACAAACTTATAAGAAAAACCATATAAAACTTAAACCAAGATCTATGTGAACTTTGAAATAGTCTTTTTTGAAGAGTAGTAGGTAATGAATACTTATGATGCAGAGTAATAGTATTACTATTGACTTAATTCGTGAGTAGTTGGGCCCATACATATAAATTAAATGACCTCATATAGATTTGAAATTGTCGAGGATTGCATAAATTAAATGAATCATTGATACGTTTAGAAATATAACTATTAAATAAAATAATCCTACACAACTAATATGGACATATGTATACAGAAAAATAATGTTATCTTACACATTTACGTAATTAAACATTTTAATGTATAAAATACGCGTGGATTCCATAACCAATTATTTATCCTAAACCATATTAAGAAACGAATCATTTTATAAAATAGATCAAATCCAAAGAAAAACAATATTAATGCTGCTTATCACCTTCCTGAAATTTTTAAGTAAAAATTAAGTGGTTCGGAGATATGATTAGTTAGACACACCACGCGACAATAGGTACAGACCATTGACTTCTTATTCCTAATATTGTACGCTGTACAAACCTTATTTAACTCTAACCTTGATATATTAGCAGAATCATTTAAGTTATCAAATTGCATGTAGTATATGTAAAATATTTAAGCTTGGTTGTGCTACAAATCCGTTTTAAAATATAATCTAGGAATTGTGAATACATAATTTTTTTGCAAAACATGACTAATTTACCGTGAATATGATGAATTCAAAGAAAATAGGAGTAGTACTGTATAATTTTTACTCCAATAAAATTCGAACCTACCAAGAATTTATTGAGCAATCTGTAATTATTTTGCATGATCTAAGAATTGAAAATAATTTAGTACTATAGTATTTTGAAATGATTTTTTTTTCTCAATAAGTACAATAAATAATTTACAACGCACTAGTACTATGTATGGCTATATCTGTGATGATGCAAAAAGATTCACACCACAAAATCCACCTACTTATCCTTATACATCCAAGGAATCAACTTTACATCACATCCCTAGATATGTCAGGGTACAATTAAATTGAAAATTGAAATAACATTGCACCTACCAATATTTCAATGCACAATAAATCAAGAGCATTAATGAAGTACTACAAAACTATACTCCTTTAGTTAGTTAGACACATTTCCTTTTCCGTACTCATTTTGAAAAAATAATAATAAGTCATCTCTACATTAGTCTCTATCTTACTTTACCTTTTCTCCACTTTAACTATTTAGTATTCCCTTTATCTCTCATAATTTGTCACCATTTGATCCGGCACAGGTTTTAAAAAATGTAATAGAAAATGGGTTGAAAAAGTTGGTGCCACGTGGGTTCTACTTTTATATATTAATTTTATAATAAAATGTGAGTGAGAATGACTTAGTGGAATATGGGGTCCACTACCGAAAATGGTAAAAGTAAAAGGTGATAAATTTTTAGGGACGGACGAAAAAGGAAATATGTGACAAATTTTCAGGGACGGAGAGAGTATTATATTTATAAAACAAATGCAGAAAATGAAACGTACATAAACACATGGCTATGGACTTGAAAGTCACTACAATGAAGCTACTTCAGTTCATTTTTTTTTTATTCTGGCTTCTTTCTCTCCTCATTTTCCTACTTTACCCCTTTTTCCTTCCCAAAAAATATAACCGCAAATTTGTTTACTGGGGGTTTTAAGTCCCCCACCCGGGGACGGGGGGAAAAGTACTTTATAGTAAATAAAAAGTAGGCCCACAAGTAGGCCCAGAATATTTTTTTAAAGGAGGCAATTCATTATGTGAAAATGGTTGCATCCAATGTGAATGAACGCAAAAGGGAAAAAATGGTTTTCTCCTATAGATTACATATTGATAAATAATGATCTATTTACATTTCTTTACAGAAAATTGAGCAATGGGAGGTACAAAGCACCCCAAACGTAGTGAATAAGGACATAACAAGAATGTCATGGCCAGTTTTCATGGAGCCACCTCCACATCTTGAAATTGGCCCCCTTCCTTCCTTCTTAATCAAGAAAATCAGCCCAAATATAAGACCAAGAAATTTAGTGAAAGCCTATCCCAAACTCAACAATATTCCACAGTGAATGTTATGGCCTTCTTTTTCATTTTTCCTTTTTTTTGAAGATATATATCCAACAACCCACTCTACTAGATATAGATATTTGGCTTTAAATTTGGGGATTAGACTCATTGTTGTAACGGGTTTTGAACTTTGTAGTATGACTTACAATGGTATTGATTTTTATTGTTAACCCAAAACACAATAGAAACTAAACAAGGTTTTTTTTTTTCTTCGGGGTTGGATGTTTTTAATTTTCTAGTTTTTGGTGGATAAAAAATAAAAGGGCCCTTTTTGAAAATGGAGCCAAATTTGAATCAAAAAAACTCATTTTGTAGACTTGAATAGTAGATTAAAAGATTAAGGATGGTATCTGGTCGTTTTGGAAAATTTGTTTAAAAGTCCGAGAGGGAAACAAGAGGTAAAAATTTTCCCCGACTGCTACTAAGCTTTTTTTGTACACTTCCGCCTGTTTGATGAGCATTTGATTCTAGTCTGAAAAATTTTATGTTAAAAAGTCTCGGGTTTAAATTTCAATTTCCCTTGATCCACCCTTTTTAATTTACGTGCAATTAGTTAATCTAATTAAATTTCCCTCTCAGATCAAACCTGAACAGAAATTAATTATAAATTGTATTAACCGGCAAGCTATTAATTCGTAATCATTACAACAACTTTTACATTTAAAAAAAAAAAAAACCAACTAAGCAACGACTTAAATACCTTGTTATCCTTAAATATCCGCCATTGTATGCAAAAAAATAAATCAAAGTACACATTTACAATTATACCCTCCACTCACTTATAAATAAAGGAATGGACACAAAAGTGACACAAAACACAACAAACACACTAGAAATTTAAGAAAAGAGAAGAAAAGGGGAGAGAGTGCAAGCCATTTTTCACATCCAAGCATAAACACCATCCCTTCCCAATTCATCCGGTCCGAAAGCGGACCGGCGGCCCCCACCCCCACGGGGGGGTCCGGGGGGTCCCGGTGATCGACCTCGGGGGTGCCCGGGCGACGAGAAGACGACGAGGCTGATAAGCGAAGCAAGCAGCCAGTGGGGGGGTTTTCCCAAATGGTGAACCACGGAATATCTGACGAAATCATCGCGAAACTGCAACGAGTTTTGGGGGGGAGTTTTTTTGGCCCGAGGGGGGAGAAAGAATTTGGTTTCGAAAAAACCCCAGAATCTGGAATCGAAGGGTATGGAACAAGCTTGCGAAGGAGATTGAAGGGAAGAAAGTTGGGTTGACAAACCACAAAATATGGGCCCCCTTCAGCTGTCAACTACAAAATTTTCCCAAAACCCCCTTTTTATGGTGATTTTTTAAATTTAAATTTTTTTTTTTTATATTTTACATTTTTCGATATGAGAAAATCACATCTTAATGCATAACAGAGACTAAATTTCAACCATTATATAAAGAAATAGGAGGATGAGATTGGATGAATTTTGAAAACGTTTCGATTCATTCGAAGAGTGTTTTTGTTTATATTTAAAAATTGTAAGTGTTATGAACTAAAAAGCCATTATAATGAACTCTGTGTTTTGAAATTCGTTTTTTAAAACTCGTCAACCTTCTATTTTCGATGTAGTGGTGATTTGGCTTTTTAGTTATACGCTATAAATGGATATATCACATTACTAGGGGAACTTCCTATATATAAATATTTCAAGAATTTGATATTTTAGTTTCTTTTAACTAGACTTGATTATTTATCTTATTTATGAATTTCACAACTACTTTTAAGTAAAATACAATTTCACAGTTGTGTGCTCTTAAATGCTAAGAATAGATGTGCTAATGCATTTACACTTTATTTATCTATTATTTAAGATTTCACAATTATATTTTTACCAAAATACGTGATTTATAAAGGAAAAAGTACTTATATAAAATAAAAGATACTACTATTTAAAATTAAAAAAAGCATATTTTACATGCATGTTTATGGTATGATACAAATAAAAATAACTAAAGTTAATTCCTATCTTTATTTTTAAAACACGATTCAAATTTATTGAAAAGTTATGCCGTGTGGCAAGCCCTATTGGGCACACTCTGCATAGTGCTTTTACTTGTACACTCTGCAACATGCTTTATTGATGGCACCACAGAGTGCTC
This sequence comes from Salvia hispanica, assembly GCF_023119035.1. Taxonomy (NCBI): domain Eukaryota; kingdom Viridiplantae; phylum Streptophyta; class Magnoliopsida; order Lamiales; family Lamiaceae; genus Salvia; species Salvia hispanica. Next base: position 26,604,036 of record NC_062966.1, on the reverse strand, counting down.
AACGGAGTGTTGAGCACTTCTTTCTAATGCATTGATATTTACAATTTCAGAGAAGCAAATGAGGAGTACGTGGAGAAGCTTCTGGAGGTTTCTGAACAAACTGACGAGATGGTTGTCGCTAGGGCTAGGGCTGGAGGAGGGGGAACTGAAGGCGGCTATGGGCGGCGAATTCATTTATCTGATGAAGATAAACTACTATCCACCATGTCCCCGCCCCGACCTCGCCCCTCGGGGTGGTGGCCCACACCGACATGTCCACAATCAACATCCTCGCAGCCTGAACAGTCTGGCAGCTCCATGTTCAGGGATGACCATTGGCAGATGTCAAGTACATACCTAATGCCCTCATCATCCACATTGGAGACCAAATTGAGGTAACTCAATTGATTATAAAAAAGTCACAGCCTTTTTTTAAAATTTAAATGGTCTTAACAGTTGTTCCACTTCTTTTATCATACCTTCCAATTTTCTTCACACATATTTTGGTTGACTGATGGCATACTTAGCAATGGGAAATATAAGGCTGTGTATCATAGGACCACAGTGAACAAGGAGAGACAAGATGCCTTGGCCTGTGTTTGTGGAGCCTCCTCCTGAGTTTGAATTAGGCCCAATTTCTTAAAGCTGAACCAAACAAAATCAAGCAAAAGACAAGACTAAGAAGTATAAAGATTATGTTTATTGCAAGCTTAACAAGATTCCTCAGTGATTTCTTCACTCTACGACCTTTGTCTCCAAATATATATAGTGGGGAATAATCTGATTCATGTGTCTGCGATTGTCTAGCGAAAACTCCGTTCTTCAATCTATTCTCAACTTTCAGCGTTTTTCATAATATTACTCATATTTTGAAATGGATATTAATCCATAATCATACTCCAAAAGTAAGAAATATTTCCTTATTACTCCAATCGTAAATCCATTTAACTTAATTTTTTGTAATAAGAATGATGCAACTTTACTTAACCATGCGGCCACGAGCAGACCCACCATAATACAAGCTGAAATTCTAAAATTATGCTTATTGTAAACTAAGCTCCCTCAATGATCAATGCTGCTTCTTGTAATAATCTAGTCATAACCCCTCAACCAAGATGATCATCATTTTCAGATAGGAGGAGAAGCATTTTAACCTAAAACCTCATTACTTTACAATATAAATCTATTACTAATGTAATACAAAGTATAAATCATATTTGAACTTATCATCTTGAGACTGATCACCTCAGCAATGGTTTCTTTACCAGCTCTTTTCCGACTCGAGAATTTCAATGAATGGAAATTCCATCTGTCACAAGTGACTCAGGATCAAATCGGCCTTGTTTTAGTCATAACCCTCACCCAGACTGGAACAGAGTAGATAAGAGTTCCCAAAGTGAATGAAACAACAATAGTGATGGCTGCATAAGCATAAGCTCTTCACCTTGAGCTTGCTTCTCATCGCATGAAACTCCATGACCAACGCCGACACTGCTCAGGCAGCATAAGCGACCAACTGGACCCCACTTGGCCAGCCAGTATTGCACTCCTTACTCCTCACCTGCACATACACCACTTTCGATGAATGAAAACCGTACTCAGCAACGATATCAAAATATCCAGAAAGGCCCAGACATTTACCGCCTTTTTCAGCGTCACAGTGCAAGCCACACAAGGGCAGAAACATATGCAAGCGTGCCTATGGCATCCATTTCAGCGCCATGCCTCAGCCAGGGCTACCCGCTGAGACGGTGCTAAGTACCACCTAATCCAGACGCCCAACGGCCCCACCATGCAGGGTTAGGAACGAAGGCGCTGCCATTTCCAGAATCAAACTCGTTTTTCTAAGGCTCCAAACACGCTCCACAGCAGGGCTAGCGCTTGCAGAAGCATCACCATGAATGTCGTTAGGCAGTAGTACTTGTGGGAGATGGAATCACCGGCAAGAATGATGGTTGTTTTTGGGTCGCGGGAATAGCCATTTCGCCCGGGGGGTCTCAATCCCGAAAATGACGAGAGGCGACTAGAAACAAGCCCCAAATGCAACGAACAAACATGTTAACGCCATTGCTTGAATGTATCATCCATTGATTTTAACTAAGTTCAGTACTGACCTTAACCCCAAGAACTGCAAATCCATTCGCCTTTAACGCTGGGGCAAGCATCTTCGGGATTCCAGCCACTGAAGGTTGTGAGGCTTCCAAGAAACCTGTTGATAAACCAATAGCTAATTGATCCGATATTTCATGATGTGCTTTGAAGACCACACCAACCACCCCATCAGAAACGAACCCCCTGAGGAACGATAAACCCCGGAAAGCAAGGTAAGTTTCCATCAACAGTGTCAAATGCACATAGAGAGACAGAGAGCAACCATATTGGAAGGGAGATCGGGTACTTTAACCCCGGTCACCGTTGCACCAATTACATCTGGTCCAAGAGATTTTGAAGCCGAGAACTAGAATCTGTCCACAAAAAAAATGAAAGAAATGGTAAAGTTTTTGTGTTTATCTATGTATAACTATGGCAAACAGAGATGAAAAAAAGCAATCACCCACATAAAAAAAGGGGTTAACAGATTACCCCCAAAAATTAAAGACAGCAAGAGAAAGGAGACAGGTAATGTACCCTAAAACCCCGGCTTTTTTCGTCCTGCATAAAAAAAACGAATGCTACTTTACAGTCACCACGAGTTTCCAAAACGAGAAAAAAAAAACTTTCTAGGAAGAAAGAAACTGCTTACAATCTTCTTTTCTCCATTTTGAACCATAGCATCAACAGAGAGGGGGAAATGTTCTCCAAATCTGGGGCTACCGGGAAAAAAAGCACCCGTGGCTTGAACTGGGCAAGCGCCACTCTCTCAAATTCTCCAAGGAGAAGTGATCCCCGCCCTTTCACTGACTCTAGGGTGTGAAGGGCCCTGCACCAATACCCCTGCCCCCCAGATTCACTCTCAATCCCATCATCAGCGTGTCGTGGCAGAGAAAAAAATGTGCTAATGGCGCCTTTTTTGAAGAGCTCGCTGCACTCAGTCGACCAAAGGAGCCATGCTGGGGTTCTAGTTCTGATTATGATGATCCATAATCCTTTTTCCTTCCTCGAACTAGAGGAAACTTAGTAAGAAACTTGAAATTTTTCTGCAATACAAAATAAGCCAAATCCAACCCCCATGATACAATATTGAGAGAACATGATCTCACAGCAAAGCTTTGTTGTTTATTCTATGGACGGATGCCAAAATATAATACAAATGTAAAGTCTTAGCACATAATAAAACACAGTGAGCATAAGGAAACAAGGCATATGAAACTACAAAAGAAATCCAATATATATGAACAGCAACTAGAAAAATTAGAAAAAACACATAAATTATGTTGGCCTATGTTAATTAAGTTACAATTTCAAGAATCATTAGCCCTTTGACCCAATCTACAAACAAATGTGAAATTTAAGCCAGAGAAGAATAAAAAAACACTTACACACACAGATATATATTCCTATGGAAGGAAGGACCTTTTCTTGGTAAAAACAGCAACTTTTTCCAATGAAAATTGAGGAAGATGACTCAAAATTGGAAAAAAGAATTAAATACAAAACAAGATTACAATTGGGTATTCTGCAACACATTATATTGTTGAGATGAAGCTTTTCACAATAGACTTTGTCTCCACTAATGAAACAACACAGAACCCAAAAAATTCACTTAGCTGACAAAGAAACAAAAATAGAAAAGGCATAAAGAGTCCAATTGCACAGAATGGTGTCAAAGGAAAACCTTTCCACAGGCCCACTTTTCAAATATTAAAATTCATGAACTTTTTAGCCCCACTGCGTTAAAAATCCATTTAAGTAGAAATTACCTTCTAAGATCTGTGGTGGATTTACACGGGCCAAAAAACAACGCTAATTGATAAAACAGAGTTGTAAAGGTGTGGTTCAAATGAGAAACAACAAAAAGTGGGAGAGAAGAGCATAGGGGGGGGGATGAGGGATTCACCTTCGATTTGGGGAAACAAGATTTGTGATGGAATAGGGTTGAAATGTGATTCCAACGAAATTTTATTAGAATATGTTCGTTAGTGACGTAGATAGAGTGGTAGCCATTTTAGGCCTACATCGAGAGTTTGGACGTTTAAGATTTTAGTCTCCATTAATTGTGAAAGAGAGAGTTGACCAGATGAATTAATTAATCATTAATGGTATTTTATGTCCCAAAATGTACTTCCTCCATTGCTGGTTAATAGAGGAATAAGTATGAGAAAATAGAGATGACAAAATTAAATATGAGAGAGGAAAAGTACTAGAGATAAAGAGAGAGAAAAAAGAAAAATAAAATACAAGAGATAAATTTGTTGCTTTTTTCCAATAGTGGGATAACCCAAAATGAAAGAATAATCACTTATAATGGGACGAAAGGGAGTACAAGTTTTGATCTGATTTTGTTTACTGACATTACCTCCGTCCCCAAAATTTCGTTACACTCCGACACAGTTTTAAAAAGTAATTGAAAGGAGTTAAAAAGTGGTGCGATGTGTCCCTATTTTTAAAGTTTTAGTTTATAATAAAATGCTGAGGCTAGCTGAATGATTAGTCAATATAAAAAATAAGAAAAGTGAAGTGTATCAAATTTTCCTCATTGAAAATATTAAACGTATCAAATTTTCAGGACGGAGGAGTATTTGACTTTAAAAAGAATTGGGTGAAAAACTAGCGGAATGGGAGTCTCATTTTTAATATTAATTTTATTTTATAGTATAATGTGAGTATAATGAGTGAGCGAATATGATATTCACTTACAAAAAAATTAAATAAGGTAAACGTGTTTTAAATGACGGACAATCCGAAATGACAAAAAGCTGTTAGTTTGATTCGCTTTCCTTTTTGGAAAAAATTTTTTGTCTCCTACTTTAGTATTTATCTCTATTAGTACTCTATTCTATGTCATTAACCTCTACATTTTTTATCTTCAAATTGAAAAATACCCTAAGGTAGAATAGACGAAATACCAAATTTCCATTTTTTTTCCTCAAATGGCCATAATTTCCAATAATTTTTATAAAATGTCTAGAACAAATATGGTTAAATAACTTACATTAATGATATTCTTATATTTAACTTTTAAAAACATTGAGAGATAGGGATATTCAATGAAATAAATGAAATTTTGAAATATATAAAACATTATTATATGCGAAAGGAGGAGCGAAAGTGGCACGTTGTGACTTGTGAGAAGCCGACCATAGCTTCACTGGTAACTCACGAGTGGTAACTAAAAGTACTTTATTATAGCATCTCTTATCATTTTCATATATATAATTAATTTGGAGTTCTTCCAATTTAAACTTTCTATAATAAAATTAATATCAAACCCCATGCGTTGCATGATCTATTGAATTTTTTCACATAAATAAAGAAATGTTAACTAATAAATGAAATAGTAATAAAAAGCATATTAATAATTAATATTTTAGATAAGTAACTAAAAATCATACAAGATAAGAAACAATAAAACACATACAATACGGTTATTAAAAACATATTTCAAGCTGACGACGTTTGATTTGTAGTTTATTGAGGATTAGGAAGGAGAATTCCATTGTTTCAACTTCCTTTCTCTGGTAAGCACGCAAACAATAAATATTAGCATTAATATTGTAATAATCACACAAAAATAGTACTCCTAGTTCATAAAGTACTTAGATGCATATAAAAAGATGATATTGGTAAAGATCAAGAACGTCCACACTGAAAACAAAATTTTCATTTTGCAAAAAAATTCAGTGATGCAGAGAAATGAGTTTGAAAACTAGCAAATGTCATATATTTATAGCTATAGTATCTATTAATTCTCTATTTGTAATATTTTTGGTCATGAATATAAAAATGATGTAAAATTATGGCATGAGATGCAAGATTAAGGTAATTTAATGATTTTCCACACCTAATAGGTGTTTACATCATTGTTTAGTGCATTTGTTTTGGATTGGAAGGAATTAGTTATTTTATAAATATTTAAATTGTAATACTTAGTGAAAGTAATTGAAGAGAGAATGCATGTCAACTTTGATGCCCTTTTCCTTAATAAATTAAAATCGGTTCGGATGAAGTAAGGACGATAGAATATGCCTCGCGATCTAGTTGTGAAGCCTTCCATAAAAGTGAGTTATAAGCCTCAAACACTTTATACTAACACAAAATGAGAGGGCTGCCACTTGATGCTTAGGAGAGAACTTAGAAAGGAGGAAAATTTTGGTGATAGAAATAACCTCTCGGACCTGGGGGAAAGGGTACTGGAGGTATAAGGCGGACGAAGTCCGAGAGAAAAAAGGAGGAATAGGGTCTGGACAAAGTCTAGAGATTCGGGAAAAAAAAAAAAAAAACTGGAGGTATAATGCGACGAAGTCCGGGGAGGGAAGGAGAAAAATTATAATAAGAGTATAGACGGGGAACTCTCGACCGAGGCATCAGTGGTATGACAATATAAGAGTGAACGATCCTAACATCCCGGGTGAGGAATGAGTGATCGAGTGAATCCAACAATTAGTAAAGATGGAGGCTATCTTGACAAGCGACAAGCCGATTAGATAGAAGAAGGGAAGGGAGGATTGGAGGCGTAGGTTCTTTGGGATTGACCTTAATCTTGTGGGGATGGCTCTAGAAAATGTGTTTTAGTATCGAGTGAATCCGGGTTATGCATTTATGCGTTAATGTGTTTTAGTATACGTATGATTTTCCTTTGTCTAAGTCCTTTAGAGTCTAGGTCTAGTAGTTTGAGTCTTTTTCCTTTTCGTAGAGTCGGTTGGGGGAAACCATGCATTGAAACTTGTCTTATTCCTTTTCTTGTCTTTATACTTGAGGACAAGTATGGTTTAAGTGTGAACAGTTTGATAAGACTCGTTTCATGCATTGGTTTTGGGTTAAATTCGTGCATTTGGTATTGCTACGTGTTTCGAGTTCAGAATGGTAATAAACCCTTTGGACTAGGAGTTGTTGTTACTGACCGTGCAGATGAAAAAAAGGTGAAATTGAAGTAAACATCGTAAGTCGTCGCCGGACAAAGAGAATTAAAAGTTGGCGACGGGAGCGGAATGGAGCATGAGCAGATTATTTTAAAGAGTCTTATTCAAGGGCAAAAGCGTCTAATTACCGAAGGATACCCTAGGGATCGAGCCTCACGTATATAAAGAGCTTAACCTTGAAGAACAAGATAACACTTCTACACACCTCTTAGCTCAAGCTCTTGTTCCATTCCTTAGTTCCGCTTCAAAACCCTCATTTCACTTGCTGCGCACTTGAAGATGGAGTGATTCTGCTACGTGGTGGTTTATCGTTGTTTTGCTTCTTGGTAGCAACGTTATATTCATACGAAGAAACAATGTTTACTTGCTTTGTTTAGTTTACTTTCGGTTTCATACTTGTTGTTTTTTTAAGTTTCATAACTCTAGTTCTTGTTTTGATCTCTTGGATTCGAACTTTTCGTTATCATGGAAGTCTATGTTGGTTTTGTTGGATCTCGCGAGTTGATGTTTATTTTGCTTTTAGCTTTCGTTATTGTTTATTGTTGGATGTTTGGAGCTAAGATTCATGGTTTGTTGTTGGAGGTTGTGGATTTACGTATGGAGATGCTTGGATTTGTTGAATCGTGGTGGATTTGAGTTGGAGTTCGAGATCTGGTGTTTGTTGTTTATGTTTTACATGATTATGGCTATTTACTTTGTGTTTGCATCCTCTAGGTCCAGTAGCGTAGATCTGCTAGTTTAGGCTTTAATTTCTCGTTTTAATTTTAGATCCGAAGTTTGCGTTTTCATGGCGTTTAATGCCTTGTTTTATCTGCTATTCGTTTGATTCTCGAAGAAGATGAAGTTTGTTGGTCAATTAGAACCAGATCTCCTTTTCGCATTTCTGCATGAACCTTGCTTTTGCATGTTCTCCGGACCACATTGTCTTTTGCATATCTTTTACTTTTCGCATCTTTTCCAACCCAGTAGTTTAAGGAAACTTGTCCCCACTTTGTTTTGTCTGTTTGTCCAATTAGAAAGTCCGTCAGTTAAGTTAACTCAGTTGTCTTATAACTTTAAAATATTTTATTTCTCTAAGTCATGCATGTTATGCGTTCTCATTTCTTAGACCGTAGGTAGAGTAAATTAGTTTAAATCTCTCGAACCGGTTTAAGTTCTCAACCAAAAATTGCGTGCGCAACCAACCACCCTTTCCCAAAACATCCTCAAATGCGGTTTCGTAACACCTTCGTCCTCGTGGGATCGATCCTTTACTTCCATGTGCTAGTTGTAGTGTAGTGGGTTGAGGTTTTGAAGAAATATAGTGCATCCAACAACCCCGTCTGACGTTTCATGATCTTCTAACCTTCGAATACTAGTTGATTCCTCCGGACTTGTTAGATCGAGTGATTTACCAAACACAACGCACATTTCTAAGCTCTTCAAATGGCGCAGACGGGACGAGCCGAATTAAACCCCATAAACCAAGTAATTTTAAGTTTCTGTTTTTTTATGTCTTTTTATGTTTTATTTTTTTACAAAGCATGCTCGTATATATGTGTCTTAAATATCTATGTTCACGTTGAGTATGTATATATGTGTTAGTTTCTTCTCCCACTTAGCCGATGCTCGGTCTAAGTGTGAGAAGTTTATGTTGATATAGCATGCTTTTATGGCTTTTTATTTGTCATCGAAAGACGTCGTTTGCGCATTTAAAAATTTGTTTGCCTTTATTTTTTTTATCGAGAGAATAATTTTACGTTTTTGGTCTACAGCAATTATTTTTTTCCACCCCAATTTATTTATTTGTCTAAGCCCAATTTTTCGAAGCCCAATTTTTGAGAAGACTAAGTCAGCTTTTATTTCTTGAAGTTAGAGCTCTTCGCCACTTCCTTTTCGGTTACCACAATTGATGCTAACGCTAAGAGCAAATCCCTGCTAAATCTCAACCTAAAACTTGACGTTCAGTTTATACATGCCACTATCCACGTTCACTTTGGAGTCTTGTATCTTTTTCGCGATCATATTAACTGAAAGCAAAGAGAGATAAGAGAATGCTGAAATTGGATCCATATCCTGCCGTTTAAATGGAATCAAATAGGAGACGGAGAGGAGAGAAATCGGAGACGCAGTGGCAGGCTGTCCTGGCGGAGCAGCAACGTCCGTTCAACAGCGGCGATCTCAGCGGCTGCAGCGGGGCGGCAACGATCCGATCAGAGATGGAGTCTTGCGGCAGCGTATTTTTGTATTTTCGAGCTGAGTAAGGCAGCGGTGGTGGCGTAACCTCGAGCAGACAGAGGCGGCGGCGTACAACACCGGGCTGAACTCAGCAGCAGCAGGCACGGCCTCTCATGACGAACAGGAAGCGGCTGCTCGGCTGAACGGCAGTGACAGCAGGCCGGAAACTGTGGCGGCGTTGTGGAGAAAAGATGGCAATAGAGCAGCGACGGAGAGGCAGAGGCGTCGTGCTGAATTTGAATGAGAGAAGAAGGAGTTTAGAGATTTCAATTTGGATGTTCTCTTGAATATTTCGAACCTCACTGAAATTGGGAGAATTGGGAAGCTCGATTCCTATTTGTTTTGGGAATAGTCAAAATGAAAGAAGGAGAGAAGAAGATTATTGCTTGCTGATTTGGAAATTTTCTCTTGGGGAAGGAGAGAGAGAGGAGGACGGAAACGGCTAGACGCGACATTCTGGATCAGCAGCTAAGACGAGCAGCGACGGCGCTGTGATGGAGACGGTGAGGAGAAAGGGCGAGGCAGCAGCAGTGCTCTGACAGAGAAGAGAGAAAGATAGGGCAGTGACAGCAGCGGCGCTAAGCGCTGCCTGACGGCAAACGGTGAACAGCGACAACTGAGTCTATGGCGGCGGCGATCATTCCGACGGAGAGACGGAGGTGCCGTGACAGAAAAGAGAAGAGAACAGAGGATATTGGGGGTTTTCCTTGTTGATTTTGAGAAATTAAGAGTGAGACCAAATCGAGGTGTGGATGGAGGTTCTGAATGGTGCTGACCGAACGGGAGACAGAGAGAGAATCACAACGAGGCGATGATGGAGCGATCCACCGCTCACGCCTCACGACAGTGATGCAGAACAGGCGTGAGGCGAATGGCGTGAGAAGTAAAGGTGAGAAGTTGCTGTTCTGAGTTAGAGGAAATAGAGTGGGTGAGTTCTCTTTCTAGAATTTGAGCTCATTTGATGAAAATATCTTTTGTTGGACCACATTCATAGTTCGAGCCGTATGGATTTGAAATGAGAAAAGGGAATTAGTTTTAGGCCTAATTTTTAATTAAAGTGTTGGGCTTGTGTAGTTTTTGTTGGGCTAAGGATTTAATATGTATTCTGATGACTTAGTAAATTTTTCGATCAGCAGTTTAGTTCATGAAGTGAGTTTGACTGATTGGTTGATCGTGGGCTGGTTAACATAAATCTTTAAATCCCCGTTTTGTCAAGATACTAGAACTTCATAAATTATTCTAAGGAAGAATGAGGATAAAATGAACACCATATAGGATGCATGCATTGTTTTAAATAAGCTTTATTTTTACAAAGTCTAATTTTAGTAATGTCTTCTTTTTTGAAAAAGGGTGAATTTTGTGCACGTCTTTTGAGGGCGGAACTAAATGTTGAATTGAGGAGATAAGTCGAACAGATGCTTTCTTTTAAATAAAAGGACTATATCCTAAGCATGTTATTTTTGAAATGATGGGAGATATGTTTGTCATGCCATATTTTTTGTGATGTTGTGGGACCTATCTGAGTGGCTTTTGCCATGTATTGTTAATCGAATTCAGGTCCGACTAGGAGTAGCCCTACTGGTGCGGTACACCCAGTAGATCGTGCGCTATCTCTTTGAGTTGGCTGGTCTAGTGACTGGAATGTGGCCACATTCTTTGTCATGTAGTTCAGATATGGTATGGTAATGTTGATGATGTTGAGGTTGATGGCGGTGATGATGTTGGTGAAATGTTTTAGTGACTGGCCCTTTCAAAGTTAAAACCCAAGGTCACTCGTTAATGGCATGATAAACAATTTTTATAAAAATGTTTTCGCATGAGTCCACCGAGTGCATCAAGTACTCACCCGCATTTGTTTTAAAAATGTGCCGGTTGAAGCTGTGACTAGCAGTGAGTGTTGAGCATAAAAGTGAAAAAGATGTCTATCAAATGTTTGGAATATGTTGTGTCTTCATACGACATTATTCTATCTCGAATGCTTCCTTGAATGTCGTGTCTTTTGAGTTCATTTATTGATGAGATATTGTATCCCTTTGAGATGTCAATTGTTGAGATGATACTCTAATTTTATTCGAGCTAATCCAGCCTATTTCTATTATTTTGAGCTTTGGTCGAGTTTTGTTGTTTTCCCTTTCTTTCCCGCTCTTTAACCCTCCCCTCATCGCGATTCAACCGTGTTTTCTATCCTTTAAAAATACGGGCGTGACACTTGCGCTAGACACGTAAATCCCCGATACAAAAAGCGTGCCTGTCCATTTCCGTGGAGTTTTGAAAAAAGATAGCAATATAAACAAAAAGTCGCTTCCTTCGTAACACTATATTCCAACCAATCCTTAAATTCATCAAACCAATGTGAGACAAATTTACGTTTGATTTCCATCTACTCTAGGACGAAAATCATGATTACGTGGTTGACACTGACCTTTAAGTAAGAAGCTCTGAACTTGTTCTATTAAATTTGGTGGATAACTCATTATATCGTCGTTCTCCGGATCACTTGGGAGATTCTCTAAATCAACCTTATTTTTATTTTCATTTGATGATTCTTAAGGTAAAGAAGTGAAGGTTCAATGATGAAGAATCAACGGAAGAAAGTTTCTTGAAATAACGATCTATATATCTACAAAAAATAGTCAACAATAATTAGTAAAAGAATATAAATCATTACACAAAAATATAAACATTTACACAAAATATAAATCATTACACAAAACATAATAAAGTTCATCTTATATTTTACAACTAAAAGAATAAAGAGTAACCAAAATATACTATCTCTCACATCTAAAAAGTTGCCATTACAAACAATAATTCAGAAATAACATTTGATCTCACTCACAAATCAAATAGTATAAAACTATTAACACATACACGCTAAATAAAGAATTGGGGTTAAAAAATTCCAACAACAGAACCACCATAGCCATTGAATTACTACCTATCTTCTTTCTCCCTCTTTAAATTATTATTCAACCAAAAAAAAATACAACTATGTAGAAAAATCAATTAAATTATATTTTAGTTTTGAAATATACCTAATTCTAGATAACCAATTTCAGAATTGGAACGGCTCAAGGAGAAATTAAGAGGAACGATTCGTATAAATTTGCTGAAACTTATCACTAATATTATATATATAAATTAAGAGGAATGGTAAACCTATCACTAATATTTATATATATAAATTAAGAGGAACGATTCTGAAACCTATATCTAATACTATATATAATATACAAATTATAATTATTGTGAAATTATTAAAATACTCCTAAGTTTTTTAAGAATTAGTGGGGGACCATGGGCCCCTTGGCCCCACCCTCCTCTGCCCTTGTCCATATGTTTGCAACACACCTTGGTTTGGGGGTTGGTCTAGAGGAGGTGGACGAATGATACGCTCGAATTTCGACCGTTTAGGCATTATTTGGCCTCGCTTGATGTCAAAGCCACTCTACACGTTCATTATTTGCATATTTTGACTATTTTGGTATTTTGACGTGTTTTAGAGAAATGTGCATAATTGAGCGAAAAAGGGGGCCCAAAACGCCAAGTTTTGACCGGAGTCGACGGCGATCGACGACCGGCGACTGCGCTGGATGTGTGCGGCGACCTGCGCTCGGCTGGCAGATCAAGCACGGTCCGCCTGAAAATGTGCTTGGAAGAGAAGTCTCGTCCGGCGACCACCGAAGATGTGCGCGGTCCGGCCGAGGGAATGACTGACTCTAACGCGTGACCGGCCAAGGTGCGACGGCCCGCTGAGAAAGGCTGAGAATCCGAGAAGCCCTAGATTTGCACCCAGCTTTACCATATTTTGGAGATTTTTTTCTTCTACAACAAGGCATGGCTTTCCCTATAAATAAAACCTCAAGCTTCATCAAAAAAAGAGAACTTCTACTTGCAAAATACTTCAGTAGAAACAAGACCTAGAGTACTTCATTAAGGTAGGAGCTTTGGGGAAGGATTTCAAGAACATCAACGACAAGGATTCAACCCACGGTTTTATTTGCTTTAGTTTTATGTTCAAATTGTCTTCCCTTCAATCTATGTTTTTAGCTTATTCAATCTATGTGTAACTAAACTCATAGGATTCTAGGAATGTATTGTGCGACTTTGGTTATACAAATTCCTTTTATCTAATATCCGTTTGTTTTTACTTTGTTTCTTCCTTAAGTAGTTTTGATGTTGCATGATTGAGTGAGACAATCGGTGTATGATTTGATATAACTTGCTTCATAAGCGTGACGAGTTCTAGCGAGTTAGATTCACTTAGTAGACAATACGGTTAGCTTGCCCAAAACGACGCATTGGTGAGAGTGAGGACTTTCAAGGGTCTTGAAGCTTTTTGGAGTTACGTGTTAAGTTGACAACCCTAATTTTGTAATCAACATTTGTATCATGAGCATAAGCTAGGTGACTCGTCCTTTCAAAGTATAAACTGTGCTAGGGTATTGTAGTTGGAATTTTGTATAACACATGCTTGTGAACACACACATCCACACGGGATTCCACTTATCTCTATTGTCTTCCTCTTGATTTATCTGCTTTTAGTTGATCTATGCTCTTATTGTTTAGTTTTTCAAAAGTTTTAAACTGATTGTTTTTTCCGAGATAGTATTTGAGTCTTAGTAGAAGATAAACACTTTGTATTCGTCTTCCCCGTGTTCGATATCAGTCTTAACCTTTAGGTATACTATATATCTTTCTGTATACTTACTTGGGTTTATTTAGTGCTAATAAAAAGTGCATCAAGTTTTTGGCTCCGTTGCAGGAAGGGCAATACACTTTTAGATGATATCTTCAAACGGATAATTTTTGCTACTTTGTATTTTGTCAGCTTTTGTTTTAGTTCATTTTCTTTTATTTTTATTTTTATTTTACGATGGATTTTCTTGTAGGGATGGAGGATTCGTATAGCTACGCGGGGCGGCCCGGTGGGGATTAACCAATGAATACTGTAACTCCGACCATGGGGGATCATACTACGACCCAGCCCACTCCCGAATTTTCCTATGATGCACAAGATTCTTGCTTTCGATAACTCGTTTGAATTATGTGCGAGGTATGGAAGATCAGCACATTTCTCTTGGGAGAATCGAGTACAAAATCTGCATCGCGAAGTTTTCGAACATAGAAATGTGTGAACCAGCGGTTGGAAAATCTAGAAAGAAACACAAGCACCTTGGAAGAGGGTTGGCAACCCTGATCCTTTCGAAGTTGAGATCTTTGGAAATTAATCTTGGGATCATAGCCACGACCATAGGAAGCAGGCAGCGAGGTACCTTTCACTTTGCCGAGTTGTCAAGAGGAAGATGCCCGCCGTACAAGCTGCGCGGCGGAACTACATATCAAGTCGAGCGAGAAGATCTAGGAATGAGAAGAAGGGGCGGAAGCCGCACAGGGATGCATCCCGCGAAGCGGTGCAGCTGATCCGCCGCTATACCTCAGCCAGTCGAGGAGAACTTAGGCTTAGCCCTTTGGCGGAAGCCAGCGGCCGTCACACCTCATCGCGGTGGCCCTTGGGGCTGGACAGTAAACAACCAAACAGCCCCGCAGAAACGATATCGGCTACATCCCGTATCCTCAGCCGAGTACACGGGCAAGAGAGCAGTGCTCGGTTGCGAATTCAATTCTTCAGAGCGATGAGTAAAGTCCCATCATTCACTGGTAGAAGCCCTACGATAAATGCCCCGATTACGCTAAATTTAAAGTAGATGTGAGTGGCAAGAAAAAAGAAATGGGGAAATACCGAGACATTAGGCACAGCAGTGAGTGCCATCATCCAGGGATTACCCGGCTAAGCACAAAGATCGGGGAGTTTTACTTTATCTTGTGTTTTGGGGAATGATGTAAAGGGTAGAGCGTTATGTAATCTAGGCTCTAGCATTAACTTGATGCCTTTGTCTTTTTACGGGAAACTTGATGTTGACGGCATCCGTCCCGCCTCAATCGCGCGCAAATGGCGGTCGGAGCTGCAACATCACGATGGGATAGAAGTAGAAGATGTCTTGGTAAGAGTTGGACAATTTATTTTTCAGGCGATTTTGTTGTTCTTGACATGCGGGAGGACAAGAAGGTTCCCTTGATACTTGGAAGACCGTTTTAGCTGCGGGGAGCCCGTGATAGATATACGAAGGAGAGCTTACATTAAAGCTACATGATGAGAGCATTACATTCAACATCTGACGCCACGAAATTTCATGGAAAAGAAGGGAGCGGAAGGCTGAGAATGCGGTGTCATCCAAGTCGTCACCGATTGTGTTGGAGAAGTGGAAGTCTTATCACCAAAACCGGGACCACTCTTGAAACTTGTCTAAAAAAATTCTTTTACTCCTAACAACTGATTTATCTTCTTGGCCAATCTTTAACGTATGTGCCATCATTGCGAAATTGGAAGTGCTGCGGGAAAGAATCCCCCGAATGGGAATCGTTCTTGCCATTCTGGCTCTAGAAGAAGAAGCGAAATGAGAAGCGATTGGGAAAGCCGCGGGGCCCAGCCCAAGTAGAGCTTAAACCTCTTCCCGACCATCGATACGCTTTCCTAGAGTAGAAAAACACTTACCTGTTGTTGTATCCGGCGCATTAAGTGAGCAAGAGTGTGAGAAGCTTTTATGCATTTTGAACAAGTATAGATGCTGCCATAGGATGGTGCATTAGTGATCTAAAGGAATTAGCCCTACCACATGCATGCATAGAATTTTACTTGAGGAAGGGCATAAACCTGCGTGTGTGAAAACCAACGTAGACTTAACCCTTTATCATGCAAGATGTAGTAAGAAAAGAGAGGTGATAAAGTTACTAGGCAGCAGGAATTATTTATGTAATATCGATAGTGAGTGGGTAAGTCTACAGCAGTCGTAACTAAAAAAGGGGATGACAGTAGTACCGGCCGGGATGGAGAAATGATAGCCACTAGGGTAGCCACGGGATGGAGAGTATGCATTGATTATAGTATGTTAAATGCGTATAGGAAAGATCATTTCCTACCTTTTATTGATCGAAATGCTTGATAGGCTTGAGGGGATAGAGTTATTCACATTTTTTTCTTGATGGCTATTAAAGGTATAATAAAATTGCAATTGCCCCAGGAGCAACATTAGTACGGCACATGTCTTATGGTATTTATGCTTATAGAAAAATGTCTTTTGGTTTGTGTAATGCACTTGCCAACTTTCCCGGAGATGTATGATGGCCATATTTCATGATTTGATTGAAAAGGTGATGAAAGTTTTATGGATGATTTTTCCGTGTTCGGTAAATCGTATGATCATTGTCTTGACAATCTAGCTAAGGTTTTGCGAGGAGATGTGTAGAAACTAACCTTTGTTCTTAGTGGGAGAAATGCCCGTTTATGGTGAAAGAAGGTATATTTTAGGGCATGAGAGGTGTCTTAAGGGATAGAGGTAGATAGGGCAAAGATTGCAGCCATCGAGAAACTCCCACCGCCATCGATGGAAAGGGAGTAAGAAGTTTCTAGGACATGCGAGGCTTCTACGAAGATTCATCGAGGATTTTTCTAAGATCTCCTAAACATTTCTTTGTAAATTGCTTGAAGGATGTGAAATTTAATTTTACTTCCGATTGTTTAACGAGCACAGGAGACTTTGAAGAGAGCTACGAGTCGTGACTCTTTATCCTCATCACGCAGTTAGATCGGCCGTTGAGATCGTGTGCGATCACCAGTGATATTCTTGATCGGCTCGAACAGAGCGAAGAGGGAAAGATTTTTAGAGTCATATATTCTGAGTAGAACTTTAGATTACGCCAAGCTAATTACACGACTATTTTGAAAGGGAGATGCTTGCTATTGTCTATTCCTTTGATAGAATTTAGGGCACATCATGTTGGGCCCAAAATTGTGTTTACAACTTACCATGTAGATTTATTAGGCATTTGTTTGCAAAGAAGGATGCAAACCAAAGACTTATCGTGGATCTTACTCCGGGAGTTTGACGTGGAAATCAAGGACAAAAAATGGTGCGAGAATGTGGTAGCAGGACCACTTGTTCCCAGGTTGGAACACCGGTGGAGGAGAAGACTTGTCTCGAAATCAGCGAGGACTTCCCAGAGATGAGCACACATTTTTCACTCAAGCCACTTTTCCTTATTTGATATTGTGATTATTTGGCGGCAAGGTGCATCCTCCGATCTTCTTTCCTTATCGAGGAAAAGAAATTTTATAGAGATGTACGATGCTACTTTTGGATAGGCTTTACTTGTTCAAAAGAAGGAGATGTGTCCCTCAAGAAGATTGGGTGGCTATAGTCGAAAGGTGCCATTCGTCCCCCTTTAGGCCACTTTGGTGTGCAAAGAACCGCGATAAAAGTCTTGCAAAGTGGATTCTATTGGCCTACCATTTTAAGCTCCAGTAGTTTTATTCTCCAGTACGTGAATGTCGCGGACGGGTGGAATTTCTAAGAAGAAGAGTACCGATAAATACCATCATTGAGGTAGAATTGTTTGATGTATGGGGATAGATTTTATGGGACCGTTCCGAAATCGGGGAGAGTACCAATATATCTTACTTGGTAGAATATGTTTAGATGGGTGGAAGCGATTCCAGACCAAAACTAATGATTACAAAGGTTGTCATTGCTTTTGTTAGAAAAAACATATTGTATTTTGCAGGTTTAGTCGCCCCGCGCCCTTATTAGTGATGGAGGATCTCACTTCAACAATAGATGGCTGGACAGTGTGTTGGACAAATATGAGTCAAACGTAGAGTAACTTCGCCTATCGTCCTCTAAGCCAGATAGGCCCAGGTGAGTTAGCAAACAGGAAATCAAGTCGGTCTATTAAAGAGCGGTGAGTGTGAATCGTAAAGATTGGGCACTCCGGTTAGATGACGCATTGTGGGCATATCATTACCGCCTACAAAAAGGCCACATAGTTATATCTCACTTATCAACTTGTGTTTGGTAAGTCTTTGTCATTTGCCTCTTGAGATGGAATACGTATCATATTGGGCGATCAAAAAGTTGAACCATGACTTTACGCAAAGCCGGTGAAGAAAAGAACGTCTTTTTTCTAAATGAGATGGACGAATTTAGGATGGAGGCTTACGATAGTTCATCAATTTATAAGGAGCGAATGAAGGCTTACCCACGACCGTATGATCAGCCCGCGAGCTAAATGCGGGGATGTAGTTACATTTGCACAATTCGAGACTTTCTCTATTCCCGGAAGGTTGAGGTCTAAATGGACCCGGCCCATACATGATCAAGAAGATATGATAGTGGAACGGTGGAATTCTTGGCTCCAGTTGGACAATTGTTTTGGCTTGATAGCCGTGTGAAAAAGTATTACAGTTCGGACAAGAGATAGTGGAGGAGGAGGTTGATCTAGAGGAACCACCCAAGGAGTAAGAAGGGGTAACGTCAAGCTAATGATACTATAAAAGAGCGCTTGTTGGGAGGCGACACAACCTTGTTTTTGAAAATTTTTGCTTTAAGAAGTTAGTATTTTTGGTTTTAGTTTAATTTTGTGCTTTGAATTTTTTCGCGAGACTCTGACCTCTGCAGCGGTGACTACCATGCTTATAACTGCGCTGATCATATATGTTGTTACATTTATCGCGCATTTGACCGCCGGATATGTTGCGGCGGAGCCGCCGCACAGGTATTTTTCAGTAGCGATTTTTCCAAAAGTTTTCTCAACTTTAACCGGTCAGCCTCGACACAAGAATTTTCAAGGTACATTTTTTTCGGTAGTTCACTCACGTCCTACCGCTCTGCAAACTTACTTTACAATTTGTTGTAAATAAGTTTGAGAGAGGATGAGTAAATTGGACCGTGAGTTTAAAGTTTTTTGTTTTTAAAGAGTTTTGTTTTTGTTTCAATAACCCCAGTAGGTGAATTTTGTGTTCTAAAAAAATGTTTTCTGAAGATCCATGTCGTGAACTTAACATGAAGAACTTAGAAACACGCATGCTTAGGGACACACTTTAGATTGAGTTGCCAATGATATTACATTCCATCTATGTTTAGGTATGGCTTAACGTTTTGATTTGATGGTTTGGTGAAAAGGTGCATAATTAGTGAATTGTATTCGCCTTGAATCATGCTATACCTTATGAGTTGAGCTGATGACTCATTCTTGTGTGATTTATACGCAATCATGTATTTGTTTCTAGAACTTGCTCCTAGTCTTGCCTAAGTTTACACATAGTGTTTAAGTTGATTTAGGAGGATGATTGACCATCTTTTCTTAGCTACTTTTGTCAGAAATATTGACCTTCTTAAAATTTCAAAATTTTTCCTTTGGAGCCAAGTTTGAGCCTTTAAGCCTTTTCTTTGGAAGCCAAAATTATGGGGACAATTCCTTGGGTTAGTTAGTCATTACTATCTTATTTTGTAAAGGAATTGGAGGGCAGGGAAATATAAAAGTAGTGTCTTAATGTAAAGAAAGTACAAGTTGTGAAGTTGAGAAAAATTCCAAGTATGTGCTTGATCTTAGAAAAGAAAACAAAGGATGTGTAAGAAAGAAAAAGAAAAAAAGAAAAAGAAAAGTGTGAAAGGTTGTGAAAGAAGAAGAAAATCAAAGGATTGGAAAGTGAGTTAGAGAGAAATAAATAAAGTGTTAAAAGTGCACTTGGGTTTAGAAATGTGGAGTTATCTTTCTTATGCTTTGGGATATTTTTATTTTTAGTCGCTTTTTTGCTTCGATATTTCTCAGCATACCAAGGCTGCATTATAGCAAAGATAAAGACCTTTCGGACTTTTGAAGCTTAATCACATTTAGTAGAGGAAGGAGTAGACTTTGAGCAAGCCTATGGTAAACTTTGCATGATGTATGATTTGAGTGCTTATGTACATATCCTTATACACTTTGAGAGTGAGAGAACACTTCCCATCTTTGGAAGTTTGCCACGTGCGAGGGCTTGAATTCAAGGTGTTCCACGAGTTTAGTAATGAAAGTGCACTATTAAGCCTTCGCTTGATTTGATTGCGTTAATACATGTTTAAATTGTTCTTCAATCTTTTGAGGCAATTATGACATCTAGTCCTTGTGCATTCCGTGCGTCTATTCTTGTGTCTTTATTGTTTTGTTCGAGGACAAACAAAAATGTAAGTTTGGGGGATTGATATGCTCGGATTTACCTTTGTTTTGAGCCATTATTTGAGTCGTTTTGATGTCAAAGTCACTCTACACGTCCATTATTTGCATATTTTGTCTATTTTGGTATTTTGACGTGTTTTGTGAAAGTAATGAGTGAGCCAAAAAAGGGCAAAACGCCAAGTTTCGGAATCTGGAGTCGAACTGACAGCCGTGACCCGCGCGGATGTGTGCGCGACCGGCGCGCCGGCGGGGCGGATCAATCACCGACGGTCCGCCTCGGAAAAATGTGCTTGGAAGAAGAGAAGTCTCGTCCGGTGACCGCGGAAGATGTGCGCGGTCCGCCGCCGAAACCGGGCTACTCTGGACTCCAACACCACGGTGACCGCCGGCCAGGTGCGACGGCCCGCGGGAGAAAATGAGGAGAATCAGAAGCCTGGGTGCACCCCGGTTTACCATTTCTTGGAGATTTTTTCTTCTACAACAAGGCATGGCTTTCCCCTATAAATAAGACCTCAAGCTTCATCAAAAAGAGAGAACTTCTCTTGCAAAATCTTGTAGAGATCAAGACTGGGAAGTCTTACCGTTAGTGCGAGTTGGAGAAGGATTTCAAGAATATCAAGAACGACAAAATTCAACCCACGGGTTTTTACATTTGCTTTAGTTTTATGTTCAAATTGTCTTCCTTCCAATCTATGTTTTTAGCTTATTCAATTATGTGTAACTAAACTCATGGATTCTAGGGATGTGTTAGTAACGACTTTGGTTATACAAATTCCTTTTTCTATCTAATATCCATTTTGTTTTACTTTGTTTCTTCCCTAAGTAGTTTTGATGTTGCATGATTAATTGAACAATCGTGTATGATTTGATATAACTTGCTTCATAAGCTGTGTGTGAGTTCTAGTGAGTTAGATTCACTTAGTAGACAATACGATTGGCTTCCATGTGGCCTTGTTAATTAGGGAGTGAGGACTTTCAAGGTCATAGAAACTTTTGGAATTCGGTGTTAGGATTGACAACCACAATTTTGTAATCAACATTTGTATCGCATGAGCATAAGCTAGGTGACTCGTCCTTTCAAAGTATAAAGTTTGTGCTAGGGTATTGTAGTTGGAATTTTGTATAACCATAGCGCCGGAGCACATCCCTGGATTCCACTTATCTCTATTGTCCTCTTGATTTATACGCTTTTAGTTGATCTATGCTCTTATTGTTTTTAGTTTTCAAAAGTTTTAAAACCCGGTGTTTTCCCGAGATAGTATTTGTGTCTTAGTAGAATGGGCACTTTGTGTTAAAACGTGCTTTCCTAAGTGTTCGATATCCGGTACTAACCTGCAGCTATACTATATATACTACATATACTTGCGGGTTTATTTAGTGCTAATAAAAAGTGCATCCTTGAAGCTAAGCAATATCCTTCTCGACCCAATTAACGGTGTTTGGTGCGTCTTCAATAATTATATTATGTCGCAAGCACTTCTTGGTGACATAACGCCTCAGACCTTTGATCATGGAAAACCATGATTGCGGAACTCCGAATGCTCATTCACGATCAGTGAACTTGGGGTAAGGATATTTATAAGTGAGAGTAGAGGTATTGGCAATTAAAAAAATGATTTTTTAAAAAAATGGATAAAAATCGTTGAGTAAAAGATTATTGAAGTATCTAGGTAATAATAAATTTAAAATTCAATTCAAAATATTTGTATTATGTTAATAAAATTAAAATTCGGTCAATAACTAGGCTCGCACCCTTGCCAGTGGGGCACACGCGATTGTCCTATGGGCTGCAATCTCTTATTCTCTTTAACTAGAAATTTTCTCCAACTCATAAAATTTGTACACGCCGTAATGTAGTTCTTTCCTCTAAATAACTATTCAATTTGCCCTAATATTCCGTTCGTTCTTTTAGAAATATTCCGTTCGTTTTATTAAAATGAAACATTTATTTTTTGATCGAAATTTTATATAGTATTATCTATTAATTAATAAGAAAAGAATAAAGTAAAGGGACATGAAAATGTTCCATTTTAGAAATTATTTCATCTTTATAGAAGACCAAAAATGTAACATCTCGATTTCCCGAACCCTAATTTTAGAGCCCTAAATTTATTTTGATGGCGTAGGCGTGAATTAATTTATGAATGCTTTATTGCATGAGATTTTATGACGAGTGAGTCTAGGTTTGTTGGAAGTTTGAAAGTCAAACTTGTTTATTATATTTCTATAACTTGTTTAAAAACCCGATTAAAACTTTAAGGGTGGCATAACTTATAAAATGTTTTGAATGAGCTTACGAGTATTTCAAAATGCCCTGCGTTTTTCAAGGGCAGTTGACGGTGGCGTTGGCGGGTGTTGGCATGATAATTAATTAAGATGGTTGTTTTGAACTTGGTATGGTATGTCTTTACATAGCTTATTCTTTCTCTTTCCTCTGAGTTTTTAAAATCATTATGTTTATTTTGAATATTTTACTCTCCTTTGGTTTAGAGGCCTTAGACTATCTTGTGGTTTTTATCTTGGAACTATGCATACTCTGAGATTCTTAAAGCGTCATTTATTATCCCTTTCCCTTTTTTCTTATTAAACTAGGTTAAGTTTGTTGTTTTAAATGCTTCCGTTGTTTTCTAATCTTTTGGTCAACACTCTTTAAATAAAACTCTATTTGTTCATTTCTTGAGTCGTTTTGGTAACGGTTTCGCTTTATTTATTAAGCAATTTTAAAAAAGGTGAGCCGAATTGTGTCGATAAAATAATTAACATTTACTATAAAGATTATTATATTTTATGCTAGATTTCTGTTGTTTGGGTCTTGAGATTGAGACAAGATTACTTATTCATTTCAACTCAAATCATGTTTATCATTCCATTATTTTACTTTTTGGACATTCCATTATTTTATTCTATTTTCTAATTTCTTTTTTCTCTTTGTACGATATTTTCATGACAATAATGTTCCCTTAATAATTTCCCCAACGTTTCGACACATAAGGCTAGGGTCACAACTCATACATTTGAAGTTCAGATCGAATTTTTTTTCAAAATTTTTATAATTAAATAAACTTTATGTTTTTTCGATTAAAATATAACTAATCAAAATCGAACTGAAAATTTATCGAGGAAAAATCTGATCCGACTAGATTAGTAAGCATATGTGGACCAGCTCGTCAAATTTGTTTGTTTAACATGTGTTTCAATTCAATTATTTATTTTCTACATACGCAAACCTAAATGAAATAATTGTTTTATTCGTGCCAACTTTTTCAACTGTCATCTATCGCTAGTCCACATCGTAAATAGTAACCACAAATTCATGAAATTATATCTCCAAATTATTGGTCCCTATAAAATAAAACCACTCCAAAACCCTAATTAAGCATTATTTTCCCAAACAAAACACATAATTTCACCAACAAATTATCAATCCTCACACTCCCAAAGATCAAAGCTATGTCACTAGCGAGTTCTTCCTCCATCATCATCGCGAAGCCGAGCACGAGGGTTCAGTCCCTCTCTTGGAATCCCATCTCCAGATTAGCCCTTTCCAAGTGCAAGACTGATGAATTCGGCTTCTGGGCCTCCAAGAAAACACTTCAACATACAAGGTGTGTTAAAAAAAGAAGAAACTCAATCAGTTTTGAGTAAAAATAGGTTTTAACTAATTTTTTTCTATTTTAGGAAATCTTTTATTGTGAGTGCTGACACTGCACCTGAAAATCCACCGGCTTCTGCGCCATCACCACCTCCTTCCCAGCCCATGTAAGTAAAATTTTTTTTCTCTCTCTCTGATGATGATATGAAGAGAAAGAGTTGATGCACTACAACAAAAAAAATCGTTAATTTTTTTAAATCTAATTTAGAAAGTTAATTTATTTTTCTAAATATACTACCAACGCTTCTAAAAACATCCTTATTGATGGTGTTCCAAGTAAAATTAGAGGACACATATAAAAACATCCTAAAAATTAAAAGCTACGTTATTTGCGTCTTAAATTGTTATTGTTTTTAAAAATTTTCTAACATAAATAATCGTGTCTCAATTTTCGCGTCCTTAAAATATAAGTTTTGTACTGATAGTTCAATGATGAAACAGGGGCTGGGTTTTGGGATTTGTTGTTACATTTATTCTACCGTTTTTTACCAGCAAATTGGGGCCATTACAGGAGATTAAAGGTAAGAAATTCAAATAAATTTATTATTTTGTTTGGGAACTATGGTTTGCTAAGAAAAGAAAGGTGTTTTGGGCATATAGATAAGCTTGAAACTTCACTGCAAGCAGTGGAGAATATAGTGGAGGTGGTGGAAGTGGTGGCGGATTCCGTCGACAAGCTCGCCGAGAACTACGCCGAGGATCTTCCCAGGGAAAACTGCGCGATCTCGTTGAGAAAGTTGAACATTTTGCTGAGAAACAGCCGAGGCAGCTGACGCTCTTGATAACGTCATCGATAAGGTATACTGTAATATCGTTGGTCCTTATTACTCCTAATTTTTAGTCGATTAAGAATGTTAATTTGTATTTATAAATAGCGACGTCCTCAAATTTGGTTTCCCAATTTAAATTAAGAATCGCAAATGAAAGCATCTCAGAAAAAAAAAAAAGATTAAGGCCTTTGTCCTTAACTTAGTGCGTTTTTCTTTGCGTGCTTAAATTTTTTTTATCATTTTTTGAAAAATTCAAACAAAAGTAATTTGTCTTGTTCTCATAAGAGAAGTAAGTTTTTTGCATTGCTTTGTTTGTGAATCAAAATCTTATTTTGATTTGATGTGAAATTTATAAATGAGTTAACTTGAATGCGGGACCTCAGATAAAATATGTAATGGTTGATATTTCAAAATAATAAAATAAAATAGAATTAGTTTGAAAACTGAAGATGGTAGTTTATAATAGGAATATTTAATGTAATGATATAAATGAAATAATAGAGTACATACATTTAGTCAGGACACGAACAATATTTAAAGTGACTGATGTATTTAAAAACACTAATTACGTCTTGAATTAAATAAAAATGTTGTTAGTAATTTTTCAGTGACGCTGTTGCGTGTTGTGCGCGCTCACGCTGTTGCGTGTTGTGCGTGTTGAGAAATTAAAAAATTGTGAAACTACTAATGAAAAATTATTGAATCATATTGTGCAGGTTCAAGATGTTAGCGAGCATGTGGACAGCATTGGAATTATAACCAATAAAGTAGAAGAACTTCTCCGGCACAAAAGATAATTAATAGTAGTAGAATTTATTCATTTTTACCTTTCTAGAACACCAATTTTAGGTACATTTTCGAAGCTATTATTCGTAAGTATGTTAAAAAAGAGAAAATAAAAAAGTTGAGCTAAGTCTAATAAGTTATCAATAAGGAATAAATAGTTAATACTAGATCAAATGTGTGATGCGCATAAAGATATATAACATCAATTACTTTGCAAAATTTACTAGCTTTTTATAGAAATCAAAATCTCAAATATTATAACCTTGATGTGTGATATTGTATATATAGAGATAGAGGAGATAGATGTGTGTTGAAATGTTTTGTAAGTATCTTTTGTAAGCAACAATAATATTATACTATTTATTTTAATTTTATTTGAAACTAGGGCATGACCGACGAACAACAAAATCTCCATTAATCATTTGGGATAAGTAGTTTGTGGAGGAATATGAATGAAGCCGTCATCTCATGTGGCCCTCTACGTGTAGACATTTATTGGTGAAGAACTTATCTGTATTTTAGTATAGATAGTGATTGGTGGAAAAGGAGAGATTTTGAACTTTCACTTATAAGTATAAAACACTATAAAAAACTTATTTTTTAATGATAAAAAAATTGAGACATAATTATTTGAATTATTTTAAAAATAACTATAATTTAGGACACATGCAAAAGAAAACGTTCCTAAGTTAAAGGAAAATTATCTTAATCTTTTACTTTTTTAAGACGCTTATATTTGCTGCTCTTAATTTTATTGAGACACAAACAATAAGAATGACTTTATGAAGCGTTATTATTATAATTAGACACACAAATTAGCGTGTCATTACCTGTTTTTTGTTGCAGTGAAATTTGGGTTTTCATTATCGATTCTATCTTGGAAAATAAAATCGATACACAAATTAAATATGTTGAAGAATATGAATCACTAGCCAGCTTAAAGTTTGTAGGAGTTATTAGTAATATTATCGTACTAATTGTTCCATTAAAGATATATATATTCGTAATTGTCTCAAACCTTATACTCCATATAAAAGTATAAGGTTGGAGAATATAGTATACTTATGAAATTCGTTTACATCTTATATATTCGCTAGTACTAACCAACCACTAATACATGTTTTCTGCTAAACTCATACAGTACATTATTATACGACTGATTACAAAGTTCAACTATTTTAATTCAATTTTAGCATTTATATTCATGCAACATGTCTTCGTCTCAATCTCGATTAATAATCTAGTAGTAGTATATTTTAGGGTTTTTGGTTTTTAAACCAAAATTTTTACGATTAGGTTTCTTAACATGAGATTTGTTTTTAAACCGAACTTTTATTTCTTTAGGATTTTCCAACCTGACCCAAATAGCACATTTCAACCGAATAAGTAATTCAAAATGTTAAAGTTGTGTTTTATTTATTGAAGTTGTCATTTGTTATGTAATAATTGTGATTGTATGTATTATTGTCTCAAATAGGATCCATGTAATCAATTTAGACAAATAGGATTAAAATTGATACGTAGACAACCCGGTTTAGTCGTTGACCAGCGGAAAATCCTAACGAAATGAAAGTTAGTGGTTTTAAAAATAAATCTTATAGTTCATGAAAAACCGAAATTTGGGGAAAGGTTTGTTTAAAAGCCAAAACCCTATATTTTACACTGTTTAAGTAATTGATCAACTAGTATTTTATTTTTCACGTATTTTATGTTTTGGTTATACTCCTTCCATCCAATTAAAAGACACTTTAACAAGTGATTTAATTGGTAATTGATATTAATAGGAGAAATATAATAGAAAGAAAAAGTAATTGTTTTATTGTAATATAAAATGAGATCCACTTTATCAAATAATTTTTTTCATAAATGGATGTTGACTATTTTTAGAAACAAATGAAATTAAAATAGTGTCTATTCTTAATGCATTATTCTCTCTCAAGAAAACTCAAACATTATTAATTATACTATGAATATTATTAATTAATAATTAAATTGTATGCTAAATTTTGGAGTATCCGTTTTGTGTCAAAATGTGTGCAATAATAATCGTTGAGCTCGTTTGAATTCATAAATATAAATAGTTATAATATATAATTGATGATTACTCATCGCAATTACTAAAACAAACATTTATAATAAATGGTTTCTCACATTAATGATATATCAATTTTTTGCTAACCAATGATGTAAAAGATAATATAAAAATATATTTTACATAACTAATACTCCGTACTACTATAATTTATTGGTTAGCAAAAAATTATGATTATCATTAACGTGAGATATCATTTTTATGGTTATTTTAATAATATGAATTATTACTCATCTAATTAAGATAATTTATGCAATGATGTCCCTAAAGAAAATTATTCTATTATGTAATTAAGGTGAATTATAAATATTAACTTAAAAATGATATATTATAAAAATAAATACCAAGGATGCATGAGAGAGATGCAATGTAGACTCAGGAATCACCAAAATTCCAGAAAAATGTAAAATTGAATCCGACAAATTTTCACATAAAACTCAAATCCCGTGGAATCTTGAATTACTAAAATTAAGGAGAATACTTGAATAACTAACGTTATACATATATTAATTGAAAATATTATGCGTGAAAAAGATGAAAAAAAAGGGATGAACAGTAAGTTGCATTGCACACGTTTCCAGTGAAATAAAATGGTCCACTTTTGCTAGCTGTATAAATCTATAGCCATATCACATGTTTTTGTCTATTCATTATCTTCAAGACTGGGCCTCTTTTCCTTCGTATCGATTGGTTTTGGATTTCACATTGATTGTGAATTGAGAAGTCTTGAGGGCTGGCTTTGTTTTTTTCTTAATTTTGTCAGGTTAGACAAATTATTGTGAGATTTGATGTTAAATGAAAGATGGAGAATGGTTTATTTTCATTATAATATCTTTAGATATATTCTATAATTATATGTCTTGTCTTGACAAACGTCCCTTCATGCTATTTTGAATAATGACTACTATTTAAATCAAATTTATGTATATACATTTCAAGATTGATTTTACCTTACGTACTGTAGTTGATATTTTTTGGTATAATATCTTCAATGATGCATAGTTTTTTTAAAAATATTCACTAGTCCTTCCAGACCACATGTCACTATGAGTTAATTTCTTGACAAATGTAAAATCACCTCCAATTAGACAAGCACTTTTTATGGAAAATTGCATAATAATAGTAGTATTTATATATGAAAATTACCACATGTTTTTCACCTCCCATATAATATATATGCATAATATAACAACAATATTTTTATGTCTACTCTTCATTTTTGGCATAAAAAATTTTAGTTATACAGTGCACTTTGTTATTATTATTTGAAATTTTATGGTTATAGTTTTCTTTTTTATTAAATTATGTATATAACTATAAATTAAACTGAAAAATCTACACAAATAAAATGCATGATCATAATTTAAAGTTTTATTAGCATATTAATTTATTTATTTTTCCTGGTAGCATGTCAAAAATCAAGAAATTTTTAAACTAAGAAGATTAAAATCAAAGATTATTCATTTTATATTCTTTTAAACATAAAAGTTAGAAGATTAGTTGATTTTAAATTTAATGAAAGATTATCAACTTATTAATCCATACATTTAAATTGACATTTGGATATTATTTATCTATTTATATGAAAATTAACATTCACATAAGATAATCTTAATATATGCAAACATAAGATAATCTTAATATATGCAATCATCTAAGTGAACTTCGCTGCTACACACACTTTAAATATTCTATTTTTTTTTTCCAAATACATAATAATGTAAAGAAAGTTACCACAAATAAGCGTGCATTATTAGTCGAAATACAGTTAAATAATTTCCATATATAAATACCTCTATTAAGCTATTTTTCCTAAATAGTGATGGTCTAATTGGATGTAGGTTTTTCCAGAACTATTTGTTGAACACATCAACTCATAATGTCATGTGGTGTGGAAGGACTAGTGAATATTTTCTCTAGTTTTTTGGCTGCTAATAGCCTAATACTATAAATGATTGTGACATTTTCTATTACCCCCTCTGTCCCATTTTAGGAGTCCCGATTTACCATTTTTGGATATCCCACTTTAAGAGTCCCGGTTTACCATTTTTGGGTATCCCACTTTAGGAGTCACGGTTAAAATATTCCATAAATGATATTAGGCCCCACATTCCACTTATCTTTTTCCACTCACATTTTATTATAAAAACAATATAAAAAAGTAGGACCCACATTCTACTATTTTTTTTTCACCAACTTTTCTTTACATTTCTTAAAACTAGTGCTAAACTTAATTGGGACTCCTAAAATGGGACGGAAGGAGTAATATATATTAGTTGTACAAATAAACCAAAACATAAAAATATGAAATTGAAAATAGAACTATGTGGAAAAAATAATTCAGCGAAGCACGTTCTTTACCACTAATTTCGAAAAAATTCAACTCCGTTAAATTTGGTCGAGGTCGATCGTTTCCCTTGTTGGCTCATAAGGACCGTAAAACTCAATTAAATTCGATCTTGTTTTGCAGCCGAGAGCCTTAGGGGACACGTGCTTGGTTGCATGCCTTTGGTCGAGAGCACAAATAAAAGCACTACGTGGATACTAGAGGAATTAGTTTTGGGACCAAAAAGACCGCACCGTATTTAAACAACTACACAACAGATATTTATAGTTGAGAAATCACAGACATTGTACAAGGTCAAAAAAGAAAATGGACAAGAAACTTTTATTGTTGATATTGGTATTTAGGGTTTGAGGCTTTGAGCATCTTTGTCCAAATTAGATAGGGCACAAGAAGCTCTTCAAACATGCCAAAATTCTTACTGTTTCATCTTCTACTCAAATAAATGATCAAATCCCAAATGGTAATCGGTGTCTTCATCATCGAACATATATTCGGAATCTTGTTCAACCACACCACACCATCAGGAAACTCAATGGGACCACCACCCAGTTCAAGAACCTATAAGTTTCAAACAACCATACATACATGTGAGCAACACTAGAGTGGATGCAAACAAAAAACAAAAACAAAAACAAAAATTGATAGAAGCAATGTTTTTTAAAATTTATTTGAGAATCATATATTTTGGCTGATTAAATTATTTATAGAGACTTTTGCATCGCAATCTTATATAAATTTAAAAACTTTGATAGAGAAGGAAAGAGTTAGGTACCTAAAGTGTCCAAAGTCAATGAAATAATAGTAGCATTTCCAAGTTGGTAAAGCATCCTAGCACAGTTCAGATGCATCCCCTTCACATGGTAATTAATATGATGAATGTCTAAATAGACTTTTTCCAACATGAGGAGATTCATCTTTTAACATTGCAAAGGGAAAAGGAAATAACTCTCGCATCTAATTGAGGTAAGCAACGGAGCTGAAATCTCTTCTGTTATGAATTTAAATCTGTTAGAAACTCTTTCCACATCGGATAAGTGTAGAAAGTTGGAAGCTATATACTTATAATGTTTTCAAACTAATGTGCGGAGTTGACGATCCTAATAGTTTCCTGTTCTGCTAGGTATCATTACTCATTAGCTGATGACATAAATTCTTAATAATGGACATCATTAGATGAAGACAAAAGTTCCTAACAGTGGTATGTCCGGGGCACGATTCATAGTTGGTTTTGTATTCTAATTAGAAATCATCTAATTGAATTTGAGGGTCCGTTTGGTACACGGAATTGGAATTGGATTGGAATTGGAATTCTATGGAATTGAATCGGAAGGAATTGAATTATAATTCAATTCCAAATCCTTTGTTTGGTATAATCAAAGAATTGGTATGGAATTGCATTATAATTCTAAATCCTTTGTTTGACATTCAAAATATTGGATTTGGAATTGAATTGGAATTCAAATCAAAATTTAAATTTTTTAAAATAACTAATTTTTTTAAATAATCATTTTTTAATAAATCTTACATGTTTATTTTTTTCTCCTCTAATATTTAATTTTTTTATTAACTCTAGTTATATCATAAAAACAAACTTAATATATAATTTAATAACATAATCAAGCAATGATAACATGTTTCTTATTTTTGACATATAAAATAGTTTTATATGGAGTATACATAATCCAATATAATTCAAATACAAGATAATTAAACATGAATATAGTTATGTACAAATTATATCATGTCATATGTAGTCCTGAAACAATATCGAATTGATACACAAATCATAAAAGAAAATATTATACAAATGTCAATAAATAAGTAAATAGTAAATAGTATAAGCTAGATTATCCCTAAATCTAGTCCACTCATTTGTAACTTGAACAATTGTAATTCCATATGAGTGTTGAGTCTCTTCTATCTCATTACGATAACCACCCAACACATATGGTTGCGCCTCTTCCTCGTTGTAAACATCACCTTGAGCAACTCTAGTTTGAATCTCAGCATCAACCTCTTCCAATAACAGAATGTTAAACATCAACAAAAACCAAAACTTTTTTGGCACAAAATCAAGACACCAATAAATTTAACCAAAGCCAAAAATTGATGACAAGAGATCAAACTCAAGCTTTGCAACAAACTTACATAGATGGAATCCAGCAGCTTCCACTATCTTAAATGTGATCATTCAAGTCAAGAAAATAACTATGCAACTATAGAGATGTATAGATACAGACAGCATAAAAACAATGGAGCTTTAGTTCAATATCACAGCTATATGAGATCTGATACACCATGCCATTTTTGTTACTTTTAATAAAACTCTTATTTATTCAAGACCTTCATGCATCCAACAACAAAGAAAATAGTAGTATCTTTTTGCAGAATTCAAAGCTTCAAACTTTATATGCAAGTTGGAATTTGAAGTGTAGGACTTGGTAAAAAAAAAGTAGGATTTTTAACTCAAAAACTCAAAAGGAGGGTAGGGGGACTGCTTCTTCAAGTAAGCTCCAATCCAACAAAAGCATCTTAGATGAATAGCCATACAAGGAAGAAGAGATAGAATTGGTGTTGGATTTGGACAAATTCAAGATATATGCCCCAGTTCAAACTATAGTTCAACAATATAAATAAACAAAAGATATAAGTACAAAAAGACTGTATTCACTCTCCATTGTTAGAATTACTACTATTGATCCCTCTAATTAATTAATTAGCAAGAGACAAAGAGAGTGAGAGAGTGAGAGGGGATTAGCATCGAATCTGAATCTTGCCTTGAGAATCAGAACCAGAAAACAATATTGGAGTGTATTAGCATATTTGTCACATGGTTTGAGTTTTTCATCTCTTTGATTTGGGGGTAAATCGGATCTCACTCCACCCAACCACATTCATCAACCAAGTGATCACATCATTCATTGCATTGCCTTATTTTGTGTAATTAATGAATAGGCAACACCCACCATTACATTGAACAAAACTATTGCCATACAACTAAACCAAAAATACCACCACCGTTTTATCCACAACAAGAAATTATAGGGGAAAATAGCCGGAGTTACCTGATTATCCATTGATTGTAGAGATTAATCAGCTAGGGCACACTCGCAGCCATTGATCGTAAAGATTAATCGGCTAGGGCACAGAGAGAGCCGCTGGGGGCGCGAAGAGAGATGGAGAGAGGAGGAGAAACGCGCAGAGGCAATTTTTTCATTTATATTTGACCCGTTTAGTTTTTGACCCGTAATAGGATCCGCGCTTTTTTCTAATTCTGACCCGGTTTCATATGGAATTGGTTTTATAATTCTTTTCTTAATATATGGAATTAGAATTGAGGAATTGGAGTTGGTGGAATTGGAATTCAATTCCAAATCCACTTATTTTTGTACTACCAAACAGTGGAATTGGAATTGGAATTGGAGGCTCCAATTCCAATTCCAAGGCTCCAATTCCACGTACCAAACACAGTCTGAATGTTTCCAAAGATGAGAAATGGGATATCGCTGGTATCTAAAAATCAAAATTGGATCTCAATTTTGCGGGAAAGGGAATCAAAATTATTTTGCAATTGTATTGGAAGTTAAAATTAGATTTCAATTCGAATTGGGTTTTACAAGGTATTAATTTGAAGTTATGTAAAATTCTTAGAAAACACGAACTCCTTTTCCAAAAGTTTTATAAGTATATAGTTTTCGGAATTGAGTTTTGTTGCACTGGTGATTAGTATGTTAATGCTTTCTTTATACAACTAATCATAGAATAAAGGGATCAATTTTACTATATATAGTGCCGACTCGATTGTTGTTTTTGAAACTCATTAAAATTAATCATTAAATTTAAGTTATTTAAACAAATATGAACCCCTCGTTTTATGGTTTATACAATTATACTATATATAGTGCCGACTCGATTGTTGTTTTTGAAACTCATTAAAATTAATCATTAAATTTATGTTTTTTAAACAAATATGAACCCCTCGTTTTATGGTTTATACTAGGAATTAATCATTATATTCATTATATAAGACTCAGGTCCCCTCCTTCTATCATCAATTAGTTTTATGATGTAACCTATGAATTTAACGATTGGTTTTATGATGTAAATATGAATTTTCTATCACGGTATCAGAGCGGGTCGTCAACTGACCCAACAATATATCTAGGACTGAAATCGAAAAAAATAACTAAAGTATATATGGTAAGACTTGGGAAAAAATAGAATCAATTATAATTAATACATGATCAATCTATCTTAGGACTTGGTGATAAATTGATTCTTGATTTGATTGTGATATTTGTTTCCTTTATACATATTGGAGGGATCCAACGTGCTTTTATACATATTCACATCAATTATACTCCCTCCGTCCCTTAAAATTTGTTAGTGGCATGTAGGTCCTATTTCTATATATTAGTTTTAAAATAAAATGTGAGTGAGAATGAGTTAGTGTACCAAAAATGGTAAAAGTGAAAGGTGACAAACTTTTAGGGACGGACGAAAAAGAAAATAGGTGACAAATTTTTAGAGACGTAGGAAATAGAATTTTCAACTAACTTACTGAGTTCACAACTTGACACCTTAGGAGTGGGGCAACTTTTAGCCTCAACCATTTTCACCTTAACAAAAGAGAAAGATCGAAACTGAAAGAAACATAAAAACGCCAACCAGATGAAAAATAATACCAAGTCATAAATATTTTCTAGTACAAGGTCAATAAGAAAAAAATAGACAAGAGACTAATATAGTAAATGGTGTTTCTTTCATCTAGTCAAAAAGAGACTCATCCGTTTATAATCTTCGTCGTCACACAGATCTTCAGGATTCTTTTCAACCACAGTCACATCGGGAAACTCCTTCATCGTCTCAAAATACAAAGTCCCGATTGTCAAATAGTTCATTATGCTCTGAAGCACTGTACGAATTTTGTAACGTCCTTTCATTACCTTGAGACATTTGTGATTCGGAAATGGAGGATGGCTTTGCTCAAGTGGACCACGTTGAAGAACCTTTCGATTTCAAACAACCATTACCATACGTATATATAGATATATAAGCAACAATACAAGTAGAAGTCTAGTAGTAGTGTATGAGAGAGGGATACCTTGCGAGTGTCCAAAGTCAATGAAACAGTTATAGCGTTTCCAAGTTGGTGAAGCATCTGATGCAACTCTTTCACATTCTCATCAATATTATAAATGTCTACATAGACTTGTTCCAACATTGGGAGATTCATCTTCAAACATTCCAAAGGTGAAGAGCCCTGATATCGAAACGAGGTAAGCAACGGAGCAGAAATCTCTTGGATAACACAACGACAATCAAGGATTTCAAGAACTCTAAGCTTGGGAGCCTTGAAAACAAGGCCATTCAACGGACACTTGCGCAGAGAGAGCTTCTCGAGCTCCGGGAGGCCGGAAAACATCTCCATCCCGTTGTCATCATCGAAGATCAAATAGGTATGAAGATAAAGGGCTTTTCAAATTTGGTAAAAGAAACCGTCCAGGTACATGAATTTTGTTGTATAGCAGCTTGAGCTTGATCTCGCGAAGCGTTGTGGAGGTGAAAAGCGCGGAGGGGAGCCTGAGGTCGTTGTAGGCGTGGAGGCGGAGGGATTGAACGCCGTGATTGATGGCATAGAGCACGCATTTGATACGATCATCCTCTACATATTATTAGGGAGTATCCATAAGATATTATTCTATTTAGTTAATTATGATTCACCCTATCCTTCTCATATTAGTTTAGATATTATTAGATTTGAATATCTTTTCATATATTTGTTTCTTGTTTATTAAGTTAGGGTAGTAGTTCTATTATTATAAATAGGGATAGGTTGTTATCATTTTAGGCATTCAATTAATCCAATTAATCAATAAAATACTTTTCCTAAACTTGTCTTGAGCAACAAGAAGATTATCTTTCGTTCCTAATTGTTGTTCGTCGGAGAACGTCCGAAAATCAGCAATTCGTGGTCTATCTTTCGAGAACGTCGAAGGTTCGATCACCTTATCCCTCCGAGAAGCTAGTTAACCGGCCTCGTTACGGAGCACGTCTGTAACAACTGGTGCTTTCATCCCGTACTCATCCTCCATCTTCGTTCTTCCATATCCCCCAAATTATTCACCAATATCAAGCTTTCATCCCGAACTCATCCTCCATCTTTGTTCATCTATATTTCCCAAAAAAAAAAAAAAAAATTATCAGCCACAGCACCACCATCATAGCCACATCTAATCCTCCATATTCTCTCTTCCGTAACCCAAACACTCACTCATTCAAAAGAAAAAAAAAAAATTCCACTTACAAAAAAATCCTCGAACAGAAGCTACAATTCCATATTTTACACTTTTCACCTTATTTCATCCATATCCATTTCAAACCAATCAACAAAAAGAAAGAGACCTTCTTCACCAAAACAATAACACCGAACCCCTTCTTCGCAAAGAAGGCACTCCAACTTCATTCTTTTTCCTATTATTAGTTATGGATATTTACCACCAATATCAGCCGCCGCACCAGATACACTCAATGTTTGCAAAATTTGATCGCCTATTGGACATGATGGAAGCCCGTTTGGACGCAGCAGATCGGCGCATTAACAACCTCTGTCCACCCATTCACCCCAGGCCAAAACGCTTGGATCCACCTGATCGTACACGGATGGGATACCCGCCCATTGGGTACCGCGATCGCGCGCAGGATGCACGGCCTCGACACCGTGGCGGCTACCACGAGAGGGGCCACCTATTTGATCGCAGAGATCAACGAGTCCAATTAGGGTTCGATCGCTACCCAATTCACACAACGCAGCCGCATCGCCCGAGGTGCTGGGACCCTCCGACGCATGAGCAGGACCATGGTTACCCGCCCTTTGATCATCGGCCCCGACGTGCGGAGACGT
Source organism: Salvia hispanica (assembly GCF_023119035.1). Taxonomy (NCBI): domain Eukaryota; kingdom Viridiplantae; phylum Streptophyta; class Magnoliopsida; order Lamiales; family Lamiaceae; genus Salvia; species Salvia hispanica. The sequence continues at coordinate 26,567,218 of NC_062966.1, read as the reverse complement.
GCTGGGACCGACCTCACCATCAGGAGGAGGTAAGAGCGCCGCGAGGCCAGTCTGCCCGCCCCACCGCCGACCAGCCACCGCGCTTGAGCCTCCCGCCGCGGGACCTGTACGGTCAGCCCGCACGCGTGTCCAATCAGACCCCGCACCAGCCTCTATGCTCGCCTACCTGTTGGGACCTGTCTGGATTGCACACCAAGAAGGAATACCCGGTAGACAACATTTCTTTTGAGAGATTTGGAAGTGATGATCCATGTGGGGGGAGAAGGTCGTCTCTCTCTCATAATACGTATATTGAGTGCTCAATGCCAAGTCCTGTGTGGAAGAAGAAAGCTACTCCTGGTCTTTGTTCCCGTGGGAGTCGGTGTGAACCAGATTACCAAGTTAGTGTTGTAATGAGAGAGCAAGAAGGAGATGAAACGTTTGATTCATCGAGTTTAGATGAGCAGATTGCATATTCATGTGTTGAAGGCAGAGTTCTTGACTGCATTGATGATCGTGGTAAGGGTGAAGAGGAGCTTTGTGATTCAAAGGATTCCATATTCGAGACAGCAGCCAAAGAAGCCATGGATCGTGGCTTGCCTAATGAGAATAAGGGATCATCTTTTGTGGAAATCTTCCTGTCTTGCAGCCCCGATATGAGTACAGAAAAGGAAGAAAAGACATTGTTGAACGATGTAGAGGAGGACGATTCCACTAATGAAGTGAAGAAGGTCATCGCCTCACTGAGTGTTGTTCAAGTTCCATCAAAAAATGTTGCTGGAAATTATTGGCGCACGAAAGGAGAGGGTGCGTACACTGGTTTTCCCGTAATTGTTTGTGTCTGTGTGGATGTGAATGGATGTGTGGCAGAGCTCCCCATTTTAGCATTGAATTTGGACGACCACATCAGTCCACCTTTGTTGATTTTTTACGGAGGTGATGAAGGGAGACGCTCAGCTGTTCGGTGTGTGTTTGATCCAGGAGGAGATGTCAAAGTCTGCTTTCAACTCTCTTTATTGCTTCGTGGTTCCCACCTTGAGGACAAGGAGGATTTCAACCGTGGGGGAGTTGATACGATCATTCTCTACGTATTATTAGGGAGTATCCATAAGATATTATTCTATTTAGTTAATTGTGATTCACCCTATTCTTCTCATATTAGTTTAGATATTATTAGATTTGAATATCTTTTCATATATTTGTTTCTTGTTTATTAAGTTAGGGTAGTAGTTCTATTATTATAAATAGGGATAGATTGTTATCATTTTAGGCATTCAATTAATCCAATTAATCAATGAAATACTTTTCCTAAACTTGTCTTGAGCAACAAGAAGATTATCTTTCGTTCCTAATTGTTGTTCGTCGGAGAACGTCCGAAAATCAGCAATTCGTGGTCTATCTTTCGAGAACGTCGAAGGTTCGATCACCTTATCCCTCCGAGAAGCTAGTTAACCGGCCTCGTTACGGAGCACGTCTGTAACAGCATTCCTCGACGAAGGATTTGTCTATTTTGGGATTGAATATGGGGGCTGTGGGGTCGCGGAGGGAGAGGAAGTGGGAGACGAAGTGAGAGACATCTATGGTGTCTTCTCATTTGTTAGGTGGAAGCGGAGGGAGGGGATGGAACGCCAGAGCCCAGAGGTGTTTCCATCTCTTGGAGAGAAAGGTTGTTTCAACTACTTCATAAATGTCGATAAAGGAGAGGATAATTTGAGGTTTTTCATCTGGGAGTTGGCTGATTCGGTCTGCCTCCATTTTTTGATTTTGATGATGAGTTTTGTATCTGATACGTGCATATATATATATGAGATTATCCCTCATATCATTATCTAGTTAATTAATGATTTATCGTATCTTTTCATATATGATTAGGATTATTTTCTTATTATCTAAGTTAAAGTATTTAACATTATAACTAGGGACCTTGTTATTCCTTATGAAATTATCTTTTTAGCTTTTATTGTGTTTTATGTTTTGGCAATCTTAATTTTTGGTTTGATCGATGGGCAAAGCTCCCACTACTACCTTTTATCTCTTTGGCGATCGCAATCGCGATGCCGGAATCTTGTTAAAGGGAAATCATCCCTTAACAGTATCACTGGTGATTATGTAACAAATTTTTCTTGGTGTCCAAGTTTGTATTTTGACTAAAACTTCGCAAATACTATTTTTTTATTGACATATGATATGATTAGAGATCCACCTATTATTCCCCTCGTTGGTAACATTATTTCCGAATTTTTTTTATTAAAATATAAGGGTATAAGGATCTTGGGATTCCTATCATTTAATATTGAGGATTTTGATTAAAATTAGAATTGATATTAATACTGGGTTAAATTCTTACCATAAGATTTTGCCAATACTCAATAAAAGTGCATATTATATGAATATTATTATTAATTAGTTTTAAGTTATTTTATAATAAATCTAAATTTGAGATTTTTTAGAACATTTTAGGTTATCTTTTTTAAAAAAATCTAAAAAATACTTCCTCCGTCCTCAATTAGGAATCACACCTTGACCGGGCACGACTTTTAAGAAATGTAAAGAAAAGTTGGTTGAAAAAGTTAGTGGAATGTAAGACCCATTTTTTATTATTAGTTTTATAATAAAATGTGAGTGAATTGAGTTAGTGGAATGTGAGACCTACTTACTATTTATGGTAAAAATGAAGTGTGACTCTTAATTGAGGATGAACCGAAATGGAAAAGTGTGACTCTTAATCGGGGACGGAGGGAGTAATTTACAATAGCCTTCATTATATTTAAAAATGACTTTGGTGTGTTGGTGTTGTGTTTCGTATAGTACCAAAAAACAAAAAAAAATTTGTGCGGACGGACTTGACCCAAAGCGGACAATACTAAACTAATATCCAGTCGATTAATTGTCCTAGGAGTAACTTGATTTTGTGCACAGTGGTGTGGAAACCCTCCTAGGGCCCCAGTTAAATAAAAGAGCAAGTCCTGAAATATGATCAATGCCTTCGTCGTCGAAACTCTGTTCGACCACAGTCAAACCATGAGGAAGCTCCAACATCAACGACTCAAAATACAAGTTTCAACTGTCAAATAGTTCATCACTCTCTGAAGCACTGTACAAATTTTGTGACGTCCTTTAATCAGCTTGAGACATTTGATGTTGGAAAATGGAATAATGGAGGATGACTTTGCTCAATAGAATGCCCATGCGGTTCAAGAAACTTGCAATTTCAACAAAATTAATGCATGTAAGCAACGTTAGTAGTCTAGTACTGAATATGCATAGAAGATATCTGTTCTATAACCTTTAAAACATGAACTAGTAATGAACGATTTCTAGAACTCTAAGCTTCGGAGCCTTTAAAACGAGGCCGGTAATCGGATAATCAGGCTAGATAGCTTGTCCAGTTTCGGGAGCTCCGCAAATGGCTCTATCCCGTAAAGCTCAAAATTACCAATACGGCAATACCGAAGAATCAAAGGCTTACGAGATAAAGGGTTTTCAAATTTGATAAAGAGTACTCCCTCCGTCCCAGATTTATAGTCACATTTGGTTATGGCACGGGTTTTAAGGAATTGGTGGAGTGTATAATTAATGAAGTGAGATGGTGGAGGGTGTAATAAATGAAGTGGGTTGATTGAAGGTGGGTCCCTTTTTGACTTTTTGATTTTTATTTTTGTTTTGGTTTATTTTAATGTAGATAATGGCATTTTGATGTAATTTTGATGAACAGTGAGGTAAAATTGTATGTCAAAATATGGAAAATTCTAAATATGACTCTAAATGTGGGACGGACTTTTATGGCAAAATGTGACTATAAAACTGGGACGGAGGGAGTATTATATATTGAGTTAGGTTTGAGTATTATATGTACTAGTGTATTGACACATTTTCGATGTATTCTTGAAAAAGTTTCAACTCTATTAAATTTGGTTGAAGTCGATATCGACTCTCTTGTCGGTTCTTAAGGGCTGTAAAACTTCATTAAATTTGATCCTTTGTTGCAGTGGATAGCCGTAGAGCTCAAGCTTGGTTGCATCATTTGGTCAAGAGCACAAATAAAAGCACTACATTCATACTAGAGGAATTATTGTGTTGGGACCAAAAAGACCACAACGTAAATAACAAATATTTTACAGTACGTAGCTGAGGAATCTGAGACATTTTACAAGGTGTAAAAAATGGATAAGAGAACAAATTTTGTTGATATTGATATTTAGGGTTTGAGCATCCTTGTTCAAATTAGATAGGGCAGAAGAAGCACTTCAAACATGTCAACATTTCAATTTCGGAATAGATGATCAAATCCCCAATTATAATCGGTGTCTTCCTCGTCGGACATATATTCGGAATTCTGTTCAACCACAACCACATCATTAGGAAACTCCACAATCATCGACCCAAAATACAAAGTTCCCACTGTCAAGTAGTTCATTACTCTTTGAAGCACTGTACGAATTTTGCGACGTCCTTCCACCAACTTGAGACATTTGAGGTTGGGAAATGGTGAAGGACTTTGCTCAATGGGACCACCATCCAGTTCAAGAACCTATAAGTTTCAAACAACCATACATACATGTGAGAAACACTAGGACGGATGCAAAAAGAAAGAAAGAAAGAAAGAAATTAATAGAAGCTATGTTTTTTAAAATTTATTCGAGAAATATTTTGGCTGATTGAGATCATTGATAGCGACTTTTGCATAACAATCTTTATAATGATTTAGAATAAATTTGAAAATTTTGAGAGAGAGGGAGAGAGTTAGGTACCTTGAGAGTCCAAAGTCAATGAAACAATGTCCAAAGTCAATGAAACAATGGTAGCATGTCCAAGTTGTTGAAGCATCCTAACACAATTTAAATGCATCCCCTTCACGTGGTAACTAATATGATGAATGTCTAAATAGACTTTCTCCAACATGGGGAGATTCATCTTTGAACATTCCAAAGGCAAATGTCCCTCGTATCTAAATGAGGTAAGCAACGGAGCTGAAATCTCTTCTACAACTTTTAAAAGTTCGAAAGAATATTGAACGATTTCAAGAACTCTAAGCTTCGGAGCCCTTAAAACAAGGCCAATGATCGGATATTCGCATAGGTAGAGCTTCTCCAGCTCCGGGAGGCCGGTGAACGGCTCCATCACGTAATCCCGGGAACAATGATCGTCGAAGAGCAAAACCCTTTCAAGATAAAGTGTTTTCAAATTTGGTAAAGAAAGCCTTCCTGGTAAATAAATCCACATGAAGTGCAACTGCCTGAGCTCGAGCTCCCGCAGCGTCTCAGAGGCGAGGAGTAGGGCGGGAAGCCCGAGAAATGGCTCGTTGTGGCGGAGCATGTTGAGGCGGAGGTACTGAACGCCGTGGTTGATGGCATAGAGCACGCATTCCTCCACGAATGCCGTGTCGAGGTTGAGCTGGATTGTGGTGTCGAGGGAGAGGTGGAAGTCATGGACGGCGGCTGTGGGGTCACGGTGGGAGAGGAAGTGGGAGACGAAGTCGGAGGAGACGACGAGGTTGAGGTGGAGGCGGAGGGAGGGGAGGGAACGCCAGAGGTATTTCCATCTCTTGGAGAGAATGCTTGTTTCAACGGCTTCATAGGTGTCGATAAAGGAGAGTATGTGTTGGAGAATTTCATTTGGGAGTTGGCTGATTCTGTCTTCCTCCATTGTTTCAGATGATTAATTACGTGATGAGTTTTGTTTCATTGGTCATTGTATTTTATAGTACTACTAGTATATGATAATGTTTCCTTGATGTCCAAGTTCGAATATTGGCAATTATAATGCAAGTATGTTTTTTTATTGACTTATATATAATATTGCTCATTACCTCAATCATTCAATGATGATGAACTAGATTTAATAGATTAATTAATAACTGTTGAGCAATAAATTGTGTATTAGGCCAGAACTAATGTGGCACTGACTATCTATGGTAGAGAATAAAGAGATATAGAAAACCCTTATGGGGTGTTCGGCTTGCAAGATTATATCCGAGATTAAATTTGTAGTGTGTTTGGTTCATGAGTTTCAACCTCACAACTCAATTCTAGATGGATAATCATGTGATAATTAGTCATATGAGGTGGTGTTCGGTTGGCAAGATAAAATAATACAAAGATATAATCCAGGATTGGGTTGTGAGATTATTTTAGTCATAGGGGGTTAGCTAAGACTAATTATCCCATGATTATCCATCTAGGATTGAATTGAAGGATTTAATCTCATGAACCAAACACACTATTAATTTAACCCGGGATACAATCTTGCAAACCAAACACCCCCTGAGTAAAATAATCTTACAACTCAATCCTAGATTGTATCTTAGTAGTATTATTTTATCTTCCAAACCGAACACCACCTTAATACAAGAAAATATAATACAATATGCATGTTGTAAAGGAATCTTCTAGCTAAATGCATGTGGATACGGACAGAGGTGGATTCATTTATAGGATTCGAACAATTGTGGAAAACAAGCTATGCAACAAGTGAGTTCTCTAAATGTTTTGTTATATATTTAATGTAACATCTCGATTTCCCGAACCCTAATTTTAGAGCTCTAGAATTTATTTTGATGACGTGGAGACGTGAAATTTTTATGAATGCATTTATTGCATGAGATGCTATGACCGAGTCGAGTCTAGGGTTTTGCATTGGAAGTTTGAAAAGTCAAACTTGTTGATTATATGATGTGGCATGTGATTTATTAATTTATGAGATGAATTATTTGTTTATGGGTGAGTGAGAATATTAGAGAAAATTTCCATAAATACTTGCTACCCAATTCTTGTGATTTTCGACCCCCTTGGCTTTTGAAGAAGGAATTCGATTTTTTCGGATTTAATTTAATTCTTGGGATATTTATCCAAATTAAATCCAAGACCCAATTATTCATTATTTTAAAGAGAGAAAAATCGCCCCCCCTTTGTTCCTTGGTGATTTTCGAAAATCACCTATTGTGGGAAGGAAAGAATTATTTTATTTTAGTTAACCCCTTATTTGATTTCCTTCCATACCTAGAATTTGAATATTTTACCAAATCTTTCCATACCTCAAGAGATCTTATCTTATCTTATTTTAGTTAATATTCAAAATCCATGTCTTATTTAAAAGGCATAGGGAACGCCTTTTTCAATCCCAAGTTGGGAGAATTCTTATTTTTATTTTGCTCCGTGATATTTTATTCTACTCCGTAAAATATACCAAAACAAAACCGTGGCTAATTAAAGAGCCTAATTTTCGAAACCTACATGCCTTGGAACCCTAGATCTTATTTTTGTTTTTTCTTCCCTACTCCACAATATTTTATTGTGTAGAATCAAATCTTACCAAATATTCTATTTATTTACCTAAAGATTTTATTGAGCACTATAAATAAGAGAACCCCTAACCCTAGCCCCATAATTTTCGCCCCCCACCCATACTACACGCCCCCTCTCTATTCTCCACACTCTCTCAATTTTCTTCTACTTTACTCCATTAATCCTCCATCCTTTGAGAAGAAATAGAGTTTGAGCCTCAAGATTTTTGAAGAACCAAGTCTTTACTTCGTTTCTACCATTCGTTTTCCTCTTAAGGTATTTTTATATCCATCTTCTTCGTTTCTCCTCGATTCCTCTTCTTTCTAACCGATTAATCGGTATTCTTGAACCCTCATGCATCTTGTTTGAGTGAAAGTGGGATAAAAGGGATATGTAAATATGTATGCATGTGGTGTGTGTGTGGCGTGTGCGTGGTGTGTGTGTGCGTGTGTGTGTGCGTGTCGTGTGTGTGTGTGGTGTTGTGTGGTGTGTGCTTGATGGCTAAATACTCTTGTGTAACTTGTGTTGGTGTTAGATCTAGAGTTGAGATGCGAATGGAATTTATATGATGATCATGACTTAAGTTTGATTAGTGATAATAAGATGAATCGATGGGAAAAGGGAAAAAGCGTTGGGACATGCATGAATTAGGAGTTTGTTTTGAATTTGATTTGTGATATGTGCCTATGTCTGTTTTATTTTGATATTGTGCGCCTGATGCCTATCTTGTGAGTTCACTCCATTGGGCTATAGGGCTATGGATATATTTATACGAATTCGGGTCTGAGTATGGGCCGCAAACCATACCAGGCTGTGTACACGAGGGGATCGGGAGCCGTCCTTGCTAGTCGGCCGGTCTCGTGGGCGAAAAGTGTGGTCACACTTTCGTCGCACCATGGAATGATTGTGATTGTTGAATTGTTAAGGAAAATGGGGAGTTATTTTGACTGGCCAGTCTATGGAAAATATATTTTTGGTGATACTCATGATATTCTCTTATAACTGCTTAAAACTCGAGTTCACTTAGTAAGGGTGGCATAACTTATAAAATGTTTTGGCAATGAGATCACTGAGTATTTCAAAATACTCAAGGAGATTGATTTGGTTTATTTTGTGATAGAGTTTGTTGCATTGATAACAAATATATGCACAAATTCCTTAGTGTTCAGATTTCAATTTTGACTTATTCTCTTTGCGTTTATAACTCAACTATTTTAATGTGTATTTGGACGGGGCAGTTTTTATAAGATATATTCCCTGAGGTGCGTTAAAATGACAACACCTCTTAAATTTACACTGTGATATCACGCTATACTGTAATATAATATACGCTGGACTGCAATATCCAATATGCTGGACTGCAATCTATAAGATTGCAGTCCAGCGTATTGAATATTGCAGGCGGGAAAAATTGCAATCTAGCGTATTGCATATTGCAGCCCGAGAAAATTTTCCCTTGAACATTTTTTATGATTTCCATATGGCAGCTGATTATTCGTCGATGTGTACTGATTGGTTAGGAATGGTGGTATGGTGTTACTTCAAGAGGTGTTGTCATTTTAACACAAACCTATATTCCTTTATCTTATCTGAGTTGATTTATATTTTTTTTGGGACGTTCTAATAAAGTTTAGTCATTTTTTTTTATTTTGACTAAAAATAAAATATTTAACTACTTTACTTTATTCCGTTACCTACTTTACTTTATGTTATCTCTTATTTTTTTTCTCTCTCCTATTTTATTTTATTTTATTTTCATTTAACGTATAAAGTTCAATTTCTTAATCTCTGTGTTAAAAAATTTTACCCGTTGGGATGGAGGGAGTACATGCTTATTGATTAAAGATTACCCCCTCCGTACCACCGAAGATGACCCACTTTTCTTGTTAGTTTGTCTCATCCATGATGTCCCATTATTAAAAATAAAAATCCTTTTATCTCTACTTTATTCTCTCTCTCACTTTATTCTCTCCACCTAACACACAAAATAAAACTACATAAAATCTCGAGCCGTCCATGGAAGGAGTCATCTTCTTTTGATTGTCCCATCGCAAATATTTAATTTTGGGCTATTCCTTCTCTCCATTACTTTTTTTTATCTTTCTTATTTTATTTTCTTTTTCCTATTTTGTTCTTTGTTTATTTCTTCTATTTAATTCTTTCATTTAACTTAATGAATATGGAGTATATTTTGGTACTCCCTCCGTCCTACTAAAAATGACCCATTTTTTTTTTTGGTTTATCCCAACTAAGATGATTCATTACTAAAAATGGAAACACCTTTCTCTTTATTTTATTCTCTTTCTGTTACTTTACTTTCTCCACTTTACACACAAAATAAAATTACATAAATTTCCATGCCATTCAAGGAAAGAGTCATCTTCCTTGAGACGGAGGGAGTAATATTTTCTGCCTAAAAAATATCACTTGTTACGGAACAGTACTTATTATTGGAATATAGAGAATAAGGGAAGGAAGTGGGGTGAATCCTATTAATGTTAGGGCTGGAAGAGTTTAAAAGTATGGGTCTTTTATGTTTTAATTGTTGGGCTAATTGAAGGGCTAGAATGATTTATATAATTACTGGGCCCATGAAGTTTATATGCTGATTATTTATTTAAATTCCGAGATGGCAATAAATTTCCGGATTTATTTAACTTTTTGAAATAGTCAAGTCAAATGATTAAGCTACAAGAATTGAATCTCCCATTTTGATCAACGCAATTAACTAAATGTCCTGATTTAATTAATACACCAGACTTTAGAATTTTCTTAAGGATGAACGAGATATAAAATGAACACTTATTTAAGATGCATCCATTTTATTTAAGTTTCAAAGATTTCTCAAAGTTTGATTAGTATGTTATATTCTTTTAAAAAAGGTTAGTCTCACATGCTATCTAAGACCAGAATGAAAAATCAAGTTAATCCATCCTTCGCGTTGGCTGGTCGAATGAATGTCGTGGAATGTGGCCGTTTCCGTTTCACGTATGTAGAGATACGGTTTACGTTTACGTTAAAGAAACTTAGGACATTATTAATTATACTATGAATATTATTAACAAATAATTAAATTGTATGCTAAATTATGGAGTATCCGTTTTGTGTCAAATGTGTGCAATAATAATCGTTGAGCTTGTTTGAATTCATAAATATAAATAATTATAATATATAATTGATTACTCATCGCAATTACTAAAACAAACATTAATAATAAATGATTTCTCATATTAATGATATCTCAATTTTTTGCTAACCAATGATGTAATAAACACTAATACTCCGTACTACTATAATTTATTGGTTAGCAAAAAATTGAGATTATCATATTAATGTGAGAAATCATTTTTAAGGTTATTTTAATAATATGAATTATTGCTCATTTAATTAAGATAATTTATGCAATCATGTAACTAAAGAAGATTATTCTATTATATAATTAAGGTGAATTATAAATATTAACTTAAAAATGATATATTAGAAAAATAAATACCAAGGATGAGAGAGATATGATAGGGCTAGTTACAAGCAATGTTTTATAGGAGTTTATTACATTAACCGGGTTGATTATGTGTGAAAAAAAGTGGTAAATTTAAGTGTGCAAGAGCTAAAAAGTGTTGAAGCGGCAGAGTGCAGGAACAACGTGATCAACTCAGAAAAAGAATGAGAAAAATGGCCAGAGCCAAAGACAAGTTCAGTTGAGGACAAGCAATGGAGCCTGCTTAATCAGCAAGTTGATCAAGTAGAGTTCACCACATGAGATGATGAGTCATAGGAGAGAGAAAAGAAGGTGTCATCTCAAGGGCATTAATGTCAAGACAGGATAAGCTTACTCAAGGAATTTGGACCCAATGTCATCCTATAAATAGTGGAGAGAATGCACATAGATGCGGGACGCATCGTAATTCTCAGTCACTACACTCTACACACTTAAGTTCGTAGCATGGAGTAAGGAAGCTAGGAGTCACTGGAGTCGACGTTCTACCGCCACATCCTTATCTTCTTCCCCATCAAGGAAGGAGGGACCTAGATCTGCAAGAAGTCTTCATCGTTTGTGTTTTCCTTAAACCCCGAGGGGTCAAAACAATTACTACTCTATTTTTAGTTTATCTTTTTCGAAGTCTAGTTGTTTTTGATGTTTTTCTCTTAGTTACTACTCTAGTTACTTTCCGTTTGTTGATTGATCTTTAAATCTGTGTTTGGAATTCTATTTTAGTTGTGTTTATTGAAGATCGTTTATGAAATGGAGTTTTTAATGCAAGTTGTTTGGATCTGATGTTCTCTGATTTCGTTTCTTTCGTTTAGTTTTAGTTTTGTCTGAGTTGAAGTTAGATCTGCATTATTTAGTTGTTTAAGTTTAGATCTGAGTTTGAGATGGAGTTTGCGATGCATGTTGGTTTTGAGTTGATGATCTCTGAGTTATATTCTATTTTGATGATTGCTTGTTGCTCTGTTTTCGATTTCTTGTAGTTAGATTTGAGTTTTAGTTCGTCAACTTGCATGAGATTAGAATAGATACTATAGATCTGCTTTCCTTCCGTCCGATTTACATGGATCTGTATTTTAATTTGTCCGTTTTCCGTTTTCATGTTAGTTTCTCTATTTAGATCTGCCGTAGGTGTTTTATTAAGTTGCTTAGCAAAGAAGAAGGTCGTAGTCCGTTAGAGTAGCAGTCACTGCCACCTTTTCGTTGTTGATAGCTTTATAGTAGTGTGTTCATTTGTGTCATCAGTGGTCCCGAGTTACTTTTCCCTGAAGTACCTTCTCATTCATAGTTTAGTTGATTGGTTCAGCATGTCCCTTAGTTTTGAGTCTGTCTAGTTTAGTTGAACAGTTTAGCTTAGTGAGTTGATCAGTTTAGCATTTAGTCCAATTCTTAACCTACTGGAAAGCATGGCCGCATCCAAAAATCTCCCTATGTCCCAAACACAACTTAACTCGCCCCTATCCCTGAGGGATTTAACCCTTACTTCCCTTTACCAGTCTATAGTATTGTGGGTTAAGGTCTTGAAAACCCCGAGTCTCTCCGTTTGCATACTCAACGACCAGTAGGTAGTCTTCTTGATCTATTGACTGTTTAACTTGATCAAGTGCGCAAATTCTACATGTTTTAATTTGCGCGTGAACTCTGAGATTTAGGAAGTTTCAAGATGCAATGTAGACTCAGGAATCACCAAAATTCCAGAAAAATGTAAAATTGAATCCGACAAATTTTCACATTAAACTCAAATCCCATGGAATCTTGAATCACTAAAATTAAGGAGAATACTTGAATAACTAACGTTATGCATATATTAATTGAAAATATTATGCGTGAAAAAGATGAAAAAAAAAGGGGAAAGAACTGTGACATAAAAAATCATTGCATACGTTTCCATTGAAATAAAATGGTCCACTTTTGCTAGCTGTATAAATCAATAGCCATATCACATGTTTTTGTCTATGCATTATCTTCAAGACTGGGCCTCTTTTCCTTCGTATCGATTGGTTTTGGATTTCACATTGATTGTGAATTGAGAAGTCCCGGGTGCTGGTTGATCTTTCACTTTCGCACGTAAAAGGTATCTGATCTTTATTTTATATCGTTTTTAGTACCTTTAAATCACATTTTGATATCTGATGCAATTTTCTTCCCAAAATGCTCTCTAAACAAATACATTTTCTCATTTATGTCATAAATGATATTTTAGGTATATATAAAATTAGTACCAAAAGTGATATTGTAATATCTTCTCTCATTCTCCTCACTCTTTATACTATTATTATTAATCAATATTAATATTAATATTTTTATTTTGATGTTATAAATTAATAATTAATTTATATTTAATATCATTCAAATATAGTTAATTATAATTATTGTTATAGTTATATTTAATTATTATAAAAATATTATTGTTATAATACTAAAAACTAGTAGTAATTAATAAATAATTATATAAATTATGAATCATATAATATTATGTAATAATAATTGTGAATTGTAATCATAATGATATAAAGAGTTGAATATTTTTAGTTAGGTGTTTCAATCTTAAAATGAGTATAAAGTAATTTAATAAAAAATATTTAATTGATTTAATTATTTTTAAATAATTAATTTAATTAGACATTTTATTCTTGATTTATATTATGAATGCAATTGATATATGTATAAAAAACTAAAAGGAAAGAAGAAAAAGAAGATAAAAAACTAAAAGGAAAGAAGAAAAAGAAGATAAAAGAAAAAAGAAAGAAGAAGAAATATGAACTAAGGAGAACAAAAGAGAGAAGAAAGAAAGATAAAATACTAAAAAAAAGAAGAAAATAAAGAAAAAAGAATGAAGAAGAAACTAAAAAAGAAATAAGAAAGGAAGAAAAAATAATCACATATTTGGTACTATTTAATTGAAATTTTTAAAAATATCCCCCATAACAAAAAAATCACATGTTTGGTACCTGAGGTTATTTTTGTCACAAGGTACCAAAAACGATATAAAATAAAGATCAGGTATCATGTGCGAAAGTGATATATCAAGTACCATTTATGTAGTTCACTCTTGTTTTTTTTCTTAATTTTGTCATGTTAGACAAATTATTGTAAGATTTAATTTATTATCATTATAGTATCTCCATATTTGCTATAATTATATGTCTTGTCTTGACTAATGTACCTTCATGCTATTTAGAATAATGATATAAATCAATTAAAAAATAATCCTTAAAATTAAAGTTCTCTTTGGCTGCTAATAGCCTAAAATAATGATGTTCAAAATTGATTTTACCTTACTATAGTTGATATTTATTTGTATAATATCTTGAATGATGCAAAGTTCTCTTTGGATGCTAATAGCCTAAGATTGTGACATTCTCTGCTAATATTTGCTAATTGTTAGTACTTACTTTACTAGCATCTCCAACCATTTCACTAAACTCAAATTCATTTTAATATAAATCTCACACTAAATATTGATTTTACTTCAACCATTTACACTAAACTCAAACTTAAAAGAATATTCTCTATATTATACCTTTTTTACTCACAAAATTTGAAAAACTTTTAGGTATTGGTTTAGTGTAAATCTAAAGATAGGTATTTTTTTCTCAAAAACCAAAAAAAGGATTGGTTTTTTAGTACTATTGGAGCTAAATACCCATCCCATTTTAGGTTTTAGTGTACCCTTGGAGATGGTCTAACTGAATTATATGCCGCTTTTGCATGTTAATTATCGGTAAATCTTTCTATTTGATGAGTTTTACACTTCACCATATACACACGCACGGTGAAATTTTTTGTTGGAATAAGAACAAAATGATAAAATATGAAACAATTTTATATTTGGTCTTGTAATAGTTCATATTGTGTTAGGCAACCGAAATTAAAAAAAATACTACCCCCGTCCCATATTAAGTGTCACATTTAATGTGGGCACGAGTTTTAAGAAATGTAAAGAAAAGTAAGTTGAATAAGTAGTGGATTACGAGTCCCACTTATATATACTAAGTTTAAATTTACTGGCGGAGTCACGGTGGGGCCAGGGGGCCCTTGGCCCCCAGCCATTTCAATTATGAGTATATATTATATGTATACAGAACTTAGAAGTGAAATAGTAGTGCAGTTGGCATGTAATCCAGGCATTAGTACAATTGGGCTGGGTTCGCCTTCTATCATTTATGATTTTGAGTAGCTTTCTATGCCTCTTTTGGACATTAATTTCTCCCGCAATTATATATAATCTAATAATTTTATTTTATGCTATAAACAATATTTCATGTTAATTTTCTCTAGCATACACTGGTAGCTATTAATTTTGTATAAATAATTTTATTTATAATTATAAAAAATCAAGAATAGAAGAAAGTAATTCTTTAATTTCATAAATATATAAGTACTAGTGCTATATATTATTGGTAAAATCAGTTTCAATAGTTCTATGATCTCTATTATAAAAATATTATTCTTCAACTTTTTACGTTGTCGACGTTGTATCTCTAAATTTTCAATTATTCATCCTCTAATTATGTCAGAGCTGTTTCCGCAACGTTGACACGAAAACACTCAACAAATTTTAATATAGTAATTTGGGCCCCCCAAGATTAAAATCCTGGCTCCGCCACTGTTTATACTCCCTCCGTCCCAGCTAAAATGACATATTTATTTGTCGGCACGAGATTTTAAGAGTTATTCGTTAATGTGTTTAATTTGAGAGAGAAAAGGTGGGTGAAAGTATTAAAATAGAGAGAGAAAGAAAGATGAATATTTTAATAGGAGTGAGAAAAAGTAGTTGAGTGTATTATTTGGGGTGTGAAATGTGGCTTTTATTGTGGGACGGACCGAAATGACAAAATGTGACACTTATAATGGGACGGAGGTAGTACTATTGTACTATATTACAACTATTACATATCGCTGTACAAAAGGAACTGAAATCACTATATAATTTCATGGGCCCCTTCTCCTAACACCAATTGGCTTTAGGGTGGAACCCATAAAACCCATAAAATTCTATTATGGTATCAAGCGGGTCGTTAACTGCGAGACAAATTTAACTGACTCAATAGTATATCTAGACTGAAACCAAAAAAAATGACTAGAGTATTATGGAGAATCTATCTATACATGGTAAGACTTGGGGAAGAGAATAGATCTTCGAATCAATTATAATTAATATATGATCAATCTATCTTAGGACTTGGCGGTGATTTGATTCGTGATTTGATTCTGATCTATGTTTCCCTTTATAACATATTGGAGGGATCCAACTGTGCTCTTATAAATATTCACATCAACTATAGATTTTTCAACGAACTTACTGAGTTCACAACTTGACACCTAGGAGTGGGGCAACCTTTAGCCTCAATCATTTTCACCTTAACAAAATATAGAAAGAACAAAGCTGAGAGAACATAAAAATGCCAATGAGATAAAAATTATCCTTCCGTCCCACGGATCTTCGGGATTCTTTTCAACCACAGTCACACCATCAGGAAACTCCACCTTCAACGTCTCAAAATACAAAGTCCCGATTGTCAAATAGTTCATTATGTTTTGACGCACGGTACGAATTTTGTAACGTCCTTTCATCACCTTGAGACATTTGAGGTTCGGAAATGGAGGAGGACTTTGCTCAATCGGACCACCATCCAGTTCAAGAACCTTTTCAATTTCAAAGAACCATTAGCATATAAACATTTTAAGAAATATTAGTCGTAGAATTAGTAGTGCACGTACGACGAGAGTGTTCGAGGTGAGACAGTGGTTGCATTTCCAAGTTGTTGAAGCATCCGATGCAACTCTTTCACATTGTCATCAAAACCATAAATGTCTACATAGACTTGTTCCAACAATGGGAGATTCATGTTCAAACATTCCAAAGGTGAAAAGCCCTGATATCGAAACAAGGTAAGCAACGGAGCAGAGATCTCTTGGATAACACTACAAGAATCAAGGATTTCAAGAACTCTAAGCTTGGGAGCCTTTAAAACAAGGCCAGTCAACGGACACCTGCGCAGAGAGAGCTTCTCCAGCTCCGGGAGGCTGGCAAACGTCTCCATCCCGTGATCACCATCAAAGATCAAATAGGTATGAAGATAAAGGGTTTTCAAATTTGGTAAAAGAAACTGTCCAGGTACATGAGGGGGTAAACAGCTTGAGCTTGAGCTCGCGAAGCGTTGTGGAGGTGAAAAGCGCGGCGGGAAGACTCAGAGTAGCTAGGTCGTTGTAGGCGCGGAGGTGGAGGGAATGAACGCCGTGATTGATGGCGTAGAGCACGCATTCATCCACGAATGCCGGGGTGAATGTTTTGGTGTGGATTGTGCCGACGAGTGAGAGATGGAAGTCGTGGACTGGGGCTGTGGCGTCACGGTTAGAGAGGAAGTGGGAGACGAAGCGGGAGAAGAGGGGAGAGAAATCTGTGGTGTCTTTCTCATTTGTTAAGGTGACGCGACGGTGGGAGGCGGCGCGGCTGAGGTTGAAGCGGAGGCCGGGGAGGGAACGCCACAGATTTTTCCATCTCTTGGAGAGAATGCTTGTTTGAACGGATTCGTAGGTGTCGATGAAGGAGAGGATGTGTTGAAGAATTTCATCTGGCAATTGGCTGATTTTGTCTTCCTCCATTTTTTAAGAAGATTGATTTTGATGATGAGTTTTGTTTTTATGTAAGTAAATTTTTCTTGGTGGCTAAGTTTGAATTTTGACTAAAACAGTGTATAATGCAAATACTATTTTTATTATTGACATAATATTATAGATCCACTAATTATTCGTAACATAATTTCTGACAATTTTTTTTATCAATAAGAATTGAATTCTTACCATGAGATTTTGCAAATCTGATACTACAATGCATGTTATATGAATATCATTATTAATTAGTTTTTAATTTATTTTATAAAAAAGTGAAGTTCAATTTTGGTCTTAAATATATGACCAAAATATGAATTTGGTTTAAAATATTCACTTTTTTGAAAAATAAGTCCATAACAAATGAATATGACGAAGAAATAGTATTTTTTTTATACTACTATATATTAGTTGTACAAATTAACCAAAGCATACCAATATGAAATTGAAAATAGAAATATGTGGAAAAAATAATTCAGCGAAGCACGTTCGTTTCCACTAAGTTTGATAAAAAATTCAACTCCGTCAAATTCGGTCGAGGTCGAGGTCGATCGACTCCCTTGTCGACTCATGAGGACCATAAAACTCCATTAAATTCGATCTTGTTTTGTAGTTGAGAGCCTTAGAGCTCGAGCTTGGTTGCACGCCATGGTCGAGAGCACAAATAAAAGCATGCACTGAGACTAAGTGGATATTAGCGGATCTTATGTCGAGAGCACAAATATAGAGCCACTTGTGCTTTTAATCATTTAATAAAAGCATACAAATAAAAGCAGAGCACAAATAAAAGCATGCACGCCTTGGTTGAGAGCACAAATATAGAGCCACTTATTATTCGTAACATAATTTCTGACAATTTATTATTAAAAATATAAGGATCTTGGCATTCCAATCATTTAATACACCATCGGTCCCATAAAAATATAGATAATGAATATGACACATGAGTTAAGACAAAATTAATAAAGTAAAAGAGAGGAGAAGAAAGGCATGGTAAAGTAGGGCTAACAATTTTTGCCACGACACGATAACACAACACGAACCCGCACGAAATTAATGGGTGTGTGTCAAAGCTTATTGGGTTCGTGTCGTGTCGTGTCGGGTTCGTGTTACACATTAATACATAAGATTTATATATTATAATATTATTATTATTATTATTATTATTATTTTATTTATTTTAAAAATTTAAAATTTTTAAATTAAAATTTAAAATTTAATATTAAAATTTAATATTAGAAATAATATTTGTATAATATAATAATATTATTATAGTGTCGTTATTGTTGTGTCATATATGTGTTGTTATTGTGTCGTGTTGACCTGAAGTGGTTCGTGTCGTTAATGGGTTCGTGTCGTGTTCGTGTCTAAGGGTAGCGGGTCGTGTTCGTGTTCGTGTTTGAAGTTTTCTTAACGAGTCATGTTCGTGTTTGTTGTTATCGTGTCGTGTCATTATCGTGTCGACACGATAACGACACAACACGCACGATTTGCCACCCCTATGGTAAAGTAAGAGAGAGAAGAGAATGATTGTTAAAGTAGTATTTAGACCTTCATTATTAAATAGATACTCCCTCCGTCCACAAAAAATAGATCACTTTTGCCATTTTGGGACGTCCACAAAAAATAGATCACTTTCTAAAAATGAAAAGTTTATCTCTCATACTTTTCCTACTTTTTCTTCTCTCTCTCATAATTTACTCACTTTTTCTCCCTATCTCTCTTACTTTACCTACTTTTTCTCCTCATCTCCCTTACTTTACCAATTCTACATTAAAACCTGTGCCGAACAACAATAGATCTATTGTTTGTGGACAGAAGGAGTATAAATTTTCAAAAATGGAATGCACATAATTTTATGGGGCAAATGAAAGTTGAAAGTGCACATATTTTTATGAGACGGAGGGAGTATTATAATATGATACTTTTGATCAAAATAACAATTGAATTCTTACCATAAGATTTTGCAAATCTGATACTATAAAAAGTAGGTGCGTTATATTGCTAACTATTTTTTAAATTGCTAACTACTACTAAATCATATGCATTAGATCTTCAAATCAAATGCTAAAATTATTCAACCCCGAATATCAATATATTGTACAAAAAATGTCAATAAGGGTATTAAAGTCAATTAACAACAAATTAGGTATAATTAACTTTTGAAAAGTATCACAAAACTTTAAATACATATAATTATCACAATTTTAATTATTTATGCACACAACATTATATCAAATTAAAGATAATTTTATAAGGATTCTAACGAGATCTCATTTGCATATGTTCTGTTGTCATATTTTTGAAAAAAATTCTTTAATTTCGGATTTTTATGAAGCAGTTTAATGTCAATGTAGTTATCAAAATATGTCAACATAATATCTATAAAATGTTAATTCGAAATTGATTGACATATTCAAGACATCGTATTGATATGTTTAATACACTACAATGACATTTTGATCCAAAATCCTAATTTTAGGCGTTTTAATTATTCTTTTATTTTTAAATAATAAAAAAATGAATTTACATATAGCAAATTATAGACCACTAGATCTCTAAACATCCTATGATCTCTAATTAATTGTAGTTAGCAATTTGAGGAGAGTTAGCAATTGATCACACCCCGAATAATAATATATGTAATAAAAAGTGTATTTCGAATTTTATTATATATACTTATACTTTACATTTTATAAATAAAATATTTGGGTCCTTCTATAAATTTTAATAAAAAATAGCCCAACAAATGATTGATTTATTAAACCCAATTTCTTTCCCCAAATAATTCCAACATGGTCATCTCCTTCCCCGATTCACTAAACAAACCCCAATCTCCATTTCTGTCGGCATCTTCTATTCAAATCATCTTCTCATCTCAAGTCACCTTTTCAACTTGGACCGCCACTCACTTCTATTAGCCATTTCTCAATGCTTTAATGATTTCGATAATGAAATCTATGTCTAGATTTGAATTAATTCAACCATAACATTTATACTATAAAGTGGAGATAAAATCACCAACCTTCATCCATGCTTTCTTCTTTTGGTGTAGAGGTTGAATCCACCAATTGATGTTCGTCCTATCTTTGACTGGATCCTCCATAATTGATGTTATCTCCTCTTTCACCTCAAGCCTTTAATGATTTTTTTAATGGATAAAGAATCTAAACTTGAATGTGTATATATATATATGTACACCGAGCCTTTTATGTACACATGTACTATGTAATTGTATGTATGTACTTTCGGTATTTATCAGTGTATCTTAACATGGCTGAAAACACTCTTCTATAGGCATTAACACCCTTTCCGAAAGATTGCGTCGATTCACATGAAACTGCAGCCATGCAGTTTATGCACTTCAACCGATTCTTAATAATAGAGGCATCGGTTAATAAGTTTGAATCAGTTAATTAAATAACTGATTCTAGACTTTACAATCTCACGCACAACATACAAACATACACATTCATTCATATATTAATATTAATATATCAATATATGTACACCAATCTCACACGGTAATGTACATATTAATATTTTATGTATACATAATCATTACTGTTCATATACAATTATTACTATACAATAATTGTGATGAAACTGTTTGTATACATACATATAAATACACGTATACTATTATTTATAAATTAGAGGTAAGAGAAGAGGGTTATCAATACACCCGATTCTAATTCTTTAATCGAAACCGATCCATCACGGTATCGTTTTTAATATTAGAATCCTAATATAAACTTAATCCTTATAATTAAACCAATAGACACTTAGGTTATATAAGAATATAAATATTCTTACAACTTCATTACAAATTTTCTTCTTCCTCAGTTTGTTTTATTATTATTATTATTATTATTATTATTGTTATTATTATTATTATATATATATTTTTTTATTATTTTTTTTGTGCGGAAGGGGCGGCTATGGCTTTTCCGGTCAATCCATAGGAAAATTCGACACTCTTGGCCATCGGGAAGGGGCGACCACCCCGTCCTGCGCCCCCGGGCCCCGAGATCCACCGGTGCATCATTTGGTCGAGACAAATAAAAACATTGCATGCATACTGTAATACCCCATATCTATTTTATATAAAAAAAAGCTACTATATTTTTGGGTATTTTCAGAAGTATTTTTTTTTGAAATTATTTAATTGTCAATTGATTATTTGGAAACGTTTTGAACTAATGAGGATCCACTACCAAAAATGATAAAAGTGAAACGTGATAAATTTTTAGGGACGAACGAAAATGAAAATAAATGACAAATTTTCAGGGATATGGAGAGAGTAGCTGAAGAATCTGAGACATTTTACAAGGTGTGAAAATGTAATGCCCCGCTTTTTCGAACCCTAATTTTTGAGACGTGAAATTTTTTGCGTTAAATGCTTTTAATGCTATGATATATGTGGATTAAATGATGAGTGATTTATTGCAATATTTTTTGTGACCTAATTGTGATATGGAGTTGAGTTTGAGTTGAATAGTCAAACTTGTTGAATATGTGGCGTGGCTATTGAATAGTCAACATTGTGGAAAATATGACGTGGCCGTGGAATGGTCAAAGTCGTTGGAAAATGTGAAGTGGAGGTGGAAATTCGAATATGTGAATATTTTGATGCGAGGAAAATAATATTGTGGTGAATTATATTCCTAAGGGATGAGTGAGAATTTAATAGGAGCATTATTTAATTATGTGGAATTTTCAACCCCTCCTATTTATTGGAAAGAAATCCTATTTTTGTTGGATTTAATTATTGCTTGGAATAATTATCCGAATTAAATCTAAAGTCAAATATTCCTTGATTATTTGATGAGATTTTCGAAACCCCTATCATAATATGGAGATTTTCGAAATCTCCAAATTTTATGGGAGAATGGATTATTTTATTCTATTATTTGATCCCTTATTTATTCTCTTCCATAAATAAATTCAAATATCCTAGCATATCTTGCCAAATCTAAGAAGATCTTACAATATCCTAATTTAAATAGGATTTTAATTAAATCCCTTTTGAAGAAGCTAAACTACACGCCACTTTTATATTTAATTGGGGAGAATATTTATTATTTTCTTGCTCCGTGATATTTTATTCTACTTCGTAAAATATTCAAATTTAATCATAGGCGCTAATTAAATAGTCTAGAAATTCGAAATCCCCTATTTTCTCAACCAAATTAACGCCACTTCTCTTCCATATCTCTTCCAAATCTTGATTTATTTAATTATTGGATTATATCTTGCACTCTATAAATAAGAGAGAAGACCTAAACCCTAGCAACACACAAAAACCACCCCTCTCTCCCGCACTCTTGCCGATCTCTCTCCCCACTCTCTCTCAAATTTTTCTTCTACTTTCTCCATTAATTCTACATCTTTTGGAGAAGAACTGAAGTTGAAATTCGAGAATTCGTTGAAGAATCACGGTCCTACTTGTTTTCTACCGATTGTTCTATTGAAAAGGTATTTTTATCTTCTCTTCTTCTACCGATCAATCGGTGTTCATGAGTCCATATGCTTAAAATACTCAGCCCTGCATGTGTTTTCCCTATGTGCAGGTTGAGCGGCGATGGGCGGTCGGTGGTTGAGATGGTTGATTCGAATAAAATGGATGGTTGGGATTTTGAGTGTAGTCGTGTCCTCAGGCTTCGCTTTCTCTTGGAATGCTTCCGCTGAATATTTTGAAACTTATTCTCTTTGGTTGGTTTGAACTTATTTCTTCGAATTAAAATATAGTGAATTATTGCGTTTTGTTGGAGCTACAATAAACCTTTGACTTTTGAGCTTAGCCTATGATAGCTATTAAATCTTGTTTTTCGTATTTAAAGCCGTTGACTTATTGCCTTGATCTTCATTAAACACTTGGTCAAATCTCTTTAAATGAAACCCTAGTCTACATTCTTGTCACCTTAAGTTCGCCAAGTTAACAGTCGCCGTATTTATTATACCCTAGAAATGCCGGGCTGTTACAGAAAAAATGGCAAAAGACTAATATTATTGATATTGGTATCTAGGGTTTGAGCATCATTGTTTTTCCAA
Source organism: Salvia hispanica (assembly GCF_023119035.1). Taxonomy (NCBI): domain Eukaryota; kingdom Viridiplantae; phylum Streptophyta; class Magnoliopsida; order Lamiales; family Lamiaceae; genus Salvia; species Salvia hispanica. The sequence goes on along the minus strand of NC_062966.1, from coordinate 26,543,800 downwards.
ATTAGATAGGCACAAGAAGCTCTTCAAACATGTCAACATTTCAATTTCGGAATAGATTATCAAATCCCCAAGTATAATCCGTGTCTTCCTCGTCGGACATATATTCGGAATTTTGTTCAACCACAACTACATCATCAGGAAACTCCACCATCATCGACTCAAAATACAAAGTCCCCACTGTCAAGTAGTTCATTACGCTTTGAAGCACTGTACGAATTTTGCGACGTCCTTCCACCAACTTGAGACATTTGAGGTTGCGAAATGGAGAATGACTTTGCTCTATGGGACCACCATCCAGTTCAAGAACCTATTAGGTTTGAAACAACCATACATACATGTTAGAAACACTAGCGCGGATGCAAAAAAAAAAAGCGACTTTTGGCTGTTTCAGATCATTGAAAGCGACTTTTGCATAACAATCTTTATAATGATTTAGAATAAATTAGAAAATTTTGAGAGAGGGGGAGAGAGTTTGGTACCTTGAGAGTGTCCAAAGTCAATGAAACAACGGTAGCTTTACCAAGTTGTTGAAGCATCCTAACACAATTTAGATGCATCCCTTTCACATGGTTACTAACATGATGAATGTCTAAATGGACTTTTTCCAACATTGGGAGATTCATCTTTGAACATTCCAAAGGCAAATGTCCCTCGTATCGAAACGAGGTAAGCAACGGAGCTGAAATCTCTTTTGCAACTTCCATATTTTGGAAAGAATATTGAACGATTTCAAGAACTCTAAGCTTCGGAGCCCTTAAAACAAGGTCAGTGATCGGAAATTCGCACAGATAGAGCTTCTCCAGCTCCGGGAGGCCCGCGAACGGCTCCACCACGTCTTCCCGGGAGCGATGATCGTCGAAGAGCCAAAGCCTTTCGAGACAAAGTGTTTTCAAATTCGGTAGAGAAAACCGTCTGGGTAAATATATGCCCCTGAAGTGCACCTGCCTGATCTCGAGCTCCAGCAGCGTCTCAGAGACGAGAAGTGGAGCCGGAAGCCCGAGAAATGGCTCGTAGTGGCGGAGGATTTGGAGGCGGAGGGACTGAACGTTGTGATTGATGGCATAGAGCACGCATTCCTCCACGAATGCCGTGTCAAGATTAGTTTTGATGTCGAGGGAGAGGTGGAAGTCGTGGACGGCGGCTGCAGCGTCGCGGTGGGAGAGGAATTGGGAGACGCGGTGGCGGTAGGCGGCGCCGCCGTGGATGTGCAAGCGGATACAGAGGAGGGAACGCCAGAGGTGTTTCCATCTCTTGGAGAGAATGGTGGTTTCAACGGCTTCATGGATGTCGATAAAGGAGAGGATGTGTTGAAGAATTTCATTTGGGAATTGGCTGATTTTGTCTTCATCCATTTTTTCAGATGATTAATTAGGTGGTGAGTTTTGTTTCATTGGTGACTGTATTTTATAGTTGTTAATGTTTCCTTAATGTCCAAGTTCGAATATTGACCTTTATAGTGCAAGTTCAAAGATGATGTACTACTAGATTTAAATCTAGATTAATTAATAATTGTTGAACTATAAATTAGATTCTTATGTATATTAATGCTTTCTTGATGTCCAAGTTGAGTGTGGACCATTAAAGAGCGAGTATGCTTTTTGTTAATTTAATATTTCCCATCCGCTCATTATAATAGTGAAAGAATAAACGTGAAACAAATTATAGAATAATGGAGCAATTATAATATATATAGTGCTGACTCCACTGATGTTTTTAAAACTCATTCAAATTAATCATTAAATTGATGTTATTTATAAATATGAACCCCTCGTTTATGCATTATACTACTAGGAATTATGCATCCAGCGCATACTTTGAGCATTGACTTTAGATCAAGTATTATAATTAAAGTATATATATATAGGTTTGTGTTAAAATGACAACCTCTCTTAAAATGACAACGTGACAACGCTTATACAACAATATTATAAACTCTACACAGCAATATCCAACACGTTAGACAGTATAGATTGCTGTCTAACGTGTTGGATATTGCTGTTCAAGAAAAATTGTTGTTTAAAGGCTACAAAATTGTTGCCCGTCTTTTTTGGTTTTTTTTGCCACGTGGCAGCTTGTTATTCGTCCACGTGTACAAATGATTGGCTAGAAATAGTGGTATGGTGTTATTTTAAGGGGTGGTGGCACCCTAACATGCCCCTATATATATATATATAGTAGTGATATAGGGAAAGTGTCCATTAAGTACATAACTAGAGAAAAAATTATAGCCACAAGATCAAGAAAATCAAGGGCTAGATTAGATAAGCAAGGGTAATTTTTCGCACTTCATTGTATACACAATTTACTTCAGCGGGGGTATTTATGTAATTTCAGAATTAGGGTAAAAAATCAAAATCCCCAAAAATTTCCTCCCGCTTCAAGTTTTCCGCTCACATTTTTTCTGTCAAAATTTAATTCTCTCTCAAAATTTCTCCCACAAAAACCTAGCGATCGGAAAATCGACGGCTAATCTTCATCTTCACCACTCATCTCCGGCGATATACGACTGAAATCGACGACATCTGTTTAGCATTTGTACCATTAAGCATCTACATCGAATCCACATTTAGAAAATGGTTGATACTCGAAAATCTTCAACGGAAAATTCTAGCCGCAATTTGCGTTCTGGCCGGAAATCTAGTGAAGGTAATACATATCTGAAGATTTTCAAGGTTCTTACTCTTAATTTATTTCATTAAGTTCATCTCATTCCTAACTTCGATTCTGATTTTTGTCAAAATAGTACAAAAATCGACTCAGAAGCAGCCGGATATGAAACAAGCAACTCGGAACCTCGATGCAGATGATGGAAAGAAAATTTCAGATCCAGAAGGTAAAACCTAGGAATTATATTTGTAAAATGAAGAAATAAATTATGAAAATCAGGTAACAGAGTATTCCAAGTGAACTTTCTAAAATCGTAGATGATATGTTGTATATTGATATTGTGTTTCTTATTGATGTGTTTAGGAATTTTGGATTAAACTTAACTGTTGTGTTCTTCATCAAAATGAACTACATATTCTTTTTAATGAAGTAGTAAATTGATACGATGAAGTAATAAATTATGATAATGAAGTAATATAAATCATTTGTTTATACAGTAGGTTTTATTACCAAAATGAAGTAATAAAACATTACAATGAAGTAAATGACTCTAAAAATGAAGTATATGTTTACTGTTTTGTATGAGTTTAGGATTTAGAACTAAAATTAACTGCTGCATTGTTTGCATATTCAAATGAACTACATATTTTATGTGATGAGGTAATGCAACTGATCTGTTTTCCTATTAACTATAATCTAGTTGTTGTGAAGTATTGAATTCATATAATGAAGTAATAAGTTATGATAATGAAGTATCATATTAAACTATCTGTAATCATATTAAATGAGGTAACAGAGTATTCCAAGTGAACTATCTATAATTGTGGATTATATGTTGTAAATTAATTCTGTATTTGTTATGTACAGGTAAAAATTCCTCTTCAACTAGGAAAAAAGCAAGTAGTTCTACTCAAATCCCTACGGAAATCCCTACTACAAAAGGTAAAAAATGAATTGATATTTAATGTGTACTTAATGAATTAACATAGTATTATTCCAAGTGAACTATCTATAATTGTGGATGATATGTTGTATATTAGTTGTTGTGAAGTATTGAATTCATATAATGAAGTAATAAGTTATACAATAGGTTTTATTACTAAAATGAAGTAATAAAACATTAGAATGAAGTAAATGACTCTAAAAATGAAGTATATGTTTACTGTTTTGTATGAGTTTAGGATTTAGAACTAAAATTAACTGATGCATTGTTTGCATATTCAAATGACCTACATATTTTATGTGATGAGGTAATGCAACTGATCTGTTTTCCTATTAACTATAATCTAGTTGTTGTGAAGTATTGAATTCATATAATGAAGTAATAAGTTATGATAATGAAGTATCATATTAAACTATCTGTAATCATATTAAATGAGGTAACAGAGTATTCCAAGTGAACTATCTATAATTGTGGATTATATGTTGTAAATTAATTCTGTATTTGTTATGTACAGGTAAAAATTCCTCTTCAACTAGGAAAAAAGCAAGTAGTTCTACTCAAATCCCTACGGAAATCCCTACTACAAAAGGTAAAAAATGAATTGATATTTAATGTGTACTTAATGAATTAACATAGTATTATTCCAAGTGAACTATCTATAATTGTGGATGATATGTTGTATATTAGTTGTTGTGAAGTATTGAATTCATATAATGAAGTAATAAGTTATACAATAGGTTTTATTACCAAAATGAAGTAATAAAACATTACAATGAAGTAAATGACTCTAAAAATGAAGTATATGTTTACTGTTTTGTATTAGTTTAGGATTTAAAACTAAAATTAACTGCTGCATTGTTTGCATATTCAAATGAACTACATATTTTATGTGATGAGGTAATGCAACTGATCTGTTTTCCTATTAACTATAATCTAGTTGTTGTGAAGTATTGAATTCATATAATGAAGTAATAAGTTATGATAATGAAGTATCATATTAAACTATCTGTCATCATATTAAATGAGGTAACAGAGTATTCCAAGTGAACTATCTATAATTGTATATGATATGTTGTAAATTTATTCTCTATTCTCATGTATAGGTGAAAATTCATCTAGAAAGAAGATGAATTCGAAGATTTCTTTGGAAATCCTCTCAAATTACTTAGGCAAGTACTTCATTCATACACTTTATTACTTTATTCATGTTCCCTGTTACAGACTCTAATGAAGTAATAGAACATTATTCTGAAGTAACAGACTCTAACTATGAACTACCTATTTACTGTATTGAAGTAATATAAATGCTATGTTTATACAATAGGGTTTATTACTAAAATGAAGTAATATAACATTATAATGAAGTATCAGACTCTAAAAATGAAGTAATATAAAGTGAAAATCATAATAAATGAGGTAACATAGTATTCCAAGAGAATTATCTATTATTGTGGATGATATGTTGTATATTAATTCTGTGTTTGTTATGTATAGATAAAAATTCCTCTGCAACTAGCAAGAATGCAAGTAGTTCTAAAATCTCTGCTACCAAAAGTAAAAAATTAAATTAAAGCATAGATGAATGAAGTATTGAATTCATATGATTAAGTAAGATCTTGATCTTTATCTAATTTTTAATTTTCAATGTGTTGTGTACTTTTTATATAGCCAAAGGTTCATCTGTAGAGAAATTGGATGCAGCTAAAGGCCTCAAAAATTCTGTTCTGGAAGGTAAAAAGTGAAGTCTAAGCTATTTTTGTTTTGAAATAATAAATTGACATGGTGTAGTTAACTAGTACTATTAATTGTATTTATTAATGATGATGCTGATGCAGGGGACAAGAAATTGAAGGCTATAGAGAAAACCATTACACCCATTGAGAAGCTTCAAGGTTAAATTCCAAAACTTCCATTATGGTTTGATTTAATACAACATGTAATTTAATTCATTCACTAAAATAGTCCACTTTTTTCAGAAATGATGAATATGAACAAAGTATGTGGTGGTAATGACTTTAATGATGAATTGAGGACTAAACATAAGCATGATAAGCCAGCAAATACAGAGAACCAAGGTTAGTTTTAAAATAAATTTTAGTTGCAATGACCTAAATAAGTTAACTGATGAACTAAATAATTTTACTTGCATATGTTAGGCGCAAAGAGAATCAGAGAAACAGAAGGTGCTTTACCTGGTGGGGAACAGAGAGATAAGGATAAGGAAAAGCGAAGAAAGAAGATTGTTAACAAAGTTGCAGAATCGGAAAATACAGAAGGAAATGATGCTAAAAAAGGAAAAGAGAAAGGTAAAAAGTTTGTTCGTAATGATGCTAAAGAAGATGCAAGTAGACCTTCTGTCCAGAGAGTCCTATGTCTTAAGAGAGGACCTAGGAAATTTGTTGAAGCGATTGAATCGCTTAATGGTGATCAAAGAGATGCTGTAGAAGATATTGGGTTTGGAAGTCTTTTGCACTTCAACTTGAACTATATCCCAGCGAAGCTCGCATTTGAGATTCTTGATCATTTTGATCAAGATACATGCGGTGTAGTTTACCAACGTGGTATACTACATATTGGGCATGATGATGTGCGGGCTACCTTGGGGTTGCCAAATGGTAGTTTGAAGTTAGAGCATAATGGACGTCAAAAGAGCAACAAGTTCATAGATGAGATTGCAAAATCTGGAGGTCGAAAGAGGTCTACAATGGGTGCAGATATGCTTATAGAAAAGATGTTAAGTGATGTCAGTGGAGGGGAGAAGTTCAGGAAGATATTCCTGATTTTGGTTGATACAATCTTGATCAACCCTAAGGGAGATGGATACTTGCACACGCAAATTGAAGGGGTAATCCATGACATTGATAATGTCAAGGAATACAACTGGTGTGGCTATGTCATTGATAGCTTACTCAAGGCCTATAATACCTGGGCTGAAAACAAGGACAAACCATTCACTGGCCCAATTTCATTTCTGGTGGTAAGTTTTATATTCAAAATTTTATTAACATTGAATAAATATGTTTTAAATATGAACTTTACTAATGATAGCTTTCATTTTGTAGCCATGTTATATTGATAGGATTGTGCTTCGATCGAGGCCTGTTACCCGAACATTCCCAACCATTAAGGGCTGGACAAGCACGTTAATCCACCAACGCCAGAAAATGGAGCTTGAGCCCGGGCCATTCGGCAGAGGCATTAAGGAGCCAATCTTTGATCCCCGAACAAGCTACCTGTCTGAAGACGTTGTCAAGGTCAATATTGCGTCCTCCTCTGCGGCAAAGCCCAATGATATCTCTAAGGCAACCCAACGTAGAACTACAGTTATCACACTTATGGGAAAGGCTGCTGATGTCCTTGGTGAACTGATGACGGAGTTGAAAGATGGTGCAGATGAGATAAAGAATGATGGGTGCTCTAAAGTTGCAGCCAAATGCACAATGAAGATGATGGGGTTGAATGAGATGGAGCCGGAAGAAGATGCCAATGATGTACAGTCCATGTCTCAAGCAATGGAAGAAGATGACCTCGACAATCCCGAGTTTATTGAGGCTGTAGAAAAAGTAATGAGGGTGGTTGAACAAAGAAAGAAATGGCAAACAGAAGGGCCATCGTTTGATCTAGGATTAGAGATTCATGGAAGAAACGTAAGTTGATGATGGGTTGTGTCGTGATGTTGTGCTTGGAATTTTATGTTATTGTGATGTAATTTATAAAACACATTAGTATGGCATGTATTTGGGATGAACTAAACCTTTTTGTTGTATTATATGGTTTTTGTAACTAACTGACTTCCTCCATAATGGGGTTTTAAAATGAAGAATACTTGTTCATTGGGTTTTGTTTGTATACCTGTTTATTATATACAGGTTGATACTACACCAACAAGGGACATAGATCCCGGAAGCTACATCTTTAAGGCTGTGCAATTCATGCCTGTCCAAGATTTGGACAAGGTAAGAAGCTGTTCTTGGCTCTTATTGATTCTGCATGAAGTAATATTTAGTTGTGATGAAGTAAACATCTCATTGAATGAACTATCTAATTATATAATACTACTGGCAGAATATTCCACCATCAATCTTCAATGTTGATGCTGGACTTAAGGGAAACTTAGAAGCTAATCTAGTGGCAGAGGTAATATTACAATAGCTAGAAGTATGCCTCCTATATGATGAAGTAAATTGTCATTGAAATGAATCATTTTTTGAATGGACGTATTGCAACTATCAGGATTTTAATACACCGTGTGTAGTTCAACATGGAGCAAATATGAGATCGTATACAGATGATGAGCTAAAAGATGATGGAGCAAAGGTATAAATTTATTATGGATGAAGTAAAAATCTCACTGAATGAACTATTTAATTATATAATTATTCATTCTGGATGAACTAATATTTAGTTGTGATGAAGTAAACATCTAAATGAATGAACTATCTGATTATGTAATACTAATGGCAGAATATTCCACCATCAATCTTCAATCTTGATGCTGGACTTAGAGGAAACTTAGAAGCTAATCTAGTGGCAGAGGTAATACTACAATAGTTAGAAGTATGCCTCCTATATGATGAAGTAAATTTTCCTTGAATGAATCATTTTTTGAATGGACGTATTGCAACTACCAGGATTTTAATACGTCGTGTGTAGTTCAACATGGAGCAAATATGAGATCGCATACAGATAATGAGCCAAAAGATGGAGCAAAGGTATAAATTTATTCTGGATGAAGTAACACTTAGTTGTGATTAAGTAAAAATCTCACTGAATGAACTCTCTAGTTATATAATTATCCATTCTGCATGAAGTAATATTTAGTTGTGATGAAGTAAACATCTTACTGAATGAACTATGTGATTATATAATACTACTTGCAGCAGAATATTCCACCATCAATCTTCAATGTTGATGTTGGACTAAGGGGAAACTTAGAAGCTAATCTAGTGGCAGAGGTAATATTACAATAGCTAGTAGTATGCCTCCTATATGAAGAAGTAAATTGTCCTTGAAATGAAACATTTTTTGAATGGACGTATTGCCACTACCAGGATTTTAATACACCGTGTGTAGTTCAACATGGAGCAAATATGAGATTGCATACAGATAATGGAGCAAAGGTATAAATTTATTTTGGATGAAGTAATATTTGGTTGTGATGAAGTAAACATATCTCTGAATGAACTATCTAATAATATAATACTTCATTATTAATATGATACACTACATCATGGAAAAACTTATATCTATATTTTGGTGAATAGAATGTTAATGTCGCTGCGGAAATACAATCAGTTATTGATGCTTACAAGGATATAGACATTGATGATGATTTCATGGATAGTGGTCCTCTAGTTGGTAAGCCGGTGGGGACTGAGATCATTGTTTACAATGCTAACAAGGTAATCCTGTACAAATTAAGAATCTAATAATATATACTCTGAAGTTTGTCTTGTGGTTAATAAATAATGTGTTACAAGTGATTTATTTATTGCAAACAATAGATCAAAACTTTGAAGGGTCGAATGGAGGTACGTACTAGAGCAGAGAAAACTGTTTCTCATGCATTGCGATCTCCATTCGCTGACAGACCAGTTAAGATTACAAACAAGCTCAGTAAAGATGAGAAAGAATCATATTACTGGATTCTTGTAACACATGAAAGAGATGGGTATGATTTCTAATATTGTTTTCTAATAGTATATCACACTATTAACATATCCAACAATAGAATGTGAAATTCTAACATGTATTACACAATGTGCAGATTTGTACTTGTTTATGACGACGATGTTGTGAAAGTTACAAAGATGGAAATGTGTTCTTTGATACCTCGGCAATTGATTGTTGTTGGCGTTATAGATGCATGGGCTTCCTACCTCAACAACATGGAAGAAATCCGATCACCATACTCATCAAGGCGGCTATTCTTCACCACTTATCCATGTGTAAGTACAAATTATTGAAATATAATAAGATTGTATGTTGTGAAGATCCTAACTACATTAATATTAATATGCAGTTGTACACCATTGTGACAAAGCCTCAATCCATGGATGTCAACACAGTTATTGCAAACTTCTGTAACAACTTGGACAGAGAGGTGAAGGAAATTCCATATTTCAAATGGAAAGATGTGAACACGGTACAAGCATCATTACTTCATTAGTACTTCATTTCTACACTATATTACTTCATTCATACATTTTATTACTTCATTCATTTTTCATGTTACTTCATTTTCAGATTGTGCAGTACTTCATTTGTATACTTTATTACTTCATTCATATTGCTTGTTACTTCATTCAATAGGTCTTCTTCCCCATATGTTCAAATCAGCATTATTATGTTGTTTGTTTTTGCTTCAAGAGAAATGCTATTGCTATAATAGACAATTCTGCAAACGGGGATGACAACGACCTCACAATTAATTATGGTCATATTCCAGAAACATTGGTTCGTATTCTTCTCTTATGATTGAATTTTATAGCACATACATATGAATACACACAACTACAAATGCCATGTATTTGTTTTGTACATGCAGAGATCATATTTTTGTCACTTCCTCACAAAGAATGGTCTCCACGCATATTGCAAGATCGTTTCCAACGCCAAAATGGAGAGATTGAAAATGCCATGGAGGACAGTTGATAACGTTGAAGACTGTGGAGTATTTCTGATGCGGCATATGGAAACGTACAAGGGTGAGCGTGAAGGTTGCTGGAATTGCGGCTTGAAGAAATCAAGCTCAGGTGTGCTTCAAAGCTTGAGGGCAAAATATTGTTCGGCACTGCTGTTAGCTGAAAACAGCCACGAAAGCTTCAACAACAAAATTGTTACATCAGCGTATTATGAAGAGGAAAGCAAACACATTGAAATTGATGTTGAGAAAATGATTGCTTCATATTTAAAGAAGAATTAATGAATCAAATTTTGTATTTGACATACATCTGTTATGAGCAATTTTGAATAAAATACCACACTTTGTAATGTTGTTCATTATTAGCCTATAATACTGCATTGGGTAACCGATTTAGTTCATTTCAGAAATCTTAGTTCATTTCAAAGATCTATCGACAAATGGAAAATATAAAGTAAGATTAATAATCTACTCGTACTATATATTTTGTCTGTTCTATTTAAGATTAATAAGACATTATAAAAAAAATTCAGTCTATTCTCTTTAAGCTTGCAAAAGGTCTAAACAAGTTCAAATTCAAAAATGTAAATGAAGTAAGAAACTACATGATTGAAGTACAGAAGTAAGAAACAACCCTCAACATTGGTTTTTCCTCTTTAAATGTTGTTCAGTGTTAGCCTGAAACACTGCATTGGGTACCATATTTAGTTCATTTCTGAGATCTATTGATAAGTGATTGACAAATGTAAAATATATCAAAGTAAGATTAAGATAAACGTCATAATAAAGAAAAAATAAGCCATTATAAAAACACTTCAGTCTATTCTATTTAAGCTTGCAAAAGTTTAAACAAATTCAAATTCAATATGTAAATGAAGAAACTATAAGACTGAAGTACAGATTTAAAGGAATGAAGAACAGAAATATGCGAGTGAAGTAATAAATTTTGGAACAGAACTATTGGAACAAAACAACCAGCTTCAACATTGGTTTCTACTCTTTTTCTTGTTCTTCTCCTCCTAAAACCAGAGTGAACTATTTCTTTCCAAATCCTCACTGCCTCTGTTTTGTCTTCTCATTCACCTTTTTGCAATTCCTCGAATCATGGTGTCCTATCACATGACAGTTTCCACACTTTCGGCCTGGTTTCTTTGCTAACTTGATTCCTGCCTCCTTCTTTGATTTCCTCCTACTTCCACTTCCCTTTGTACTGACAACATTAGGAGGATGAACTTCAATAAAGTTTGGTACTCGTGAGCCATAGAAGTTTTCAATCAATGCTCTCTTCTCTATTGAAGACAGAACAACACCTTCTCCAAGAAGCTGCTTCTTACCTTCTTCAATAATTGCAGTAAATGCATTGATTTGGTCAATGTTCCCTTCAATACTTTGTGCTATTTCAAAGAATAATGCATACATGTTTTTAAATGCAATCTTCTTCTCGTCTACAGCAGAGAATACTTCATGATCATCACAAAAACCTCCATGTATTGGCTTCACAAACTGTGACTTCAACCATCTCCATCCACGCAACTTCTCGGGTATCAACTTAACAAACTTATATTTCAACACACAAAATATATGGCTGCACGATAGACCAAGTCTCTCAAACTTTTTACATCCACACAAATAGGTGTCATCACCAATGGAGTAAGTCACTGTCCATGAGTTTGAATCCTTGTCATTTATGTTATATACTTCATTCTCTCTATTGGTAGACACTCCTAGAGTTGCACAAGACAAAGAGAAACATGCATAAACTATCTCCTTTTGAATTGCATTAAAAGCACTGCCACTATATATTGTTGATGCATGTTTCTCAATTTCCAATTCTGTTTGCAAAATAGGCACTTTTGTTGAATCATAGTATTCAAGCTTTGCACTATTACTTCTTTGAGCCTCCAAAGCATGGTTATAGTTCATATAAAATAGCATAAGGTTAGCCCGACACTTTGAGTACCTTTTAAAAAAGCTATTCTGTGATTCGGACAAAGATGTTGTCTTTATCAACGAGCTCATCGGAAAATCACGGAAAAAGGCAGGAACCCAAAACTTTCTGGATGCAAACATTGACAAAAACCAGTCATTATTGGCCAGCCCATATCTTTCCATTATAGCATGCCAAGATTCTTCAAATGCATCAGGCTCTATCAACTCCGACCAAACACATGCATTCAATTCCTTCTTTAGTTCTTCACTACCAAGCATGTTCTTTGGCAATTTGTCAGCAACTTTATTCATTATATGCCACATGCACCACCTGTGTCTTGTATTAAGAAGAACCTCTGCAATAGCAACTTTCATTCCTAAGTCTTGGTCGGTTACGATTAGCTTCGGAGCCACACCCATACATTTCACAAATTGTTTAAATAACCATGAAAAGGAGTCGGCATTTTCCTTGGACAAAAGGCCAGCAGCAAATGTCACAGGGCGACCATGATTATCCTTGCCCGTAAAAGGAGCAAATATCATGCAGTACCTACATGTTAAAATCACTATAAGACATGCAGAATATACTTTAATCACAAACACTTCACTTTAATCACGAAATACTTCATTCTAAGCATGTTTTACTTCACTGAAATGGAAAAACAAAGCACTTTAAGCATGGATCACAAACACTTCACTCTAACTCTATAATACTTCAGTCTAAGCATATTTTACTTCACTAAAATGATAAAATAGTGCACATAAGCATGGATCACAAACACTTCACTCTAATCAAGGAATACTTCACTCTAAGCACATTTTACTTCACTGAAACGAAAAATCAGAGCAATATAAGTATACTCAATACACTTCACTGTAAGCATATTGTAATTCACTAAATGCTCAATATACTTCATTGTAAGCTTATTGTAGTTCACTAAATGCTTAATATACTTCACTGAATTGAAAAACAACACAATATATATCATTATACGCTCAATATACTTCATTGAATTGAAAGATAGTAAACTATGAGGCATATGAATATAATTAGTGTGCACGTACCTATTTGTTGAGTATGTCGTATCAAAAGAAACAATATCACCATACAAATGATAATTTCTCTTGGCAGTTGGATCACACCAAAACAAACGTGTCAGTCTATCCTTTGAGTTGACCTCAAATTCATAGGTAAATGCTGCACAAAGTTCCTTCTTCCTGCGCATCTCATTTAATAGCATTTGTGCATCAGCTCCTTCCACGTATGCCTTTGTACAGTCAGCTTGTGCATGTATACGAGAAACGCCACGTCCACTTGTTTACCTATTTATGAGAATAAATAATATAATATAATGGTTTATTATTGAAATATAATAAACAAGTCTAAGGCTTTTTACTAAGAAGGTCAAGTAGGAAAATTCGATGAATCTCCTCATGAGTTTTCCAGTAGGGGACTTGGCCAGATCTAGTAAGAAGAAAAACGTATTCACAACCTAGATAGACTTTGGCTACCTATTGGTACGGTTGCGGTGTTTGTGATAATTCTCTCTTACCTAAGAAGAGATTAGTAACACCGGTGTGGTAAAGCACTGAAAGGATCTAATCCGAAATGTATTCTTTATTGCTATCTACTGAAAGAATATATTTCAGAAAGTTTAGTATTTTCTAGTCTATGATATTAATATCAATATTGTTTATTCAATCAAACGCCACTTTGACTTATCAATATGTGAGAGTTTGTACGTAACTCAAGTTCATGATATCTTGGGTGGTAGTAATTGAATAACATGAAGGTATTGGAATATTATTTCATAGATTTCGCGTGCCCAGTGTGGTATGATTAAATCCCTAAAAGGGTGATCCCCAATGAGGTGTTTGAAAGAGGAATTTATTATTCAGAAATCTGCGCAGTTGGAATTTATTCCACGAATAATAAATAAAGTTTCAAACTAGAAAAACTCTTTGGAGAATTAATTTAATTCTAGTCACATAGCAGACAAAAGAATTAAATTGACGGATCAAGATAATCTTAAACGCGGGAAATATTATAAAATAAAATGGACCCAAGTTATTTGTAATTTGGTGATTTAAGTGGGAGTGCAATATTATTCTTTAGTGGAATAAAATAATATTCCATTGATAATATATTAAATCATGGGTCATTTGATTTAATTAGTAATTTATCTAATGGGTGAGCCCAACACTTAAGTCATTCCATGGATCCCCTTACTAGCCCAATAAGGTCCACTATAAATAATGAATGAAAGGGAAACCCTAGCACACAATCCAAGGCACCTCAAACCCTAACCCTAGGAGGCAAAATCGGCGCCTCCCTCTTCTCTCTCACTTGTCTCGATTTTCGTGCCTAGCACGTGGGAGAATTAGGGTTTTGATTATTGTTCTTGATCTATCCTAATTCATAGGATTAGATCTAGACGATTTGGTGTTTGTATTGGGTTTCCCTAGATCCATTCAAAGTTATTTAATTGATAATCTAAGATCCGCCCACACGGATGGAGAATCAAGGACAAGGGAATAGTACGGAAGATTCGTGGTCGATAAACCAAGGATCTTCGGGTGGTGCAACTAGCAACGTCAATCCAATGATGGATTATGAGGTAACAATCGAATCTACATCGAATATGCATGATTATGTGTTTATTTGATGTTAAATCTATAGATCTATGTTTATTGCATGAAATTGGAGTCTAATGCATAATCACCTAAATAGATCCGTCTAGGACCTGTTTGGTTTCCGTGTCTTCCGCTGCGGTAGTCCCAACAATTACTGCATACTTAAATTTTATTAAAAAATAATTATTTTAATTATTTTAACTTTATTTGTTAGATTTAATTTTAATATACTAATTTTATTATTTGGATTTAAACATTATTTAAATTAATTATTTTAATTTTGTAATATCTTATTTTATCGTGTAATATCAAATTTTAATTATATAATATCATATGTCGGTCGTTATCGTATAGCGTTTATATTGTGTAGTAACTTACTATCATTAAAAGATGACCGAATATTTTTTTGGATGACACGAAATCCGCACGAATCCGACACGAATCTGTTTGGGTTGAACCCGATAAGAACACGATGATTTGGGTTGGGTTGGGTTGGGACCCGATAAGATTGGGTCGATATTGGGTTGACCCGATAGCGACCCAATCCGCACGATTTGCCAGCCCTACTAAAGTGGCGCCCTATCTCTCCATCCTCTTCTTCTCTCGACTGCTACAATCTCATTTTGCTTCCCTCTTAAATCGTCGTCGCCGCTCCACGGTCGTGCTTCGCCAACTTGTCCTCGAGCTTCGCGCCTGCCTGCCGACCTCAGCCCACCACCCGTCGCCCGCTGTTCTTGTCTCTCAAATCGACCATGTTGCTCCACCGTCATGCCTCGCCAGTTCGACTGCGAGCTTCACGCCTCCTGCAGACCTCGGCCAGCTGCCCGCCGCCGCCCACCGCTCTCTCTTCTTCTCTCTCAACTCGGAGCCGCCACGACCACAGCCGCCTCACCGCTCCACTGCTTCTTCCGCCGTGTCTCGCTACTCCACCGCCGTGCTTCACAGTTCACTCGCCAGCTTTACGCCGTCTGCTTCACGCCGCCGGATCGGACCGTCACCGCCCAACAACCTCAGCCTACTGCCCTCGTCATCCATTGGTGGAGGCTTTGAGCTGTCGCTAACTGCAATCAAAAAATCAGATAATTAGTCCACTAAAATGCAGATTCAATTAATGGTGTGAGTATATATAACTGTTTAATCTTATTTGAGAAGTCACTATTGCTCAATAAGAGCTGTCTTTTTTCTATCTAATGGTTGCCATTTCTCAAAATGACCAAAAAAGTAAAAAAAAAATAGTTTCACATTTTTCCTCCAAAAAGAATAAATTTATATTCTCATCAAACTGTCACTTTAAATTGGTAAGATTATCTTTACTCTCCTTTTATATGATTTTAGTTATATTCGAACTCTATTTCAGTTATGGAGTAATTACTAGTTACTCCCTCCGTCCCGCTTAAGATGACACGTTTTCCTTTTTAGTTTGTCCCAACCAAGATGACACATTTCCTTTTTTAGTAACTTTCTCTTCTCCAATTAATACACTCAACCACTTTTTCTCAATTCTATTAAAATATCCATCTTTCTTCATCTTTCTACTTTAATACCTACACTCACCTTCTCTCTCTCCAATTAAACACTTTAACCAATAACTCCTAAAATCCCGTGCAGCCGGCTAAGCAATGTGTCATCTTAGCCGGGACGGAGGGAGTAGTACTTAGTACTAATAATTTGCACTCTTTTTTTTCTGTGGTAGGTTTTTTAGTTTTGTAATTATTTGAACTCCTATTTTCTTTTCTAGATTTTGATTTCTATTTTTAATTTCTTTGATTTTTATAATATACTTTATTACTTTTGTTTATCATTTTTTATAGTATTATATTATATTATATGCTTTGGAATATTATTTTTATCATTTTATATATTATTATGTTTAGTACAACTTGTACCTTCATACAAAAAAAATTATTTCCATTTTAATTATTTTATTTATATCGTAATTATTTGTTGTACAATTCCGTACCCCCCAAACTAAAAATCTTGGATCCGCCACTGCTATCCCCTACCAATATATGTATATTATTTGTGAAATTAAAAGTTGGAAATAAAAAATAAAAAATCAGCAGTTTTAAAAATATATATGGCATAATACAAGAGAACTTTCAAATAAAAAAGTATTTTGCCCAATTTTTACTGTGTAGAAAAAGGAACAATTTATTTATCTTCATATCATTTTGATAGTTTACAATAAAACGAATAAAAAAACTTATCTGCATTAATATACTATGAATGATTGTTCTATCTTTGTTAAAAATTTTAATAACGGTGAATCTTTTTAATAACATTGAAAATTTTCAATTAAATATTTTAAAAATATATAAATAACTAAGGAAAATTATAATAGTATAATCTTCCTCTTATAATTGTTAATGGGGTCAAATTAGTCATAAAATATGTAATTAATGATGCTATCAATTAAAAATAGTTTGATCTTATCCTATTCAAATTTGAGAGGGCACTTTGTACTTACAATTTTCGTTAATTTATCTTTATTTTTTTTTAAATGTCTACATAAATGATGGGTTTCGGGTTGCATTGAAAATCAAGATTTTGGTTGCAATTGCTTGAAGAAAAGGGAAAGGAAATTTTGAAACAATGGTTCACATGGGAGATAATTATTACACTCAACTTAGTAGTCATTAATATAAATTCAAGATAACCTCCATATTGGAATTATCTGGAATGCACTCTGACAAAATTTGTGAGTCACAACTGGACAACATTATAAATCCATAATAACATGGTTAATTTCAGGATCCTTTAATATTATTCGTGTTCATTGAAATAAGGTACAATATATATAATATTCGGCATCATATATTATATCATATGACGAGTGTAGTGCATCATCATCTCTATTTAAAAGACATTATTAATAGTCCTAAAATGCTCCTATTTAACTTAATTTGTTCAAGGATCATTCTAAAATTATAGGTTGGGCTTAGCTCGAATTTAGTGATATGACTCATATTTCACTCTCTTTTATAATTTATATTTATTAATTTTTATTATACAATATACATATAAATCATATTTCACTTAACTTTTTTCATCATTTTTTCTTTAATTTCTTCAAACAAAGACGAGTCAATTAAGATAATTATTACTATTTATTGACTATAACATACTTACATATAAAAATACGAATTATCTTTTACTGACTTTTTTCATCAATTATTTTTTAAACCAAGATGTCAATTAAGATAATTAATCGTACGTTTAATTAAATTTAAGAATAAATTTGTAGAAGAGTAAGAATGTACTCGATCGACAGTATTGAGAGTGGACCAAATCCTACCTTCTAGTCACATGTTTTATCACTTTTCTCCTAACTCTATTCTCATTTGGCAATGAATTAAAACCCACGCCTTCAAATCCAATCATACAATACCTAATCTCTCCATATACTTTTTACTTTTTAAGTAATAAAGTTATAGGCGTAATTAAGAGTTAAAAGAATTACTTGGAAATTCAATGGCTGTTTGGGGAACCTAATTTTCATTCATATTAAAATTATAAAATTAATACTCCGTGTTTAAAAATGAGGATGATATTTTCATAACTTTTTCCACTTATACAGTTTAATTCGTGTCAAATAAAACTTTTATTGGTAAATTAGGATATAAATATTATTAATGATTAAACTATATAAATAATTCTTTTTTTATAAATTTCAAAAAAATTAAATTAGTAGTAACATAAAGTAAAGGGACACACAATGGTTAACCTTAAATTTGTTTATATCTCAAAAAATTTGTTTAGAGCAATCACAATAGATGCCCTTCCGCCATGTTACTATTCTCTCTTTCTTTCTTTTTTTGCGTTGGGCCACAACTCACACAATGGATGCCATCTACCCCCGTATGTCACATCAATATAATTGACACTTTTATTCAAAATTTTGAATAATAAATGTATAAGTAATTGTATTATTACAATGAAATTCATAATTTCAATAATAAATGCATAATTAATAAGATATTGTTACAAATTTAATTATAATTAATAATATTAATAATTTATTAATTGAAATTTAAAAAATATAAATGCAATTAATAGTAGTAATAATTGAAAGTAAACAAATATAAATACACAAAACCACCCCCATCTCCCACCGCGCTGCACTGAGCTACTTAGCAGTAGATTCTCTCCCTCACATCCCCCCCGGCCTCAAGCGTCCCCTGCCTTACGCCGTTGTGCTGTGGATGTTCTTACTATTGATATTGACCTAATAAATAAAAATGAAAAAAAAAAAAAAAAATGCGTCGAATACTATACTCCGAACCAATGCTAGTAGCCTTTTATCAATTGAAATAATCCAGCTGCTTTATTTTAGTATTTTTGTACAAAAAATCGTTTTAATTAAAAGTATGTATAATCCAATAATGTACTGTAAAGGTGATTTGTTTTGCTAGCTTAAATTGAAATCTATAAATGGTCAGACTTTTGATTTTTGAGTGAATTATTACTTCTATAGAAGTTTATTGCAAAAGAAAAGTTATTCATTTGGCCATAGCATAATACAAAAAGTATTAAAAAAGTCGACAGTAATAAGATAAGTAAGTAATTAGAGTATGTTGGCTTAGTTGAGATACCGAGAGTGGGGACAAAATTGATTTGGAAGAATTCTAGTTGTCCCTTTTAGCAACTGAGAGTGGCCATCTCTGTCCTATATATAGTGCAAGAAGGAGAACATTGACAAATAGAGGGAAATGGGTTACGGGTTACTTGTTTGTGTGTGTGTTTGTTTTTGTGTTGTGTTGAGTCCTAATTACTTGGTTTGTGGTGGCGATGAAAATGGTGTGGGTGTTGAAGCTCTTATGAGGCGGGTGTTGGATGATGATGTTGATGGTCATGCACGGATAATGAATTCGACTTTGGTCGATAGTAAGCATGACATGGGGAATGGTGGCCATGCTGGTGGTGGTGGAGGTGGTGGAGGTGGAGACGGTGGTGGCGGTGGCGGTGGAGGAGGAGGAGGAGGTGGCGTACTGGTAGTT
>NC_062966.1:26468822-26523195 GCF_023119035.1 Salvia hispanica | reverse complement strand
TTATTTGAGTTGACTAATTTATAAATAATTTTTTTTCAAGTAAATTGGTCTCTCTATTTGTATGAATCTTTATAATCCACACTACGATATATATCTTAATTAATACTTCATGTGCATTAAGAATAGACACTATTTTAATTTCATTTGTTTCTAAAAATAGTCAACATCCATTTATGAAAAAAAATTATTTGATAAAGTGGATCTCATTTTATATTACAATAAAACAATTACTTTTTCTTTCTATTATATTTCTCCTATTAATATCAATTACCAATTAAATCACTTGTTAAAGTGTCTTTTTAATTGGATGGAAGGAGTATAACCAAAACATAAAATACGTGAAAAATAAAATACTAGTTGATCAATTACTTAAACAGTGTAAAATATAGGGTTTTGGCTTTTTAAACCAAAACCTTTCCCCAAATTTCGGTTTTTCTCATGAACTATAAGATTTATTTTTAAAACCACGAACTTTCATTTCGTTAGGATTTTCCCCCGGCGGGTCAACGACGAAACCCGGGTTGTCTACGTATCAATTTTAATCCTATTTGTCACTAAATTGATTACATGGATCCTATTTGGCACAATAATACATACAATCACAATTATTACATAACAAATGACAACTTCTGAATAAATAAAACACAACTTTAACATTTTGAATTATGCTATTCGGGTCGGAAATGTGCTATTTGGGTCGGGTTGGGAAAATCCTAAAGAAATAAAAGTTCGTGGTTTTAAAAACAAATCTCATAGTTCATGGGAAAAACCGGAATTCGGGGAAAAATTTTGGTTTAAAAAACCAAAAACCCTAAAATATACTACTACTAGATTATTAATCGAGATTGAGACGAAGACATGTTGCATGAATATAAATGCTAAAATTGAATTAAAATAGTTGAACTTTGTAATCAGTCGTATAATAATGTACTGTATGAGTTTAGCAGAAAACATGTATTAGTGGTTGGTTAGTACTAGCGAATATATAAGATGTAAACGAATTTCATAAGTATACTATATTCTCCAACCTTATACTTTTATATGGAGTATAAGGTTTGAGACAATTACGAATATATATATCTTTAATGGAACAATTAGTACGATAATATTACTAATAACTCCTACAAACTTTAAGCTGGCTAGTGATTCATATTCTTCAACATATTTAATTTGTGTATCGATTTTATTTTCCAAGATAGAATCGATAATGAAAATCCAAATTTCACTGCAACAAAAAAAACAGGTAATGACACGCTAATTTGTGTGTCTAATTATAATAACAACGCTTCATAAAGTGTCCTTATTGTTTGTGTCTCAACTAAAATTAAGAGACGCAAATATAAGCGTCTTAAAAAAGTAAAAGATTAAGATAATTTTCCTTTAACTTAGGAACGTTTTCTTTTGCATGTGTCCTAAATTATAGTTATTTTTAAAATAATTCAAATAATTATGTCTCAATTTTTTTATCATTAAAAAATAAGTTTTTTATAGTGTTTTATACTTATAAGTGAAAGTTCAAAATCTCTCCTTTTCCACCAATCACTATCTATACTAAAATACAGATAAGTTCTTCACCAATAAATGTCTACACGTAGAGGGCCACATGAGATGACGGCTTCATTCATATTCCTCCACAAACTACTTATCCCAAATGATTAATGGAGATTTTGTTGTTCGTCGGTCATGCCCTAGTTTCAAATAAAATTAAAATAAATAGTATAATATTATTGTTGCTTA
The DNA here is from genome assembly GCF_023119035.1 of Salvia hispanica. Classification (NCBI taxonomy): domain Eukaryota; kingdom Viridiplantae; phylum Streptophyta; class Magnoliopsida; order Lamiales; family Lamiaceae; genus Salvia; species Salvia hispanica. Next base: position 26,521,458 of record NC_062966.1, on the reverse strand, counting down.
CAAAAGATACTTACAAAACATTTCAACACACATCTATCTCCCTCTATCTCTATATATACAATATCACACATCAAGGTTATAATATTTGAGATTTTGATTTCTATAAAAAGCTAGTAAATTTTGCAAAGTAATTGATGTTATATATCTTTATGCGCATCACACATTTGATCTAGTATTAACTATTTATTCCTTATTGATAACTTATTAGACTTAGCTCAACTTTTTTATTTTCTCTTTTTTTAACATACTTACGAATAATAGCTTCGAAAATGTACCTAAAATTGGTGTTCTAGAAAGGTAAAAAATGAATAAATTCTACTACTATTAATTATCTTTTGTGCCGGAGAAGTTCTTCTACTTTATTGGTTATAATTCCAATGCTGTCCACATGCTCGCTAACATCTTGAACCTGCACAATATGATTCAATAATTTTTCATTAGTAGTTTCACAATTTTTTAATTTCTCAACACGCACAACACGCAACAGCGTGAGCGCGCACAACACGCAACAGCGTCACTGAAAAAATTACTAACAACATTTTTATTTAATTCAAGACGTAATTAGTGTTTTTAAATACATCAGTCACTTTAAATATTGTTCGTGTCCTGACTAAATGTATGTACTCTATTATTTCATTTATATCATTACATTAAATATTCCTATTATAAACTACCATCTTCAGTTTTCAAACTAATTCTATTTTATTTTATTATTTTGAAATATCAACCATTACATATTTTATCTGAGGTCCCGCATTCAAGTTAACTCATTTATAAATTTCACATCAAATCAAAATAAGATTTTGATTCACAAACAAAGCAATGCAAAAAACTTACTTCTCTTATGAGAACAAGACAAATTACTTTTGTTTGAATTTTTTCAAAAAATGATAAAAAAAATTTAAGCACGCATAGAAAAACGCACTAAGTTAAGGACAAAGGCCTTAATCTTTTTTTTTTTTTCTGAGATGCTTTCATTTGCGATTCTTAATTTAAATTGGGAAACCAAATTTGAGGACGTCGCTATTTATAAATACAAATTAACATTCTTAATCGACTAAAAATTAGGAGTAATAAGGACCAACGATATTACAGTATACCTTATCGATGACGTTATCAAGAGCGTCAGCTGCCTCGGCTGTTTTCTCAGCAAAATGTTCAACTTTCTCAACGAGATCGCGCAGTTTTCCCTGGGGAAGATCCTCGGCGTAGTTCTCGGCGAGCTTGTCGACGGAATCCGCCACCACTTCCACCACCTCCACTATATTCTCCACTGCTTGCAGTGAAGTTTCAAGCTTATCTATATGCCCAAAACACCTTTCTTTTCTTAGCAAACCATAGTTCCCAAACAAAATAATAAATTTATTTGAATTTCTTACCTTTAATCTCCTGTAATGGCCCCAATTTGCTGGTAAAAAACGGTAGAATAAATGTAACAACAAATCCCAAAACCCAGCCCCTGTTTCATCATTGAACTATCAGTACAAAAAACTTATATTTTAAGGACGCGAAAATTGAGACACGATTATTTATGTTAGAAAATTTTTAAAAACAATAACAATTTAAGACGCAAATAACGTAGCTTTTAATTTTTTAGGATGTTTTTATATGTGTCCTCTAATTTTACTTGGAACACCATCAATAAGGATGTTTTTAGAAGCGTTGGTAGTATATTTAGAAACATAAATTAACTTTCTAAATTAGATTTAAAAAAATTAACGATTTTTTTTGTTGTAGTGCATCAACTCTTTCTCTTCATATCATCATCAGAGAGAGAGAGAAAATTTTTTTTTACTTACATGGGCTGGGAAGGAGGTGGTGATGGCGCAGAAGCCGGTGGATTTTCAGGTGCAGTGTCAGCACTCACAATAAAAGATTTCCTAAAATAGAAAAAAATTAGTTAAAAAACCTATTTTTACTCAAAACTGATTGAGTTTTCTTCTTTTTTTTAACACACCTTGTATGTTGAAGTGTTTTCTTGGAGGCCCAGAAGCCGAATTCATCAGTCTTGCACTTGGAAAGGGCTAATCTGGAGATGGGATTCCAAGAGAGGGACTGAACCCTCGTGCTCGGCTTCGCGATGATGATGGAGGAAGAACTCGCTAGTGACATAGCTTTGATCTTTGGGAGTGTGAGGATTGATAATTTGTTGGTGAAATTATGTGTTTTGTTTGGGAAAATAATGCTTAATTAGGGTTTTGGAGTGGTTTTATTTTATAGGGACCAATAATTTGGAGATATAATTTCATGAATTTGTGGTTACTATTTACGATGTGGACTAGCGATAGATGACAGTTGAAAAGTTGGCACGAATAAAACAATTATTTCATTTAGGTTTGCGTATGTAGAAAATAAATAATTGAATTGAAACACATGTTAAACAAACAAATTTGACGAGCTGGTCCACATATGCTTACTAATCTAGTCGGATCAGATTTTTTCCCTCGATAAATTTTCAGTTCGATTTTGATTAGTTATATTTTAATCGAAAAAACATAAAGTTTATTTAATTATAAAAATTTTGACAAAAATTCGATCTGAACTTCAAATGTATGAGTTGTGACCCTAGCCTTATGTGTCGAAACGTTGAGGAAATTATTAAGGGAACATTATTGTCATGAAAATATCGTACAAAGAGAAAAAAGAAATTAGAAAATAGAATAAAATAATGGAATGTCCAAAAAGTAAAATAATGGAATGATAAACATGATTTGAGTTGAAATGAATAAGTAATCTTGTCTCAATCTCAAGACCCAAACAACAGAAATCTAGCATAAATATAATAATCTTTTATAGTAAATGTTAATTATTTTATCGACACAATTCGGCTCACCTTTTTTTAACAGCCCGCCCTCCTAGGGTACAATAAATGCGGTAACTGTTACCAAACGGACTCGAAGAAATGAACAAGGGCTAGAGTTTTATTTAAAGAGTGTTGACCAAAAGATTAGAAAAACAATCAGAGCATTTAAAACAACAAACTTAACCTAGAAGCTTTAATAAGAAAAAGGAAGGTATAATAAATGACGTTCAAGAATCTCAAGAGTATGACATAGTTTCCAAGATAAAAACCACAAGATAGTCTAAGGCCTCTAAACCGAAAGGAGAGTGCAAAATATTCAAAATAAACATAAGTGTATCAAAAACTCAGCGGAAAGCGACCAAGAGAAAGAATAGCTATGTATGAAGACACAACTACGCTTGAAGTTCAAAACAACCATCTTAATTAATTATCATGCTCAACACCCGCCACCGCTCGTCATCGTTCAACCTGCACATAAGGAAAACACATGCAGGGCTGAGTATTTTGAAATACTCAGTGAGCTCATTGCCAAAACATTTTATAAGTTATGCCACCCTTACCAAGTGAACTCGAGTTTTAAGCAGTTATAAGAGAATATAATAAACAAGTTTGACTTTTCAAACTTCCAACGCAAACCCTAGACTCGACTCGGTCATAGCATCTCATGCAATAAATGCATTCATAAATTAATTCACGTCTCCACGTCATCAAAATAAATTCTAGGGATCTAAAATTAGGGTTCGGGAAATCGAGATGTTACATTTTTGGTCGTCCTATAAAGATGAAATAATTTCTAAAATGGAACATTTTCATGTCCCTTTACTTTATTCTTTTCTTATTAATTAATAGATAATACTATATAAAATTTCGTATCAAAAAATAAATGTTTCATTTCTAATAGAACGAACGGAGAATATTTCTAAAAGAACGAACGGAGAATATTACGGCAAATTGAATAGTTATTTAGAGGGAAAGAACTACATTACGGCGTGTACAAATTTTATGAGATTGGAGAAAATTTCTAGTTAAAGAGAATAAGAGATTGCAGCCCATAGGACAATCGCGTGTGCCCCACTGGCAAGGGTGCGAGCCTAGTTATTGACCGAATTTTAATTTTATTAACATAATACAAATATTTTGAATTGAATTTTAAATTTATTATTACCTAGATACTTCAATAATCTTTTACTCAACGCATTTTTATCCATTTTTTTAAAAAAAATCATTTTTTTAATTGCCAATACCCTCTACTCTCACTTATAAATATCCTTACCCCAAGTTCACTGATCGTGAATGAGCATTCGGAGTTCTGCAATCATGGTTTTCCATGATCAAAGGTCTGAGGCGTTTATGTCACCAAGAAGTGCTTGCAGACATAATATAATTATTGAAGACGAAAGGACCAAACACCGTTAATTGGGTCGAGAAGGATATTGCCAGTTCGTTGATGCACTTTTTATTAGCACTAAATAAACCTGCAAGTATATAGAGTATATATAGTATAGCTAAAGGTTAGTACCGGATATCGAACACGGGAAAGACGAACACAAAGTGTCTATCTTCTACTAAGACACAAATACTATCTGGAAAAACAATTGGGTTTTAAAAACTTTTGAAAAACTAAAAACAATAAGAGCATAGATCAACTAAAAGCAGATAAATCAAGAGGAAGACAATAGAGATAAGGGAATCCCAGGGATGTGTGTTCACAGTTATGGTTATACAAAATTCCAACTACAATACCCTAGCACAGTTTTATACTTTGAAAGGACGAGTCACCTAGCTTATGCTCATGCGATACAAATGTTGATTACAAAATTAGGGTTGTCAATCCTAACACGTAACTCCAAAAAGCTTCTAAGACCCTTGAAAAGTCCTCACTCTCAATTAACAGTGCCGTTTTAAGGGAAGCTAACTGTATTGTCTACTAAGTGAATCTAACTCACTAGAACTCTGTCACAGTTATGAAGCAAGTTATATCAAATCATACACGATTGTCTCACTCAATCATGCAACATCAAAACTACTTAGGGAAGAAACAAAGTAAAAACAAAATGGATATTAGATAGAAAAAGGAATTTGTATAACCAAAGTCGTTACTAACACATCCCTAGAATCCTATGAGTTTAGTTACACATAATTGAATAAGCTAAAAACATAGATTGAAGGGAAGACAATTTGAACATAAAACTAAAGCAAATAAAACCCGTGGGTTGAATTCTTGTCGTTCTTGATATTCTTGAAATCCTTCTCCAACTCCTTGCACTAATGAAGTACTCTAGGTCTTGATCTCTATGAAGTATTTTGCAAGTAGAAGTTCTCTCTTTTTGATGAAGCTTGAGGTCTTATTTATAGGGGAAAGCCATGCCTTGTTGTAGAAGAAAAAAAATCTCCAAGAAATGGTAAAACTGGGTGCAAATCTAGGGCTTCTCGGATTCTCCGCCTTTCTCCGGCGGGCCGCCGCACCTTGGCCGGCGGTCACCGTGTTGGAGTCCAGAGAGTCTGTTCCCTCGGCGGCGGACCGCCGCACATCTTCCGGCGGTCACCGGACGAGACTTCTCTTCCAAGCACATTTTTCCGAGGCGGACCGCTGCATTGATCTGCCCGCCGGGCGCCGGCGGTCGCCGCACACATCCGCGGCGGTCGCCGGTCGCCGTCGACTCCAGATTTCCGAAACTTGGCGTTTTGGCTCCCTTTTTCGGCTCAATTATGCACATTTCTCACAAAACACGTCAAAATACCAAAATAGACAAAATATGCAAATAATGGACGTGTAGAGTGACTTTGACATCAAAAACGGACCAAATAATGGCCTAAAAACAGTGCAAAATCCGAGCATATCAACTCCCCCAAACTTACATTTTTGTTTGTCCTCGAACAAAACAATAAAGACACAAGAATAGACGCACGGAATGCACAAGGACTAGATGTCATAATTGCTTCAAAAGATGGAAGAACAATTTAAACATGTATTAACGCAATCAAATCAAGCAAGGCTTACTAGTGCACTTTCATTACTAACTCGTGGAACACCTTGAATTCAAGCCCTCGCACGTGGCAAACTTCCAAAGATGGGAAGTGTTCTCTCACTCTCAAAGTGTATAAGGATAATGTGTACATAAGCACTCAAATCATACATCATGCAAAGTTTACCATAGGCTTGCTCAAAGTCTACTCCTTCCTCTACTAAATGTGATTAAGCTTCAAAAGTCCGAAAGGTCTTTATCTTTGGTTATAATGTAGGCTCTTTGGTAGGTGAGGAACATTTGGCTAAAAAGTGACTAAAAATAAAAATATCCCAAGTAGAGTAAAGATAACTCCACATTTCTAAACCCAAGGCACTTTTAACACTTTATTTATTTCTCCTTCAACTCACTTTCCAATCCTTTGATTTTCTTCTTCTTTTCACAACCTTTCACACTTTTCTTTTTCTTTTTTTTCTTTTTCTTTCTTACACATCCTTTGTTTTCTTTTCTAAGATCAAGCACATACTTGGAATTTTTCTCAACTTCACAACTTGTACTTTCTTTACATTAAGCACACTACTTTTATATTTCCCCCTTGTCTCTCCAATTCCTTTACAAAATAAGATAGTAATGACTAACTAACCCAAGGAATTGTCCCCATAATTTTGGCTTCCAAAGAAAAGGCTTAAAGGCTCAAACTTGGCTCCAAAGGAAAAATTTTGAAATTTTAAGAAGGTCAATATTTTGGACAAAAGTAGGCTAAGAAAAGATGGTCAATCATCCTCCTAAATCAACTTAAACACTATGTAAACTTAGGCAAGACTAGGAGCAAGTTCTAGAAACAAATACATGATTGCAGATAAATCACACAAGAATGAAATAATAGGCTCAAATCCTCATAAGGTATAAGCATGATTCAAGGCGAACAAGCAATTCACTAATTATGCACCTTTTCACCAAACCATCAAATCAAAACGTTAAGCCATACCTAAACATAGATGGAATGTAATATCATTGGCAACTCAATCTAAAGTGTGTCCCTAAGCATGCGTGTTTCTAAGTTCTTCATGTTAAGTTCACGACATGGATTCAAGAAAACATTTTTTTAGAACACAAAATTCACCTACGGGGTTATTGAAACAAAAACAAAAACTTTAAAACAAAAAAATCCTAAACTCACGGTCCACCACTTCATCCCCCCAAACTTATTTACAACAAATTGTAAAGTAAGTTTGCAGAGTCGGTAGGGACGTGAGTGAACTACTGAAAAAAATGTACCTTGAAAATTCTTGTGTCGAGGCTTGACCGGGCGAAAGTTGAGAAACTTTGGAAAAATCGCGCTGGAAAAATACGCCCAGGCGGCGGCCCGCCGCAACATATCCGGCGGTCGTCGCGCGACAACAGAATGTTCCAGCGAGCAGGTGGCGGACCGCCGCAGCACATGCGACGGTCACCGCGTAGAGGTCAGAGCCTGCGAAAAAAAATTCAAAGCACAAAATTAAACTAAAACCAAAAATACTTAACTTAAAGCAAAAATTTTCAAAAACAAGGTTGTGTTGCCTCCCAACAAGCGCTCTTTTATAGTCATTAGCTTGACGTTACCCCCTTCTTTACTCCTTGGGTGGTTCCTCTAGATCAACCTCCTCCTCCACTATCTTGTCCGAACTGTAATACTTTTTCACACGGTGGCCATTGGCTTGAAACAATTGTCCATCCGGAGCTAGCAATTCCACTGTTCCACTATCATATATCTTCTTGATCATGTACGGGCCGGTCCATTTAGACCTCAACTTTCCGGGGAATAGAGAAAGTCTCGAATTGTGCAACAGAACTACATCCCCCAGCATGAGCTCTCGCGGGCTGATCATACGGTCGTGGTAAGCCTTCATTCGCTCCTTATAAATTGATGAACTATCGTAAGCCTCCATCCTAAATTCGTCCATCTCATTTAGAAAAAGACGTCTTTCTTCACCGGCTTTGCGAAAGTCATGGTTCAACTTTTTGATCGCCCAATATGACATGTATTCCATCTCAAGAGGCAAATGACAAGACTTACCAAACACAAGTTGATAAGGAGATATAACTATAGGGCCTTTGTAGGCGGTACGATATGCCCACAATGCGTCATCTAACCGGAGTGCCCAATCTTTACGATTCACACTCACCGTCTTTTGAAGGACTGACTTGATTTCCCTGTTTGCTAACTCAGTTTGCCCATTTGCTTGAGGATGATAGGGCGAAGTTACTCTATGCTTGACTCCATATTTGTCCAACACACTGTCCAGCCATCTATTGTTGAAGTGAGATCCTCCATCACTAATAAGGGCGCGGGGCGTACCAAACCTGCAAAATACAATATGTTTTTTCTAACAAAAGCAATGACAACTTTAGAATCATTAGTTTTGGTTGGAATTGCTTCCACCCATCTAGAAACATATTCTACTGCAAGTAAGATATATTGGTACTCTCCTGATTTCGGGAACGGTCCCATAAAATCTATCCCCCATACATCAAACAATTCTACCTCAATGATGGTATTTATCGGCATCTCCTTCTTCTTAGAAATTCCACCCGTCCGTTGACATTCATTGCATTGGAGAATAAAACTAGCGGAGTCGCGAAAAATGGTAGGCCAATAGAATCCACTTTGCAAGACTTTTATCGCGGTTCTTTGCACACCAAAGTGGCCTCCAGTGGGGGACGAATGGCACCTTTCGACTATAGCCACCCAATCTTCTTGAGGGACACATCTCCTTCTTTTGAACAAGTAGGGCTCATCCCAAAAGTAAGATCGTACATCTCTATAAAATTTCTTTTTCTGATAAGGAGTAAGATCGGGAGGATGCACCTTTGCCGCCAAATAATTGACAATATCAGCGTACCAAGGAAAAGTGGCTTGAGTGAAAAACAGGTGCTCATCTGGGAAGTCCTCGTTGATTTCTTGAGACAAGTCTTCTCCCTCCACCGGGTGTTCCAACCTTGACAAGTGGTCTGTTACCACATTCTCGCACCATTTTTTGTCCTTGATTTCCACGTCAAACTCCTGGAGTAGCAAGATCCATCAGATAAGTCTTGGTTTTGCATCCTTCTTTGCAAACAAATGCCTAATAGCTACATGGTAAGTGTAAACAATAGTCTTAGTTCCAACATGATAGGCCCTAAATTTATCAAAGGAATAGACAATAGCAAGCATCTCCCTTTCAGTAGTCGTGTAATTAGCTTGGGCAGAATCTAAAGTTCTACTAGCATAATATATGACTCTAAAAATCTTTCCCCTCTTCTGCCCTAAAGCTGAGCCGACTGCAATATCACTTGCGTCGCACATGATCTCAAATGGTTGACTCCAATCTGGCGTGATGAGGATAGGAGCGCTGACTAGAGCTCTCTTCAAAGTCTCAAAAGCCTGCAAACAATCGGAAGTAAAATTAAATTTCACATCCTTCTCAAGCAATTTACAAAGAGGTTTAGAGATCTTAGAAAAATCCTTGATGAATCTTCGGTAGAAGCCTGCATGTCCTAGAAAACTTCTTACTCCCTTTCCATTGGATGGCGGTGGGAGTTTCTCGATGGCTGCAATCTTTGCCCTATCTACCTCTATCCCCGCAGAAGACACTTTATGCCCTAGAAATATACCTTCTTTCACCATAAAATGGCATTTCTCCCAATTAAGAACAAGGTTAGTTTCTACACATCTCTGCAAAACCTTAGCTAGATTGTCAAGACAATGATCATACGATTTACCGAACACGGAAAAATCATCCATAAAAACTTTCATCACCTTTTCAATCAAATCATGAAATATGGCCATCATACATCTCTGGAAAGTGGCAGGGGCATTACACAAACCAAAAGACATTTTTCTATAAGCATAAATACCATAAGGACATGTAAAAGCAGACTAATGTTGGTCTTCGGGGGCAATTGCAATTTTATTATACCCAGAATAGCCATCAAGAAAACAGTAATAATCGTATCCCCCTAGTCTATCAAGCATTTGATCAATAAAAGGTAGAGGGAAATGATCTTTCCTAGTGGCTGCATTTAACATACTATAATCAATGCATACTCTCCATCCTGTGGCTACCCTAGTGGCTATCATTTCTCCATCCTGGCCGGGTACTACTGTCATCCCCCCTTTTTTAGCTACGACTTGCGTAGGACTTACCCACTCACTATCAGATATTACATAAATAATTCCTGCGTCTAGTAACTTTATCACCTCTTTTCTTACTACATCTTGCATGATAGGGTTAAGTCTACGTTGGTTTTGCACACGAGGTTTATGCCCTTCCTCAAGTAAAATTCTATGCATGCATGTGGTAGGGCTAATTCCTTTTAGATCACTAATAGACCATCCTATGGCAGACCTATACTTGTTCAAAATGCATAAAAGCTTCTCACACTCTTGCTCACTTAATGCAGCGGATACAACAACAGGGTAAGTGTTTTTCGGCCCTAGGAAAGCGTATCAGAGATGGTCGGGAAGAGGTTTAAGCTCTACTTTGGGCGGTCCTGTGGCTTTCCCACTGTTCTTCTCATTTCTGCCTCTTCTTCGGGAGTGCGTAATGGCAAGAATGCATTCCCCATTTGGGGGATTCTTTCTGGTAGCACTTCCAATTCTGCAATGATGGCACATACGTTAGCATCACAAGAAGATAAATCAGTGTTAGGAGTAAAAGAATTTTTTAGACAAGTTTCAAGAGGGTCCTGGTTTTGGTGATAAGTGACTTCCACTTCTCCAACACAATCGGTGACGACTTGGATGACACTGCATTCTTGGTAGCCTTCTGCCCCTTCTTTTCCATGAAATTTCAGGGCGTCGTAGATGTTGAATGTAATGCTCTCATCATGTAGCTTTAATGTAAGCTCTCCCTTCTGTATATCTATCATGGCTCCCCCAGTAGCTAAAAACGGTCTTCCAAGTATCAAGGGAACCTTCTTGTCCTCCTGCATGTCAAGAACAACAAAATCAGCTGGAAAAATAAATTGTCCAACTCTTACCAAGACATCTTCTACTATCCCCATTGGTGATGTTGTGCTCCGATCTGCCATTTGCAGCGTGATTGAGGTGGGACGGATGCTGTCAACATCAAGTTTCCTGTAAAAAGACAAAGGCATCAAGTTAATGCTAGAGCCTAGATTACATAACGCCCTACCCTTTACATCATTCCCCAAAACACAAGATAAAGTAAAACTCCCTGGATCTTTGTGCTTAGTGGGTAATCCCTTTTGGATGATGGCACTGCAATTCTCTGTTAGGCCTACTGTCTCGTATTTCCCCCATTTCTTTTTTCTTGCCACCACATCTTTCAGAAATTTAGCGTAATTGGGCATTTATTGCAGGGCTTCTACTAGTGGAATGTTGATGTGGACTTTACTCATTGCTTCCAAGAATTTGGCAAACTGAGCATCAAGCTTCTTGCTCTGCAGCCGTTGAGGATACGGGACAGCGATACTGTTCTGTGCGGGGCTGTTTGGTTGCTGCTGTCCAGCCGGCGGGCCACCGCGATGAGGTGTGACGGTCGCCGGGCTTCCGCCAGTGGCCAAGCCTAAGTTCTCCTCGACCTGCTGAGGTATAGGCGGCGGACCGCCGCACCGCTTCGTCAGATGCATCCCCAGGCGGCTTCTCTGCCTCCCTTCTTCTCATTCCTAGATCTTCTGCCTCTGACGGTTGATATGTAGTTCCGCTGCGCAGTTGTACGGCGTGGCATCTTCCTCTCGGATTAACCTCTGGCAGGCTAGGAAAGGTACCTGGGGTGTGCCTGTTTCCTATGGTCGTGGCTATGATCCCAAGATTAATTTCCAGCATCTCAACTTGAGCGACTAGGGTTGCCAACCCTCTTTCCAAGGTGCTTGTGTTTCTTTCTAGATTTTCCAACCGCTGGTTCGTCACATTTCTATGTTCGAAAACTTCTGCGATGCAGATTTCCAGCTGATTCTCCCAAGTAGAGCGGGGTTGATCTTCCATACCTGCACATAATTCAAACGAGTTATCAGAGCAGTAATCTTGTGCATCATAGGAAAATTCAGAGCAGTTTGGGTCGTAGTATGATCCCCCATGGTCGGAGTTACAGTATTCATTGCTTAACCCCCACTGCTGTTCGTAGCCATATGAATCCTCCATCCCTACAGGAAAATCCATCGTAAAATAAAAATAAAAATAAAAGAAAATGAACTAAAACAAAAGCGATTAAAATACAAAGTAGCAAAATTATCCGTTTGAAGATATCACTCCAAAGTGTATTGTCTTCCCCGGCAACGGAGCCAAAAACTTGATGCACTTTTTATTAGCACTAAATAAACCTGCAAGTATACAGAGTATATATAGTATAGCTAAAGGTTAGTACCGGATATCGAACACGGGGAAGACGAATACAAAGTGTTTATCTTCTACTAAGACTCAAATACTATCTGGAAAAAACAATTGGGTTTTAAAAACTTTTGAAAAACTAAAAACAATAAGAGCATAGATCAACTAAAAGCAGATAAATCAAGAGGAAGACAATAGAGATAAGGGAATCCCAGGGATGTGTGTTCACAGTTATGGTTATACAAAATTCCAACTACAATACCCTAGCACAGTTTATACTTTGAAAGGACGAGTCACCTAGCTTATGCTCATGCGATACAAATGTTGATTACAAAATTAGGGTTGTCAATCCTAACACGTAACTCCAAAAAGCTTCTAAGACCCTTGAAAAGTCCTCACTCTCAATTAACAGTGCCGTTTTAAGGGAAGCTAACTGTAGTGTCTACTAAGTGAATCTAACTCGCTAGAACTCTGTCACAGTTATGAAGCAAGTTATATCAAATCATACACGATTGTCTCACTCAATCATGCAACATCAAAACTACTTAAGGAAGAAACAAAGTAAAAACAAAACGGATATTAGATAGAAAAAGGAATTTGTATAACCAAAGTCGTTACTAACACATTCCTAGAATCCTATGAGTTTAGTTACACATAATTGAATAAGCTAAAAACATAGATTGAAGGGAAGACAATTTGAACATAAAACTAAAGCAAATAAAACCCGTGGGTTGAATCCTTGTCGTTCTTGATGTTCTTGAAATCCTTCTCCAACTCCTTGCACTAATGAAGTACTCTAGGTCTTGATCTCTATGAAGTATTTTGCAAGTAGAAGTTCTCTCTTTTTGATGAAGCTTGAGGTTTTATTTATAGGGGAAAGCCATGCCTTGTTGTAGAAGAAAAAAAATCTCCAAAATATGGTAAAACTGGGTGCAAATCTAGGGCTTCTCGGATTCTCCGCCTTTCTCCGGCGGGCCGTCGCACCTTGGCCGGCGGTCACCGCGTTGGAGTCCAGAGAGTCTGTTCCCTCGGCGGCGGACCGCCGCACATCTTCCGGTGGTCGCCGGACGAGACTTCTCTTCCAAGCACATTTTTCCGAGGCGGACCGCTGCATTGATCTGCCCGCCGGGCGCCGGCGGTCGCCGCACACATCCGCGGCGGTCGCCGGTCATCGATCGCCGTCTCGACTCCAGTTCCGAAACTTGGCGTTTTGGCTCCCTTTTTCGGCTCAATTATGCACATTTCTCACAAAACACGTCAAAATACCAAAATAGTCAAAATATGCAAATAATGAACGTGTAGAGTGGCTTTGACATCAAAAACGGACCAAATAATGACCTAAAAACAGTGCAAAATTCGAGCGTATCATTCGTCCACCTCCTCTAGACCAACCCCCAAACCAAGGTGTGTTGCAAACATATGGACAAGGGCAGAGGGAGGGTGGGGCCAAGGGGGCCCATGGTCCCCCACTAATTCTTAAAAAACTTAGGAGTATTTTAATAATTTCACAATAATTATAATTTGTATATTATATATAGTATTAGATATAGGTTTCAGAATCGTTCCTCTTAATTTATATATATAAATATTAGTGATAGGTTTACCATTCCTCTTAATTTATATATATAATATTAGTGATAAGTTTCAGCAAATTTATACGAATCGTTCCTCTTAATTTCTCCTTGAGCCGTTCCAATTCTGAAATTGGTTATCTAGAATTAGGTATATTTCAAAACTCAAATATAATTTAATTGATTTTTCTACATAGTTGTATTTTTGTTTGGTTGCAATAATAATTTAAAGAGGGAGAAAGAAGATAGGTATGTAATTCAATGGCTATGGTGGTTCTGTTGTTGGAATTTTTTAACCCCAATTCTTTATTTGACGTGTATGTGTTAATAGTTTTATACTATTTGATTTGTGAGTGAGAGTCCAAATGTTATTTCTGAATTATTGTTTGTAATGGCAACTTTTTAGATGTGAGCAGATAGTATATTTTGGTTACTCTTTATTCTTTTAGTTGTAAAATATAAGATGAACTTTATTATGTTTTGTGTAATGATTTATATTTTGTGTAAATGTTTATATTTTTGTGTAATGATTTATATTCTTTTACTAATTATTGTTGACTATTTTTTGTAGATATATAGATCGTTATTTCAAGAAACTTTCTTCCGTTGATTCTTCATCAGCTGAACCTTCACTTCTTTACCTTAAGAATCATCAAATGAAAATAAAAATAAGGTTGATTTAGAGAATCTCCCAAGTGATCCAGGAGAACGACCTGATATAATGAGTTATCCACCAAATTTAATAGAACAAGTTCGCAGAGCTTACTTACTTAAAGGTCCGTGTCAACCACGTAATCATGATTTTCGTCCTAGAGTAGATGGAAATCGAAAACGTAAATTTGTCTCACATTGGTTTGATGAATTTAAGGATTGGTTGGAATATAGTGTTACGAAGGAAGCAGCTTTTTGTTTATATTGCTATCTTTTTTCAAAACTCCACGGAAATGGACAGACGCTTTTGTATCAGGGGGATTTACGGTCTAGCGCAAGTGTCACGCCCGCATTTTCAAAGGATAGAAAACACGGTTGAATCGCGATTAGGGGAGGGTTAAAGAAGCGGGAAAGAAAGGGGAAAACAACAAAACTCGACCAAAGCTCAAAATAATAGAAATAGCTGGATTAGCTCGAATAAAATTAGAGTATCATCTCAACAATTGACATCTCAAAGGGATACAATATCTCATCAATAAATGAACTCAAAAGACACAACATTCAGCGGAAGCATTCGAGAGTAGAATAATGTCATGTATGAAGACACAACATATTCCAAACATTTGATAGACATCTTTTTCACTTTTATGCTCAACACTCACTGCGCTCGTCACCGCTCAACCTGCACATTTTTTAAAACAAATGCAGGGCTGAGTACTTGATGCACTCAGTGGACTCATGCCGAAAACATTTTTATAAAAATTGTTTATCATGCCATTAACGAGTGACCTTGGGGTTTTAACTTTGAAAGGGCCCGAGTCACTAAAACATTTCACCAACATCATCACCGCCATCAACCTCAACATCATCAACATTACCATACCATATCTGAACTACATGACAAAGAATGTGGCCACATTCCAAGTCACTAGACCGGCCAACTCAAAGAGATAGCGCACGATCTACTGGGTGTACACCAGCCTGAGTAGGGACTCACTCCCTAGTCAGACACGAATTCGATTAACCATACATGGCAAAAGCCACTTCAGATAGGTCCCACAACATCACAAAAAATATGGCATGACAAACATATCTCCCATCATTTCAAAAATAACATGCTTAGGATATAGTCCTTATTTAAAAAGAAAGCCCATCTCGTTCGCTTATCTCCTCAATTCAACATTTAGTTCCGCCCTCAAAAGACGTGCACAAAATTCACCCTTTTTCAAAAAAAGAAGACATTACTAAAATTAGACTTTGTAAAAATAAAGCTTATTTAAAACAATGCATGCATCCTATATGGTGTTCATTTTATCCTCATTCTTCCTTAGAATAATTTATGAAGTTCTAGTATCTTGACAAAAACGGGGATTTAAAGATTTATGTTAACCAGCCCAACGATCAACCAATCCGTCAAACTCACTTCATGAACTAAACTCGCTGATCGAAAAATTTACTAAGTCATCAGAATACATATTAAATCCTTAGCCCAACAAAAACTACACAAGCCCAACACTTTAATTAAAAATTAGGCCTAAAACTAATTCCCTTTTCTCATTTCAAATCCATACGGCTCGAACTATGAATGTGGTCCAACAAAAGATATTTTCATCAAATGAGCTCAAATTCTAGAAAGAGAACTCACCCACTCTATTTCCTCTAACTCAGAACAGCAACTTCTCACCTTTTACTTCTCACGCCATTCGCCTCACGCCTGTTCTGCATCACTGTCGTGAGGCGTGAGCGGTGGATCGCTCCATCATCGCCTCGTTGTGATTCTCTCTCTGTCTCCCGTTCGGTCAGCACCATTCAGAACCTCCATCCACACCTCGATTTGGTCTCACTCTTAATTTCTCAAAATCAACAAGGAAAACCCCCCAATATCCTCTGTTCTCTTCTCTTTTCTGTCACGGCACCTCCGTCTCTCCGTCGGAATGATCGCCGCCGCCATAGACTCAGTTGTCGCTGTTCACCGTTTGCCGTCAGGCAGCGCTTAGCGCCGCTGCTGTCACTGCCCTATCTTTCTCTCTTCTCTGTCAGAGCACTGCTGCTGCCTCGCCCTTTCTCCTCACCGTCTCCATCACAGCGCCGTCGCTGCTCGTCTTAGCTGCTGATCCAGAATGTCGCGTCTAGCCGTTTCCGTCCTCCCTCTCTCTCTCTTCCTTCCCCAAGAGAAAATTTCCAAATCAGCAAGCAATAATCTTCTTCTCTCCTTCTTTCATTTTGACTATTCCCAAAACAAATAGGAATCGAGCTTCCCAATTCTCCCAATTTCAGTGAGGTTCGAAATATTCAAGAGAACATCCAAATTGAAATCTCTAAACTCCTTCTTCTCTCAATTCAAATTCAGCACGACGCCTCTGCCTCTCCGTCGCTGCTCTATTGCCATCTTTTCTCCACAACGCCGCCACAGTTTCCGGCCTGCTGTCACTGCCGTTCAGCCGAGCAGCCGCTTCCTGTTCGTCATGAGAGGCCGTGCCTGCTGCTGCTGAGTTCAGCCCGGTGTTGTACGCCGCCGCCTCTGTCTGCTCGAGGTTACGCCACCACCGCTGCCTTACTCAGCTCGAAAATACAAAAATACGCTGCCGCAAGACTCCATCTCTGATCGGATCGTTGCCGCCCCGCTGCAGCCGCTGAGATCGCCGCTGTTGAACGGACGTTGCTGCTCCGCCAGGACAGCCTGCCACTGCGTCTCCGATTTCTCTCCTCTCCGTCTCCTATTTGATTCCATTTAAACGGCAGGATATGGATCCAATTTCAGCATTCTCTTATCTCTCTTTGCTTTCAGTTAATATGATCGCGAAAAAGATACAAGACTCCAAAGTGAACGTGGATAGTGGCATGTATAAACTGAACGTCAAGTTTTAGGTTGAGATTTAGCAGGGATTTGCTCTTAGCGTTAGCATCAATTGTGGTAACCGAAAAGGAAGTGGCGAAGAGCTCTAACTTCAAGAAATAAAAGCTGACTTAGTCTTCTCAAAAATTGGGCTTCGAAAAATTGGGCTTAGACAAATAAATAAATTGGGGTGGAAAAAAAATAATTGCTGTAGACCAAAAACGTAAAATTCTTCTCTCGATAAAATAAACAAAGGTGAACAAATTTTCAAATGCACATACAAAGTCTTTCGATGACAAATAAAAAGCCATAAAAGCATGCTATATCAACATAAACTTCTCACACTTAGACCGAGCATCGGGCTAAGTGGGAGAAGAAAGCTAACACATATATACATACTCAACAGGTGAACATAGATATTTAAGACACATATATACGAGCATGCTTTGTAAAAAAATAAAACATAAAAAGACATAAAAAAAACAGAAACTTAAAATTACTTGGTTTATGGGGGGGTTTAATTCTGGCTCTGGTCCCCGTCAGCGGCGCCATTTGAAGAGCTTAGAAATGTGCAGTGCAGTGTTTGGTAAATCACTCAATCTAACAAGTCCAGAGGAATCAACTAGTATTCAGAAAGGTTAGAAGATCATGAAACTGTCAGACAGGGGTTGTTGGATGCACTATATTTCTTCAAAACCTCAACCCACTACACTACAACTAGCACATGGAAGTAAAGGATCGATCCCACGAGGACGAAGGTGTTACGAAACTGCATTTGAGGATGTTTTGGGAAAGGGTGGTTGGCTGCTGCCACGCAATTTTTTGGTTGAGAACTTAAAACTGGGTCTGAGAGATTTAAACTAATTTACTCTACCTACTGGGTCTAAGAAATGAGAACGTACAGAACATGCATGACTTAGAGAAATAAAATATTTTAAAGTTATAAGACAACTGGAGTTAACTTAACTAGACGGACTTTCCTAATTTGGACAAACAGAGACAAAACAAACAGTGGGGACAAGTTTCCTTAAACTACCAGGGTTTGGAAAAGCATGCAGAAAAGTAAAAAGATATGCAGAAAGTACTGACAGGGTCTGGAGAACATGCAGAAAAGCAAGGTTCATGCAGAAAGTACTGACAAAAGGAGATCTGGTTCTAATTGACCAACAAACTTCATCTTCTTCGAGAATCAAACGCGAATAGCAGATAAAACAAGGCATTAAACGCCATGAAAACAGAGCAAACTTCAGATCTAAAATTAAAACGAGAAATTAAAGCCTAAACTAGCAGATCTACGCTACTGGACCTAGAGGATGCAGAAACACAAAGTAAATAGCCATAATCATGTAAAACATAAACAACAAACACCAGATCTCCGGAACTCCAACTCAAATCCACCACGATTCAACAAATCCAAGCATCTCCATACGTAAATCCACAACCTCCAACAACAAACCAACAGATCTTAGCTCCAAACATCCAACAATAAACAATAACGAAAGCTAAAAGCAAGAAATAAACATCAACTCAGCGAGATCCAACAAAAACCAACATAGACTTCCATGATAACGAGAAATAGGTTCGAATCCAGCAGATCAAAACAAGAACTAGAGTTATGAAACTTAAAAAAACAACAAGTACTTGAAACCGAAAGTAAACTAAACAAAGCAAGTAAACATTGTTTCTTCGTATGAATATAACAGTGCTACACAGCAGCAAAACAACGATAAACCACCACGGTAGCCAGAATCACTCCATCTTCAAGTGCGCAGCAAGTGAAATGAGGGTTTTGAAGCGCGGAACTAAGGAATGGAACAAGAGCTTGAGCTAAGAGTGTGTGTAGAAGTGTTATCTTGTTCTTCAAGGTTAAGCTCTTTATATACGTGAGGCTCTGATCCCTAGGGTATCCTTCTGGTAATTAGACGCTTTTGCCCTTGAATAAGACTCTTTAAAATAATCTGCTCATGCTCCATTCTGCTCCTGTCGCCAACTTTTAATTCTCTCAGGTCCGGGCGACGACTTCTGATGTTTACTTCAATTTCACCTTTTTTGCATCTGCCTGGTCAGGTAACAACAACTCCTAGGTCCAGCAGATTTATTACGCACCTGAACTCAGAAACACAGATTAGCGCTCCAAATGCACAGAATTTTAACCCAAAACCAATGCATGAAACGAGTCTTATCAAACTGTTCACACTTAAACCATACTTGTCCTCAAGTATAAAGACAAGAAAAAGGAATAAGACAAGTTTCAATGCATGGTTTCCCCTTAACCGACTCTACGAAAAGGAAAAAGACTCAAACTACTAGACCTAGACTCTAAAGGACTTAGACAAAGGAAACAGACACAGATACTAAAACACATTAACGCATAAATGCATAAACTGGATTCACTCGATACTAAAACACATTTTCTAGCAGCCATCCCCACAAGATTAAGGTCAATCCAAGAACCTACAGTCTCCGAATCCTCCCCTTCCCTTCTTCTATCTAATCGGCTTGTCAGTTTGTCAAGATAGCCTCCATCTTTACTAATTGTTGGATTCACTCGATCACTCATTCCTCACCAGGGATGTTAGGATCGTTCACTCTTATATTGTCATACCACTGATGCCTCGGGTCAGAGAGTTCCCCTGTCTATACTCTTATTATAATTTTTCTCCTTCCCTCCTGGACTTCGTCCAGCTTATACCTCCAGTTTTTTTTTTTTTTCCAGAATCTCTAGACTTTGTCCAGCTTATTCCTCCTTTTTCTCTCTGGACTTCGTCCAGCTTATACCTCCAGTACCCTTTCCCTAGGTCCGAGAGGTTATTTCTATCACCAAAATTTTCCTCCTTCTAAGTTCTCTCCCTAAGCATCAAGTGGCAGCCCTCTCATTTTGTGTTAGTATAAAGTGTTTAAGGCTTATAACTCACTTTTATGGAGGGCTTCACAACTAGATCAGTCGAGGCATATTCTATCGTCCTTACTTCATCCGAACCGATTTTAATTTATTAAGGAAAAGGGCATCAAAGTTGACATGCATTCTCTCTTCAATTACTTTCACTAAGTATTACAATTTAAATATTTATAAAATAACTAATTCCTTCCAATCCAAAACAAATGCACTAAACAATGATGTAAACACCTATTAGGTGTGGGAAAATCATTAAATTACCTTAATCTTGCATCTCATGCCATAATTTTACATCATTTTTATATTCATGACCAAAAAATATTACAAATAGAGAATTAATAGATACTATAGCTATAAATATATGACATTTGCTAGTTTTCAAACTCATTTCTCTGCATCACTGAATTTTTTTGCAAAATGAAAATTTTGTTTTCAGTGTGGACGTTCTTGATCTTTACCAATATCATCTTTTTATATGCATCTAAGTACTTTATGAACTAGGAGTACTATTTTTGTGTGATTATTACAATATTAATGCTAATATTTATTGTTTGCGTGCTTACCAGAGAAAGGAAGTTGAAACAATGGAATTCTCCTTCCTAATCCTCAATAAACTACAAATCAAACGTCGTCAGCTTGAAATATGTTTTTAATAACCGTATTGTATGTGTTTTATTGTTTCTTATCTTGTATGATTTTTAGTTACTTATCTAAAATATTAATTATTAATATGCTTTTTATTACTATTTCATTTATTAGTTAACATTTCTTTATTTATGTGAAAAAAATTCAATAGATCATGCAACGCATGGGGTTTGATATTAATTTTATTATAGAAAGTTTAAATTGGAAGAACTCCAAATTAATTATATATATGAAAATGATAAGAGATGCTATAATAAAGTACTTTTAGTTACCACTCGTGAGTTACCAGTGAAGCTATGGTCGGCTTCTCACAAGTCACAACGTGCCACTTTCGCTCCTCCTTTCGCATATAATAATGTTTTATATATTTCAAAATTTCATTTATTTCATTGAATATCCCTATCTCTCAATGTTTTTAAAAGTTAAATATAAGAATATCATTAATGTAAGTTATTTAACCATATTTGTTCTAGACATTTTATAAAAATTATTGGAAATTATGGCCATTTGAGGAAAAAAAATGGAAATTTGGTATTTCGTCTATTCTACCTTAGGGTATTTTTCAATTTGAAGATAAAAAATGTAGAGGTTAATGACATAGAATAGAGTACTAATAGAGATAAATACTAAAGTAGGAGACAATAAATTTTTGCCAAAAAAGGAAACGAATCAAACTAACACTGTTTGTCATTTCGGATTGTCCGTCATTTAAAGACACGTTTACCTTATTTAATTTTTAGTAAGTGAATATCATATTCCGCTCACTCATTATACTCACATTATACTATAAAATAAAATTAATATTAAAAAATGAGACTCACATTCCGCTAGTTTTTCACCCAATTCTTTTTTAAAGTCAAATACTACCTCCGTCCCTGAAAATTTGATACAGTTTAATATTTTGGTCCGTCCTTGAAAATTTGATACACTTCACTTTTACTATTTTTTATAGTAGACCCCATATTCCACTAACTCATTCCTACTCACATTTTATTATAAAACTAATACTTTAAAAATAGGACCCACATCCCACCAACTTTTTCAACTCACTTTCCATTACATTTCTTAAAACTCGTGTCGGGTCAAAGTGTAGCAAATTTTGGGGGACGGAGGTAGTAATATCGTAAAACAAAATCCAGATCAAAACTTGTACTCCCTTTCGTCCCATTATAAGTGATTATTCTTTCATTTTGGGTTATCCCACTATTGGAAAAAAGCAACAAATTTATCTCTTGTATTTTATTTTTTCTTTTTTTCTCTCTCTTTATCTCTAGTACTTTTTCCTCTCTCATATTTAATTTTGTCATCTCTATCTCTCTCATACTTATTCCTCTATTAACCAGCAATGGAGGAAGTACATTTTTGGGACATAAAATACCATTAATGATTAATTAATTCATCTGGTCAACTCTCTCTTTCACAATTAATGGAGACTAAAATCTTAAACGTCCAAATCTCTCGATGTAGGCCTAGAAATGGCTACCACTCTATCTACGTCACTAACGAACATATTCTAATAAAATTTCGTTGGAATCACATTTCAACGCTATTCCATCACACAATCTTGATTCCCAAATCGAAGGTGAATACCTCATCCTCTGCCGCCCCTATGCTCTTCTCTCTCCACACTTTTTGTTGTTTCTCATTTGAACCACACCTTTACAACTCTGTTTTATCTAATTAGCGTTAGATTTTGTGCCCGTGTAAATCCACCACAGAGTCTTAGAAGGTAATTTCTACTTATTAATGGATTTTTAACGCAGTGGGGCTGAAAAAGTTCATGAATTTTAATATTTGAAAAGTGGGCCTGTGGAAAGGTTTTACCTTTTGACACCATTCTGTGCAATTGGAGCTCTTTATGCCTTTTCTATGTATTGTTTCTTTGTCAGCTAAGTGAATTTGTTGGTTCTGTGTTGTTTCATTAGTGGAGTACAAAGTCTATTGTGAAAAGCTTCATCTCAACAATATAATGTGAATTGCAGAATATCCAATTGTAATCATTGCTTTGTATTTAATTCTTGTTTCCAATTTTGAGTCATCTTCCTCAATTTTCATTCGGTAAAAGTTGCTGTTTTTACCAAGAAAAGGTCCATTTTCCTTCCATAGGAATATATATCTGTGTGTGTAAGTGTGTTTTTATTCTTCTCTGGCTTGGGGATTTCACATTTGTTTGTAGATTGGGTCAAAGGGCTAATGATTCTTGAAATTGTAACTTAATTAACATAGGCCAACATAATTTATGTGTTTTTTCTCCACACTTTCTCTAGTTGCTGTTCATCATATATTGGATTTCTTATGTAGTTTCATATGCCTTGTTTCCTTATGCGTCACTGTGTTTTATTATGTGCTAAGACAGTTTACATTTGTATTATATTGTGTGGCATCCGTCCATAGAATAAACAACAAAGCTTTGCTGTGAGATCATGTTCTCTCAATATTGTATCATCATGGGGTAGTTGGATTTGGCTTATTTTGTATTGCAGAAAAATTTCAAGTTTCTTACTGAAGTTTCCTCTAGTTCGAGTAGAACGAGGAAAGGATTATGGATCATCATAATCCAGAACTAGAATCCAGACGGAGTGGCTCCTTTGGTCGACTGAGTGCAGCGAGCTCTTCAAGAAGGCGCTCATTGAGCACATCTTTTTCTCTGCCACGACACGCTGATGATGGGATTGAGAGTGAATCTGTCTCGGAGGCAGGGGATATTGGTGACAGGGCCCTTCACAGCACTAGAGTCAGTGCAAGTGGCAGGAGTCACTTCTCCTTGGAGAATTTCGCAGAGAGTGGCGCTGTCGTTCCAGTTCAAGACGACACGGGTGCTTCTTTTCCGGTAGCACCAGATTTGGAGAACATTTCCCCCCTCTCTGTTGATGCTATGGTTCAAAATGGAGAAAAGAAGATTGTAAGCAGTTTCTTTCTTCCTAGAAAGTTGTTTTTTTCTCGATTAATGGTAACTCGTGGTGACTGTCAAGTAGCATTCGATGTTTGTATGCAGGACGAGAAAGAAGTTCCGTGGTTGTTAGGGTACATTACCTGTCTCCTTTCTCTTGCTGTCTTTGGAATTCTTGGGGTAATCTGTTAATCCCTTTTTATGTGGGTGATTGCATTTTTTCATCTCTGTTGTGCCATAGTTATACATAGATAAACACAAGAAACTTTACCATTTCTTTCATTTTTTTATCGTGGACAGATTCTAGTTCGATACGGTCTTCAAAATCTCTTCGGACCAGATGTAATTGGTGCAACGAGTGACCGGAGTTACATGTACCCCGATCTCCCTTCCAATATGGTTGCTCTCTCTGTCTCTCTATGTGCATTTGACATCTGCTTGATGGAAACTTACCTTGCTTTCTCGGGTTCATACGTTCCTCAGGTAGGTTCGTTTCTGATGGGGTGGTTCGGTGTGGTCTTCAAAGCCGACATCATGAAAGTATCGGATCAATTAGCTATTGGTTTATCAACAGGTTTCTTAGGAAGCCTCACAACCTTCAGTGGCTGGAATCAGAAGATGCTTGACCTCAGCGTTAACGGCGAATGGATATTCGCAGTTCTTGGCGTCGTTATAGGTCAGTACTGAACTTAGTTAAACATCAATGGATGATACATTCAAGCAATGGCGTTAACATGTTTGTTCGTTGCATCTCGACAGGCTTGTTTCTAGTCGCCTACTCGATCATTTTCGGGATTGAGACCGCCAAGGGCTTGAAATGGCTATTCCACAGACGACCAAACGCACGACCTATCTGTTCTTGCTTCGGTGATTCCATCTCCCACAAGTACTACTGCCTAACGACATTCATGGTGATGCTTCTGCTGACGCTAGCCCTGCTGTGGAGCGTGTTTGGAGCCTTAGAAAAACGAGAGTTTGATTCTGGAAGCAGCGAGGCGCAGCTGTTCCTAGCCTGCATGGTGGGGCCGTTGGGCGTCTGGATTAGGTGGTACTTGGCTCGTCTCAACGGGCGTGGCCTAGGCAGAGACGCCGCGCTGAAATGGATGCCCTTCGGCACGCTTGCTGCCAATGTTTCTGCTGCTTGTGTCATGGCTGCACTCGCGACGCTGAAAAAGGCGGTAAATATCGACCTTTTTCCGGATATTTTGATATCGTTGCTAGGTACGGTTTCATTCATCGAAAGTGGTGTATGTGTGCAGGTGAGAAGTAAGGAGTGCAATACTGTGGCAAGTGGGGTCCAGTTGGGTCTGCTTGGCTGCCTGAGCACGGTGTCGACGTTCGTCGCGGAGTTTCATGCGATGAGGGAGAGCAAGCATCCGTGGAGGGCTTATGCTTATGCAGCCATCACTATTGTTGTTTCATTCACTTTGGGAACTCTTATCTACTCTGTTCCAGTCTGGGTGAGGGGTTATGACTAAAACAAGGCCGATTTGATCTCGTCCGCACGGGGGCTAGGTACGATCTCATTCATTGAAATTCTCGAGTCGGAAAAGAGCTGGTAAGAAATATTGCTAGAATTCTCATGATCAGTCTCAAGATGATAAGTTCAAATATGATTTATACTTTGTATTACATTAGTAATAGATTTATAATTGTAAAGTAATGAGGGGTTTTAGGTTAAAAAATGAGCTTCTCCTCCCTATCTGAAAATGATGATCATCTTGGTTGAGGGGTTATGACTAGATTATTACAAGAAGCAGCATTGATCATTGAGGGAGCTTGTTAAGTTTACAATAAGCATAATTTTCGAATTTCAGCTTGTATTATGGTCGATTCTGCTCGTGACGCATGGTTAAATCGGAATTGCATGTTTAACTATTACAAAATTAGAAAGTTCATACGTTTCTGGGTCAGACTAATAAGGAAATATTTCATACTTTTGGAGTACAATTATGGATTAATATCCATTTCGAAAATGTATAGAGTAATTATGAAAAACGCTGAAAGTTGAGAATAGATTGAAGAACGGAGTTTTCGCTAGACAATCGCAGACACATGAATCAAGATTATTCCCCACTATATATATTTGGGTGTAGCAAAAGGTCGTAGAGTGAAGAAATCACTGAGGAATCTTGTTAAGCTTGCAATAAACATAATCTTTATACTTCTTAGTCTTGTATTTTGCTTGATTTTGTTGATTCACAAGCTTTGAAATTGGGCCTAATTCAAACTCAGGAGGAGGCTCCACAAACACAGGCCAAGACATCCTTGTCCTCTCCTTGTTCACTGTGGTCCTATGATACACAGCCTTATATTTCCCATTGCTAAGTATCTGTCAATTAATAAAATATGTGTGAAGAAAATTGGAAGGTAAAATTGACAAAAAGAAGTGGAACAACTGTTAAGACCATTTAATTTTTAAAAAAAGGCTGTGACTTTTTTATAATCAATTTGAGTTACCTCAATTTGGTCTCCAATGTGGATGATGAGGGCATTAGGTATGTACTTGACATCATACCAATGGTCATCCCTGAACACTTGGAGGCCTTGAACTTCATTAGGTACGAGGATGGTGATTGTGGACATGTCGGTGTGGGCCACCACCCCGAGGGCGAGGTCGGGGCGGGGACATGGTGGATAGTAGTTTATCTTCATCAGATAAATGGTGTCTTCGCCGCCCATAGCCGCCTTCAGTTCCCCCTCCTCCAGCCCTAACCCTAGCGACAACCATCTCGTCAGTTTGTTCGAAACCTCTAGAAGCTTCTCCGCGTACTCCTCATTTGCTTCTCTGAAATTGTAAATATCAATGCATTAGAAAGAAGTGCTCAACACTCCGTTGAGCACTCTGTGTAGTGCGCATCAATAAAGCATGTTGCAGAGTGTACAAGTAAAAGCACTATGCAGAGTGTGCCCAATAGGAGCTTGCCACACGGCATAACTTTTTCAATAATTTGAATCCGTGTTTTAAAAATAAGAATGGAATTAACTTTAGTTATTTTGTGTAATATCATACCATAAACATGCATGTGTAAAATATGCTTTTTTTTAATTTTAAATAGTAGTATCTTTTATTTTATATAAGTACTTTTTTTCCTTTCAATCACGTAATTTTTGGTAAAAATAATTGTGAAATCCATAAATAAGATAAATAAAGTGTAAATGCAGTACTTACATCTATTCTTAGCATTTAAGAGCTACAACTGTGAAATTATAGTACTACTTAAAAAAGTAGTTGTGAAATTCATAAATAAGATAAATAATCAAGTCTAGTTAAAAGAAACTAAAATATCAAATTCTTGAAATATTTATATAGGAAGTTCCCCTAGTAATGTGATATATCCATTCTCTCTTTAGCGTATAACTAAAAGCCAAATCTCTGCCACTACATCAGAAAATAGAAGGTTGACGAGTTTTAAAAATTTTGAATTTCAAAACACAGAGTTCATTATAATGGCTTTTTAGTTCATAACACTTACAATTTTTTAAATATAAACTAAAACACTCTTCGAATGAATCGAAACGTTTTCAAAATTCATCCAATCTCATCCTCCTATTTCTTTTTATATAATGGTTGAAATTTAGTCTCTAGTTATGCATTAAGATGTGATTTTCTCATATCGAAAAATGTAAAATATAAAAAAATAAATTAATGATGAAAATCACCTATAAGAAGGGGTTTTAGGCCAGAATTTGTAGTTGACAGCTGAAGGTGGCCATATTTTGTGGAACAAATGATCAACCCAACCTTTCTTCCCTTCAATCTCCTTCTGCAAGCTTGTTCCATACCCTTCGATTCCAGATTCTGCGGTTTTCGCAACCAATTCTTTCTCCTCCCTCGGAAGCTCGAAAAACTCCCTCCCAACTCGTTGCAGTTTCGCGATGATTTCGTCAGATATTCCGTGGTTCACCACTTGGAAAATCCCCCACTGGCTGCTTGCTTCGCTTATCAGCCTCGTCGTCTTCTCGTCGTCCGAGGCACCCCCGAGGTCGATCACCGGGACCTCCAGGACCGCCCCGTGGAGGGTGGAGGCCGCCGGCTGCTCGCTTTCGGACCGGATGAATTGGGAAGGGATGGTGTTTGATAGCTTGGATAGTGAAGCAATGGCTTGCACTCTCTCCACTTCCATTCTTCTCTTTTCTTGAAATTTCTAGTGTGTGTTGTTGTGTTTTGTGTCACTTTTGTGTCCATTCCTTTATTTATAAGTGAGTGGAGGGTATAATTGTAAATAGTGTACTTTGCATTTATTTATTATTGCATACAATGGCGGATATAATTAAGGATAACAAGGTATTTAAGTCGTTGCTTAGTTGGTTTTTTCTTTTATTTTTAAATGTAAAAGTTGTTGTAACTGATTACGAATTAATAGCTTGCCGGATGTAATACAATTTATAATTAATTTCTGTTCAGGTTTGATCGTGAGAGGAATTTAATTAGATTAACTAATTGCACGTAAATTAAAAGGCTGGATCAAGGTAAACTTGAATTAACCTGAGACTTTTGGCTAACATACATATTTTTCAGACTAGAATCAAATGCTCATCAAAGCAGGCGGAAGTGTACAAAAAGAGCTTAGTAGCAGTCGGGAAGATTTTCGACCTCTTGTTTCCCATCTCTGGACTTTAAGCAAATTTTCACAAACTTGACCAGATACCATCCTTAATCTTTTAATCTACTATTCAAGTCTACAAAATGAGTCTTTTTCGACTTCTAAATTTGGCTCCATTTTCTGAAAAGTGACACTATTTCTTATCCACCAAACAGACTACGAAAATTAACAACATCCAACTCCGCAAGACAAAAAAAAAACCTTGTTTAGTTTCTATTGTGTTTTAAGTTAACAATACAAATCAATACCATTGTAAGTCATACTACAAAGTTCATAACGTTACAACAATGAGTCTAATCTCCAATTAGTCCAATATCTATATCTAGTAGAGTGGTTGTTGGATATATATCTTCATAAAAAAGGAAATGTAAAAGAAGGTCATAACATTCACTGTGGAATATTGTTGAGCTTGCGATAGGCATAATCACTAAACTTCTTGGTCTTATATTTGGGCTGATTTTCTTGATTAAGAAGTGAAGGAAGAGGGCCAATTTCAAGATGTGGAGGTGGCTCCATGAAAACTGGCCATGACATTCTTGTTATGTCCTTATTCACTACTGATCTGTGAAGCACTGCTTTGTACCTCCCATTGCTCAATATCTGTAAAGAAATGTAAATAGATCATTATTTATCAATATGTAATCTATAGGAGAAAACCATTTTTCCTTTCGCGTTCATTCACATTAGGATGCAACCATTTTCACATAATGAATTCGCCTCTAAAAATATATTCTGGGCCTACTTGTGGGCCTACTTTTATGTACTATAAAGTACTCCCTCCGTCCCAAGGAAGATGACCCCTTCCTTGGACGGCACGAAATTTTATGCAGTTATATTTTGTGTGGTAAGAGGAGAGAGTAAAGTAGGAGAGATGGAATAAAGTAGAGATAAAGGTGTTTCCATTTTAAGTAATGAGTCATCTTGATTGGGACAAACCAAAAAGGAAAGTGGGTCATCATCTTAATAGAGGCGTTTCATTTTCTGCATTTGTTTTATAAATATAATACTCTCTCCGTCCCTGAAAATTTGTCACATATTTCCTTTTTCGTCCGTCCCTAAAAATTTATCACCTTTTACTTTTACCATTTTCGGTAGTGGACCCCATATTCCACTAAGTCATTCTCACTCACATTTTATTATAAAATTAATATATAAAAGTAGAACCCACGTGGCACCAACTTTTTCAACCCATTTTCTATTACATTTTTTAAAACCTGTGCCGGATCAAATGGTGACAAATTATGAGAGATAAAGGGAATACTAAATAGTTAAAGTGGAGAAAAGGTAAAGTAAGATAGAGACTAATGTAGAGATGACTTATTATTATTTTTTCAAAATGAGTACGGAAAAGGAAATGTGTCTAACTAACTAAAGGAGTATAGTTTTGTAGTACTTCATTAATGCTCTTGATTTATTGTGCATTGAAATATTGGTAGGTGCAATGTTATTTCAATTTTCAATTTAATTGTACCCTGACATATCTAGGGATGTGATGTAAAGTTGATTCCTTGGATGTATAAGGATAAGTAGGTGGATTTTGTGGTGTGAATCTTTTTGCATCATCACAGATATAGCCATACATAGTACTAGTGCGTTGTAAATTATTTATTGTACTTATTGAGAAAAAAAAATCATTTCAAAATACTATAGTACTAAATTATTTTCAATTCTTAGATCATGCAAAATAATTACAGATTGCTCAATAAATTCTTGGTAGGTTCGAATTTTATTGGAGTAAAAATTATACAGTACTACTCCTATTTTCTTTGAATTCATCATATTCACGGTAAATTAGTCATGTTTTGCAAAAAAATTATGTATTCACAATTCCTAGATTATATTTTAAAACGGATTTGTAGCACAACCAAGCTTAAATATTTTACATATACTACATGCAATTTGATAACTTAAATGATTCTGCTAATATATCAAGGTTAGAGTTAAATAAGGTTTGTACAGCGTACAATATTAGGAATAAGAAGTCAATGGTCTGTACCTATTGTCGCGTGGTGTGTCTAACTAATCATATCTCCGAACCACTTAATTTTTACTTAAAAATTTCAGGAAGGTGATAAGCAGCATTAATATTGTTTTTCTTTGGATTTGATCTATTTTATAAAATGATTCGTTTCTTAATATGGTTTAGGATAAATAATTGGTTATGGAATCCACGCGTATTTTATACATTAAAATGTTTAATTACGTAAATGTGTAAGATAACATTATTTTTCTGTATACATATGTCCATATTAGTTGTGTAGGATTATTTTATTTAATAGTTATATTTCTAAACGTATCAATGATTCATTTAATTTATGCAATCCTCGACAATTTCAAATCTATATGAGGTCATTTAATTTATATGTATGGGCCCAACTACTCACGAATTAAGTCAATAGTAATACTATTACTCTGCATCATAAGTATTCATTACCTACTACTCTTCAAAAAAGACTATTTCAAAGTTCACATAGATCTTGGTTTAAGTTTTATATGGTTTTTCTTATAAGTTTGTATTCACTAATAAATAGTTTCGACCATATGGTGTAGATTTCTATAAATTTTGGAGAAAGTGGTAAATTGTGTGATAAAAAAGGGTAATATATAAGGTAGTTAGTAGTATAATGGAAAGGCTTATTATTATGAACGAAATAACTAAAATGATAGTAACCGAAAAAGAAAGTGAGAACAAACCTCGACCACTCAAGTTACTTTTTGTACTCCCCCGTTGTTAGAAATAAGATTGATTTTCATTATGCATAAAATATTATTGGTTAATTCTTAAAAAATAAAGCAATTTAATTAGTGAAGAATAATAAAGTTAAGTAGGTACCTCAATTTGGTCTCCAATGTGGATGATCAAGGAATTAGGGATGTAGGAAACATCGTACCAATGTTGATCTCTAAAAACTTGGGAGTCCTTGAATTTGATTTGGCACTAAAACCGTTAGGGTGGAGAGATCGGTGTGTGCCGGCACCCACCCCAAGAACCAAATCCTGCCGAGGGCACGGCGGGTAGTAGTTGATCTTCAAGTTGTAGATGAGCTCCTCGCCTCCCACCGCCTTCTTCAACTCCTCCGCCTTTAGCCCCAACCCTAACGACAAGCATCGAAATAGCTTCTCTACCACTTCATTCAGATTTCTATCGTACTCTTCAGTAACCTGCCTACCATTTCAATAATAATCATTTAAAATGCATATCATAAAGAAATATAGATATGTCAATGCAACCCAACCAAAATTATACCCCTAATTATAGGTTTTGTGCAAATCTTTAATTTCATTAATACTTGGTTAAATATAATTTTTTTCTTTTCCATGCCTATGCATCTATATCTCTTGTAGTGAAATAATACCAACGCCGAACAATTATTTAATTTGTTAAAATATGGGTTATAGGTTAATTAATTGCCTCCATGTGTGGACCAATCTATGCGTTCCTTTTTCAACCAAATTATTTTCACATGCAACTAGTGATTACAATATCCAACCAATAAAGCCATACAAAAATATTTTAGTAAATAAAAAAGAAATAATAAAATTAATATTTCCATTGCGGCTCAAATACTTCCACGTAATTATCCTTCTCCATAGATGCTATGACTTAATTTTCCAACTAACCTCTTCTAGTACTATATACTCCCTCCGTCTCATTTTAACAGTCCCATTGACTTTTCTGCACTCATTTTATAAAAATGATAATAAATAATTAAAGTGGAGAAATAATAAAATAAAAAAGGGAATAATATAGAGAAGAGTCTTATCTACATTATTCTCTTTTTTACTTTATTATTTCTCCGCTTTAACTATTTATTATCATTTTTACAAAACGAGTGCAGAAAAGTCAATGGGACTGCTAAAGCGGGACGGGGGAGTATCATACTACTACATAGTCGAATTTGTTGAATATATTGTTTCACGTCAAAATTTTAAAGTAAGAGGTCAATTTAAATACCTAATTCATTTATTAATTAATTTTAGAATGTAACCTTACTACTACGATTTCGCTAGTCTCGCCATCACATATTATACGTGCTTCAGTGAATAAAATTGTACATCTAGCCCCATAAAATCTACAATCTCCCGCACTTAATTATAATATCTATAGCCTCTAGCACCCGTAATATCTAAGAATATCGAAAATGACACCGTACTTATCTCCTGTACGAGACCCCCTCTAAAGTCTACCGAACCTAGAACTCGTAAAATCCAACGTTAACCACATAAAACTAAAACCAAGCCACACCTAACGCTCGTAAAATTCACCACACCTAGCCCCCGTAAAATCTAACCCTATCGATCCCCAATTCCAAGAACCAACCAACACACATACTCAATATTCAAAAACACACAAATTCATAATTCCATGCAAAATCAAAACTAAAATCAAACAAAAATACCTATAATCAGAAGGGTTCTTGGGCCAAAATCGATAATCAACGACGTTAGGAGGCCTTACTCTGCAGATTCTCAATCACTTCCTTAGAAATGCTGTGATTCACAATCTGCAAAAGCCCCCATTTGCTGCTTGCCTCAGACACGCCTCTAATTACTAGGCTTTCCGGGCCGCTGAAGTCCACCACGGGGACCTCTGCCTCTGCCCCCTCGAACGTCATTAGGCCGGGCTGCTCTTTTTTTTTTTTTTTTGGTGTTTCAATAGGTAAAATTAAAAGTGCAAGGAAATGGGGGTACAAGAAGTCACACGAGGGCAGTGGCCTCGTGGTTGGATCCGCACACACCTAACCCTATACAAGGAATCTAGGTGCGGGAAAGCCATGGACAAGCCCATGGTCGACTAGCCTAACATCTAGTCTAACTATTACAAAAAACTCCATACCGGAGTTGGATCATGCCCTAATATCAACCTTGAGCAGGACCAAGCAAGGTTGGCTGCGGTCGGAACTCTTGACGGGGAATCCCACGAGTGGGCCTTGACATCGCCACGGTGTGTGTAGGTTATCATGTCTCGTGAAATTGTGCTTAGAAAAGTATGAATTTACAAGCTTTCAAAGTTTCAATCTATGGTAATTTACAAGGTTAGTTTTCAAAAAAAAATAAAAAATTTACAAGTTTAATTTAAGGAATTTTCATCTAAGTTACTACTCCATTCTTCTTAATAGCTCTTCTTAAATTGAATTCCAATAGCTACTTCTGAATATATAATATCTGTTTTAAAGCTTTCAAATGATATTCGTCTGATTACAAATGTATCTTAAGGTGTTAGTCATATCACATATGCATAAACATATCACATACTGTACTATTTAAAGATTGTGTTAATTTGTTAATTTTGGTGTTAAATAAAAGAGTAAATTTAGTTATTAATTGCATTCCACATTTTAGCCAAGAGTTTTGACTATTGGAAATGTATTTCTTTCAGCTTATTTTGTTGTTGATTTTTCCGGAAAAGCTATTGATGAATGTTTTAAGCACTACAGAGATGAATAAGTATTCTCAAATCACACCAACTGTCAATGTAAAAGTAACAGTTGATTGAAAGCAAACAACACACTGAGAAGAAAGTTTCAATACACAAAACAGATAAATAACAAGTACATGTCAATTGAGTAACTATTAGCTATATACTGGAAACTGAAACTCCCAAATTTTTTTGATAACTGAAACTGTCACACAGCAATTTTTCTGATCATGGAACTGCACCCGGTTCATTGTTATGGTTCATAAGCGGCTTCGATTAACCTCCACAGCAAGAGCCACAGGCAGGAGCTGCACCTGAAGCAGGATTTGTATATTTCAAGTCAATAACGAAAGGAACAATAAAAACGTCGCAGGAAGATTAGTACAAGATGGGGGGGGAGGGGGGCTTACTGTGATCTATTCCTCTAACGTTATCTAATCCACGAGGTGGCCCACGTGGACCACCACCGTATGGGCCACTTCCCGGACCTCCTGGACCACCACCGTCCCATTTCTTGCTGGCACCGGACCCTTTCCGGTAGGCTTCAGACTTCTCCATCTGCACGAGGTAGGGGAGAATGAGGGCATGATTTGCAGTGGAAATGCTAAAGTTTAGCCAGAAGAATAGGATTACCGAAAACATCGTGGCAAAAAAGACCCCAATCATGTTGATAATGGCCCAGAAGAAGTCTGTGATTGTTTTCAGTCGCCATATTGATCTCTTATCTTTGATAACACCTGAAGGGCAGGAAAATTACTAATAAGTGCAGATAGATACAACTATCTAACAATGCATCTACCTAGATGTTACTTTATCTACAAAAAATACTATGGTTTTAACCCATGTTTATTCTCAAACCAAGGGTTCAGCTTCAACCAAATCAGCAACCAGTTTAAACTAAGCAACATTTGTTGGACCTCTCAACTCATTCAACAACTATAGGATTCGCATGTCTCGGTAGATAACAAACAGACCAAATAAAGATCACATCAATGAAGCAGCAAGTCTCTGATAAGGGCAAAAGACTTTTATCAAGCAAACAGGTGAAGATACACAGCATAATGCAAGAAATCAAGGCTCTTCTTGGTATGATGGAATGGAATGAAGATAAGAATAATATTATACTCCCTCCGTCCCGCTTTAGGAGTCCCGGTTGATCAATTTTGGACGTCCCGCTTTAGGAGTCCCGGTTGAGATAAATTAATAAAAAATACCTACAAAGTGTTAAAAGTGGGTCCCAACATCCACTACAACTAATAAAAAAGTGTTAAAAGTGGGTCTCATCATCCACTACAACACTTATTTATTGGACAATCAATTAAAAGTGGGTCCCAACATCTACTACAATATTTATTTATTACACACTCAAACACCTTTTTCTTAAAACATGTGTCCGACTCAACCGAGACTCCTAAAGCGGGACGGAGGGAGTAATTTCTTTGCATTTTCATTCCATTCCCTCCTTCATTCCATCGTACCTAGCAAATTAATAGAACGGAAGTAGGAATCTCATTCCATTTCATTCTACCAAGAAGGGCCTAAGGGTTTTCTGGAAAGTGGAAAATACATGTATGAACTCACAAATAATAGCTGCATTTGTTTGAGGATTTCAATTTTACATCTTCTTGTCCAAAATGGATTAACATCCAAAAAAAGTATGTGTCATATATCTAATTAAGTATTCTTACATAATATTTGCTTCCTACAGTTATAAATGATGTGATTTTAATTTAACATATGAAGTCAAAGTTCTCTCCCACAATTATAAAATAAGAGCTACTTCCCAATACAGAATCGTTAACAATACACTCTTACAAAAATATCTAAGGGGCTCAGTGAGTGATAAGTGCCCTGATATATATCAATAACAAATAAATAACAGTAAAAGTTCTGTTCTTCGATGTGCTAACCCATCTCAAAAACACAGAGGCCAAAAATTCAGTATTTCCACTTAGAATTCTAACTTATTTTAATATCATACAAAAGGCCATGGATCTTGCAAAGTTAGACCCAACAACATATTCTAAGGCGGCTCAGGGAGGAATGACTTACTCAAGAGCTTTCAAATGTGTAAATAACGGTTGAAGGTATGTTCTTCTATGTGGTTATCCCCCACCTAAGACAACACAGGGGGCAAATTTTGGTTTTCCACTCAGATATCCTACGTGTGTATTATTCTTCTAATTTTTTAAGCAAAAAATATACCCTTGACTCAAATTGTAAATCCATGACAATTTGACTGTCGGTTAGCTGGCTCTTTGATGAGAGTCACACACAACCAGAAACTTCAAAATATGAAACAAAACTTGCTATTCAAATCCAAAATTTTGCAATACAAAATTATCCACGAATGAATAAAAAAAAGGCATTTCGTCATCTCTGAAGCGCAATAATCAGACTTTCAATGTCGAATAGATTAGCGGATAAATTAAAGTCCTCGACCGACACCGAAATAAAATTGCCGTAATGATAAAGCTTATCCCAAATTTCAACCAATGAAGCAGCAATTACAGGGATGTTCCGAATTATCGAGCGATCGATCATTTAAGACGATAACAAATCATCACAAAAGAGATTTCTCATCACAAATTATATAAGATGGACATAAACTATCACTCTGATTAACAACAAATAATCAATCATTCTGCACCAAATTCGTGAAAAAAAGGATCGCGAAATACGAAAATTGTAAATAAACATCAAATTAGCTGAAGGATCAGAAGGAAAAACAACGATTTATCAAAAAAAGAGGGAGAAATGCACCTCTCTCGACGTATGCCATGGTGGGAGCTTCAACTATTCTCCGGAGTCTTCCTTGGTTTATTCGCACGCGTGAAACAAATTCATAACTTTATATAGAGGTCGGGGTAGTAATCAAGTGTGACCGACATCACCGCAACACCGCCACGAGATATTTGCAGTTTCGACACGTAAGCAACGTTAGTTGGATCCAATCAGAGCACGCCAAATCAGCAGACTTTTGCCTAGTGGATTTAGTGGATTTTATCAAATTAAACGTCTTTTCATCATTTTCATTACTAATCTAAATCATCAGTGTTCGCATTAACTCAATAAATGAATTAAAAAAAATTAATTAAACAGGGGTCAAGATTCCGTTGTGCAATTCTCTATTGGTAGGGGTGTAAATTCCGGTTATAATTATATCTCAGTTGAAATTTTCAAATTATATTCTGATTGACAGCTTAATTAGTATATGGTGATCTGGGTTGAATTTGAAAATAAAATCAATTTATTAAGTGAAAATAAAGATAAAATTCGAAAAAGAGGGAATCAACATAAGATAGAGAGAAACAGTATAACAAATGGTTATCTTAGATTTCTAGCCAAAAATACAGAGTATGATAAGATAGAGAGAGTATCATAAACATAAGATAGAGGGAAACAATATAACAAATGGTTATCTTAGATTTCTAGCCAAAAATACAGAGTATCATCATCAGTTTGCAACAGTGTAAGAACCCCAAAACTTACCCAAGTTGAGAGAAATCATCATTCATATCTTTCTACACACAATGCACGCAGCAGTCGCTCGTGCGGCCAATGGAAACCACGAATGAATATCAATATCTCGAGAAGCAAAGCTTCAGCAGCAATACAGGATGATGTAAAACCGAGAGAAGAAGCCGTGAGCCATCTTTCTTGGAAGGAATTTGCTTCGTCGTTGGGTCTGAAGTTCTCTCAAATTCTTTAGCTGTGAAACTCATTGCCCATTTCTCCATCTCTTCCCTCACTTCCCATACAGAGCTCTCTGTTTCCCACTCCCATGAGTCCTTCAAACCCAACTTTATCAGAGTTTCGGGTGCCTATATTGAACTTACAAACACTAGTCAGAAGAGCTAAAGTGTTCAGGTTTTATTACTTTCTTTTTTTGTCAAAAACACATGTATAGGTTTATAAGAGACCACTAAATTATGAAACCTCCATTTATATAAGTGATTGATGATTGAATCCTTCGATTAAATTTACCTTCTTATATCACATGAAAAAGTTATGAAGATTTGCAGCATTAGACTTTCCCTACTGAGGTTTCTATCTAATCTGTAACTAAGCTTATGAAGGATCAAACAAGCAATTCGGTTACCTTCACAACTTTCAAGGAATCTGATATTCTCATGGCAGAAAGTGCAGCCTCAAGATTGAGGAAGCGGCCGTCAACCATCCTCTTCAAGACTCTAGTTTGGAAGGTCTTTCCTCTACAAATAGGATTATTTTTCAGATGGGATACATGTAGGACAATAAACCCGCATGAAGAAATACCGACCTGCTGTAATCCCGGAATGGTGATCGGACCTCTGGTGCAGGGATCATCCCCACGAGCAGGGCGCATTCACCCAAAGTAAGAAGAGACGGATGTTTTCCAAAATAAAACTTCGATGCAGAATTTATTCCATAAATGCCATGTCCCCAGTATATCTGAGTATTCCTTATAAGTATTAGTTATATCTAATGAAAGACAAGCAAATATCAACACTCAAAGACTTGAAGTGAGGAACAAGTGGTTATCATAGCTTCATGAATGTGAATATCACAAAGTGAAAACGAGAAAAAATCTACAATGACAATACAAAACAAGAAAAGAGTTGAGCTTTACCTTACACAAGTAAGCACTCAAGATTCTCAATTTCGAAATTCTCCTCTCGAGTGCTACCGCCAGCACCATTTCCACAAATTTCCTCAAAAATGTGCGCTCGTTCTTCAAAAGAGTGTTTTTGACAAGCTGCAAACACAATTAGGAAAAACTGAAAAATCCCAGCACTAGATACTTTTCTTAAACTAATTAGTAGCTATTAACAAACAGCAAAGATTTTTTTTTTTTTTTTAAAGGAGAAAACCACGAATTGATTCACTCAGGAAAAAACACAAACACTTGGTATGCAACTGCAAGCAGAAAATGTAATCCCCAATCACTTTCAAAACTATACCTGCTGCGTAATCGTGCTGCCGCCGCCACGCGCAGACAGCGAGAGGACGGCGCGAGCCACGCCGATCGCGTCGACGCCGAAGTGGCTAAAGAAGCGGCGGTCTTCATAGGCGACGGCGGCATCGAAGAGGTAATCGGGGGCGTCGATGAGCTCGGCCTCGGCCAGGGAAGAAAAGGCAATCAGCTGGCGCCAACGGTGAGAGAAATCTGGAAGGATTACGGAGGAAGTAAGGCGGAGAATCAAGAGAGCGACGGAAAATGCGGAGAGGAACAAATACTGGGAAATGGTTGAGCTGCGATTGAGGGAATAATGGCGTTGTAAGGAGGAGCTCAATTGGTATTTGGTGTTTAGG
This sequence comes from Salvia hispanica, assembly GCF_023119035.1. NCBI lineage: Eukaryota > Viridiplantae > Streptophyta > Magnoliopsida > Lamiales > Lamiaceae > Salvia > Salvia hispanica. The sequence continues at coordinate 26,482,569 of NC_062966.1, read as the reverse complement.
GGTAATTTATGGTTTGTTGTTGATGTGAATGATATCGATTGAGTGCCTTTGCCGGAGATTGTTGGAAATGGCGGAGCTGCGGCGGCGGAGAAGAATGTAGGATCGGAAAAGTGGTTTGGTCGGACATGGATCATGGATGCTGATGCGAGTAGAAAATATCACCATACTAATAATATTGATGATAATCAATAAATATATTAGAATAAAAAATGGAGTACTTTTTAGGCCATCCGCAACGATATCTCTTATCCGTCTTTTACCGTCTCATCTCTTCACTATTCATGGGCCCCACTATACTTTTCAGCTCGTCTCTTAACTAAGAGACAACACCTGCAACCCTCCATCTCTTAACCATCTCTTAACTATTCATTCAATTTCATTTTTTTTTTTAATTCCAACAAATTCAATTAATAAAAACACACTTCATTAAAATAAAATAAATATTACAACTTAAAAGCCTAAAAAATAGAAAAAAAATACATAATTTAAAATTCTAAAAAATAAGAAAAGTACATAATTTAAAATCCTAAAAAATAAAAAAAAATACATAATTAAAATACTCTAAATGAAACTATAAAAACTACTCCGCCGGCGAATCATCATCCCCCGAAGTCGGCGGTGCAGCCTATACCAAGTTGAGCTCTCATATACTCAATTCCGGCCATATGGGCTGCAACTTGGCCAGGATTCATTTTTGAGAGGTCCGCCATCGTGGCGACTAGGTACATGGACATTAGGGTGTGTGAGCACGTGCCCGTGCCGGAGCCCGAGCCCTCGCCCGCCTGGCTTGGTCCGCCGCGGCCCATCCCTCTCGCTCTCGCTCTCCCCCTGGCTCTAGCCGCCTTCGCCGCCTTGGTCCCTTGCGGCCGACGTCGTGCACCGGAAGAAGACCCCCTACATCATCGGTTGGTGTGCCCTTACGTGAGGTGTTGCCTTCGCCGCCATCACTAGACGAGTAATGGCCACGCGTCGTGCGCTTCGTGCGTTTCGAGCCCGACTCGACACCGCCAGCCCACCTTTCAAGGTGGTGGACTTGCGACCAAACATCGACAAGCTTGAAATCTTTGCCGAAGTCGTCTTTGAAGACCCGCAACGCCGCTCTCAGAATGTCGGCTCCACTGGCTCCGCTTTGATAATTCACCTCTTCTCCCCTGTATATTGCGCAAAAAATTTTGACATATCTGTCGCTTCGCTCCCAATGACTGCGGAGCATCTTCACGTTGCGGGGAACGGTATTCGTCCGCCTTCGTGCATTGTAAACTTCGGTGACTTTTAGCCAAAAACACTTGTGGGTTTGTTGATTCCCGACGACAGGATCGTACGAGACGCCGATCCAAGCGTCGTACGCAGCCAACGTCTCGGCTTGGCCAGTATGCATGACGACCGCCGTCTCCCACAGCCTCTGCATCCGCTGCCTCCTCTTCCTCCTCGGCATTGACGCCGAGACCGAGGCCGATCCCGCCGAGCCGGAGCCGGAGCCGGAGCCTCCACCAATTGGCCAGTCGGGCAAACCGTTCGGGCGCTGCAAAAATTTCTCCGGAATTTGGGATAATCCCGGCGATTGCCCGTACCTCTGGGGGGGAGGGACGATAGTATGCATCCACATAAAAATGTGGTGTTTGGTACGTCGGCGGGGTGGTCGAGCCTTGGGTGCCCGGCGACGAACCGGGAGTACCCAAACAGTGGTACATGCTCACCCAATCGTCGAACGAGTTCAAGTCGAACTCGACGGAGCGCCGCCTACCGGAGCCGCCGCCGCTGGAGTTTCCATCGCCGGACATTTTTTCAACAATTTGAGAGTAGTGTTTGTGTGTAAAATGGAAGAGGAATGAGGAATGAGAGTAGTGTTTGTGTGTAAAATGGTGAATGGAGTATGGAGTATATTTATAGAAGAATAAAAAAAAAATTGAAAATTCGACCGTTTTGTTCCCAATTTTTTTTATTAAATTCGAATTTTTCGAATTTATAAAAAAAAAAAAAATTTATTACGTCATAATTACGACGCCCACTTGCGGGCTGGCGAGTGGGCGTCACGCAATGCTCCAGCGCGCGCCACGTGGGCGCGCGCGTCGTCTCGCCAGCTCGAGGCCGGCCTCGCCGTGTCGCGTCGCGCGACGAGATGTCTCGTCTCGTCGAGACGAGACGAGCCTCGCAACGCTGACTCGATGCTGGCTCGTCTCGTCGAGACGAGACCGAGCCCGCGTTGCGGATGCTCTTAGAAGAAATGATAAATAACTTAATACTCCGTATTCAGAAAAATAGACACATTGTTTATCGATGAATAGAAAAAAGGTAGTGAAAATAATGCAGTGGATTGTGGAATTCATGCCCTAAAATAATTTTTTTTCAAAATGTCTATTTTTGGAGAACGGCACAAAATGAAAATAGTTGTTATTTTAAAAAAACGGAGGAAGTACTAATTTACTCTTATTCTTATCATGTATTTATGCTCCAATTTTGATTTATCTTTCAACACATTCTGTAGTTATGATATCTGAATATAGATGGCCAAGATCTAATGCCACATTCATTATCAAATAAATTCTACAATATCATCATAACCGATGTACTCTAAAATGTATCAACTCATATTCAACAATAAGTTACATGTTTGATAAAAGAAATTTCAAGTTTTTTCTGCCAAAATACAAGCAAAACTCTTTGAAGTGCAAAAATCTCATCCCACTCAGTTAGAATAGGAATACAACTAGTTCACAAAAATAAGTTTAATGGCTTCTAATCTACAGTCTCTCTGCATTTCAGTTTACAAAATCATCATCCATGTTCTCTTGGAAAGATGAATCTGAAAGCGTCTACTTTGTACCTTAACTTTCAACAAAATCCCCATAGGGTAACGGTGGCAATGGCGGTCTTTAAAATACACGGGAGCATCTGTGGCTGAAACTACAGAATCGAGCATCGTTGATGAGCGATGGCGATCTTTTCATTCCAATGCTGGGAGGGCTGAGAATAGGGTATGTATGCTATCTCATCTCAACTAAATTTTGTATCTGAAATACAAAAAACCAAAGACATCAAACTAGATTAACGGCTGTTTTACAACGATTGAAACGCTATAAGCAAATAGAGAAAAGCATAATGAAATTAAGGATACAGCGGCATTCATATGCAACAATAAAACTTCTGGCACGTAGATGTTCAAGTGCACTACTATACATCATATACCTCGGGTGTAGTCATAGGCAGTATATGAAACTTCTCCATTTGATTAACTAAGCAAGATTTTATGAAGAAAAAGTATAACAGGAAGAAAAGGAACAAAGACTTGAAAAAGGGTAAATGTAATGTTCAAGCCTAAAATGATCTGAAGAAGGCCTAAAGACAGAGAAAACATGAGACAAACTGACAATAGAAATAATAAACATCAAGATTTAGAAATCAAACTACACGATCGCAGACCAAAATCCTTAATTCGAAGAGTTTGAGAAACGCTATAAAGACGTGGATTCCTTGAAAAGACTCTAAATTGAGTACAAGAACCATATTCCATTAAAAAGGAATTTCAAATTTTGGATTACACTTCAGGCATAATAGTTCTTTCAATAAAAAGGCAGTCTTCACAAAGTAATCTAATAATGTTATACCCAGTTACTAAGTTTTTGCTATGTTAAAACAACTAGACTAGTCATAAATGGCCAAACAACGAGCAGCAACAGCAAAACAAAAAAAAAACATTAATTGTGCACATCAACAAAAGGACTATATATGTGTGTGCTTGCAGAAATACATTACCTGCTACAGAAATAAACTTCAATTCTTGCTCTTAGATTTGGAGGGAATTTTCCCATATGCCATAAGCCTGGACTGAGAAATTTTGAGTTCAGCCTGTTGCTGTTTTCTCTTCCTCTTTCTGGAAATAGTTGCCTCGTCCCCATTCGACTCCACAGGTTGTGATTTTTCACTTCCCACCGCCTTATCCTCCACCTCTTTTCCCTTACCCTCGTGGTGCCTCCCCTTCCTATCCTCATCAACAACCCGAGAACTACTTCCCTTTCGATATTTACTTTCCTTTAGCTGGATAGTCTTGATTCTAGGCACCTTCCATTCCTTCTCCCTATACGGAGCTATCTTCTTCAAAGAGACATACTGATTCAGTTCCTTGTCGTCCAGCGCCAGAATCTCTTCTGAGGTCAATCCAAATCTCTTAGCCTTTACTGGTCTGTATTTGAATCTTGTTTTCAAATCTCCTATGGTGTCCTCATAATCCAACTTATAGTACTCATCCAAGAGCTCCTCTATAACTGCCTTCTCTACTTCACTCGGTTTGTGCTTTCTTTTCCTCTTACTCCCCCTCTCCTTTCGCTCATCGCCTCCATCTTCATCCACCACATCTTCCTCCCCTTTGGCCAACCTATCTTTCATTATCCGTTCTCTTACTGACTTGAACCCTGCACCGGCCTCATCCACCTCGTCCCAACCCTTATCAAGTCCAAGCAACTCATCTTCCTTGTCAAAATCCGGCTTCTCAAGACCCTCCTCGTCTTCATCGCCATCACTCCCAAACTGCGGATCCACATCCTCAGCACCATAATACTCCTCACCGAACGCTTCCTTCATCTTCCTATCATGAGCCACGGGGTCAAATTCATCCTCCAAATCATCCTTATCTAAAAATACCCCTTCCGCCTTCCCAATCCCAGCTACCTCCCTAATCTTCTCCAACTTCTCATTTATCTCTTTCTTCTTCAAGTTCTTCAACCTCTTCAACTCCTCCTTCCTCTCAAACTCTGCCTGCGCCATCCTCTCCTCCTTCCTCTCCCTCTGCGACTTCCTTGCATTGTCCTTCTTCCTCACAGACCCTTCCACTCTCCTCGAATGCCCCATCACCCTGTCGCCAGCATTCTCCTCAAACCTAAAGTTAAACTCCCTCTCGTAATCCTCTTGCTTTTCCACCTCATCCTCGTCCTCCGAAATGTCCACCTCCACATCGCCCCGGGCATTACTTTCCTCATCATACAACCTTTTCCAAAAATATTCCTTCAAAAACATCATTTCTTCATCCAACTTCGTATCCTCCCCAAAATACTTATCCATCTTCTCCCCAAGCACATCATCCTCCTCCTCATCCTCCTCGTCCTTCCCGCTACTCTTCACTCTCAAAAAATCCCCATCATCATCATCACCATCAGTTTCCCCCTCATCCAGAGATTGCACTATCTGCTTCCTCCTCTCCTCCTGCTCTTGCGAATAACTCTTCACCTTATCATCATCATCCCCATTTTCCTCCTCTTCATCACTCAGCTCTGGACCAGCCTCAATCAATTGCTTCGAAACAACATCTTTCAAATACATCGGCTTCCCCTTCTTCTCCTTCTTCTTATTAGAAGAATCCTCGTCTTGATCGCTGTCGTCGGAGTCAGAATCGAACAATTTCGCATCAGGCTCCCTCAAAATCGGGTCTTGATTCTTCACCTTAATCAACGCATCGAAAAATTTGGCGTCGGTCTTCTTACTCGGTTTCGTGAACTCCTCCTCCGACGAGGATTCCTCGGAATCCGACGATTCAACTTTGCCCTGCTTCTTGAGGGCTTCGTACCTGTGAAGTTCCTCTCGCTTCTTGTTGTGCTCGTATCGTTTGGCGAATTCCTGGTCGATTTCGATTTTGGAAATGTCTTCGTCTGAAGAATCTCCGTCGCCGGCGAAGAGCTGTAAACGATCCATTGCCGGAGGATTGAGACTGTCAGCAAAGTCCAGGTTTTTGAATTCAAATTAGGGGTTTTTCTAGGTTTAGGGTTTTAGTGTACAAATTCTGGAGCATGATTTTGAAATCTTGGGTTGTAGGAGAGTAGCATAAAGCCCAAATATAAAGTGGGCTTTTCATCATATGAAAAGCCCATGTCACTCTACTTGCCTAAGATTTTGCAAGTTGGTAGCACTGTAGTATTTAAATTGATGTATATATACTTCGTATTTTCGACGGGAAAGAACTCACATGTGAATATCGCAGTATGCACCCACTGACCCACATGTCATCTTCATATGTTGTTATTATTTCATGTCCCATCTCTGACGGCATATTCACCATGAATATAGGCTTGCTTTAATACTATGTTAAAGTTAAAGAATTGTGATTCTATTCGTTGAAGCATACTTGATATGTAAAGGAGAGATCAACAAAATCTTAATGAGACTCTCTAAAAATCAATATAGTCATTTTATGAGTGACTAACTGGATATGTCAATTAATCTCTTCTTACTACGTATTTTTGATTTGAGACAACTCCCATGAGAATATATCAACACATTGTACACAAACAATTGATTAGCGTATCATGTAATGTTTCCGTTGAAGCCAAGCAACTGGTTTTATATATCAGATGCACAAAATATTGCTGGTTTTGTACAATCAACACTTTGGATCCTATTTGAAAAGTACAAGAATAAATAAAGATTGTACACCAAAACTGGACAGAACTTGAACTGATTGATCACTTGTTATAATATGAAACATTTGATCTAAATAATGGTAAAAGAAAAGAGAAAAGTATAATGACAGGCTAATCTAAGTAGTCTCCTTCTGCTGTTGATGATCATTTTACTCAAAACATCCTTCAAAGTTCAAATCTTAGTCGAATACCTTCCTGCAAACAAACTTGCTCACTCTGGTGGATACTATCAACCATGGTATGATTCCAATCTGTAGATGCATAAAACGGAACGTCAGAAGCCTCGTTCTTATAAAAAAGATCACCGCTTCCACGAAGCAGTGAAAATATATTCTGGCTGGCTTCTCCTATTGGCGTAGTCTTAAACGATCGCAAGAGAGAACCAACTACTAACACTTTTTTTTGGAAAGCAAGTTACTATTCTTTAAATTCAATGGAGTAAGATTTTCCATGCACTTTGAAAAGTAGTTATAGCATCAAAATCAGTGCAGGGCGTAAAGAGGGTGGAAGGGGTTTCAGTACCACAACACTGTCCTTCAAAGAACTTCCTGCTCTCCAAGAAAGCAACCTTCCTGTAAACTCAAGCTCCAATAAGTCAAGAATCAAGGAATTGAAACTCAGACAACAAAGGAAAGACAAGATGGGAGAGAAGCACTACCAAAAGGGTGCACGAGTTGATCGGATATTGTGGCCACGGGTATCTTCCAGAACCATAAAATCAGCACAAAATACGTAAATACCTGCACAGTAAACTCCAACAGTCTAAGTATTTTGAAAGGTTGATCCTGTGAGCAGCATTTAAGAGTTAAGTAATGACCTTTGATATCATCAAGTGTTTTCCATATGCACTAACTGACAACTTCATATCCTTCTCTTTCATCTCTAGATCTGGATAGGATGGTACAACAAAAACTTATGAACTTGAATTTTCTGACATGCAATACATCAATGCAATTAATGAAGCATTAAAGGAGTCAAAAGATTTTTAAGAAAAAAATGAAAACAGAGAAGCTGAGAATGACATGTAAATATGGCCAGCAATAAATATATAAATAAGAATGAAACAAATAAAAGAAGAATGTGCCTTAAACATATGTGCAATGGAGGGTCAAGAGAGCTGCATCTAGGCCAGAGACGGCGCTTGACATATCAGGATTATCCATTTAAAGTTTAAACATAAGAATTGGATAGACTTGACATAAGGCAAACAGCAGAATGACGAAATGGTGCTCAGACTTTCTTGCAAAACAGTCTATAAGGTACACATAGTGAAAAGATGTCGAGAGATGATAATTTGATTCAGATCGCCTACCACCAACCAACAACAGATTACAGGTGGAACCATGTCAATGAAGGCCGTGAAGATGATGAATTTGTTTATTTTTATCCAATAAGAACTAGCATGGATCAAATGAACTAGTTCACATTCCTTAAGTTCAGTGAAATTTCAAATCATTATAGTGCTTGAATTAAGACAAAAAGTAACAACTGCTGAAGTCAAAATTATGGAAATATTAGAAGCAAGCAAATAAATCAGTGATTGAGTAATTTTGAGAATGCAAAGGATCCCGATAAACAAGCTTCTTATGGATGCATGTTATTAACTTATTACATGCATTTCTCAGTCTGAAACATGTAAGATATTATGATTCACATGGCATTTAATTATACAAAAACTGCAAATGAGATAACCAATGCTGAACTTTAAGGAAAATCATTTTCTAAAAAAGAGAACTGGGAAATAAATTATATCCTACATCTTGCAAGTTCCTTCTCCTTTGCAGCTGCTGTTCTTCTTAGTTTTGCAGCTTGCGCGAACGTTGAAGGCCTGAAAAAAATGACTGGCAAAATGAGTATCCATACCCAATAACAAGATTACAAGAGAACTTCAAATGAAAGCAGCACTAATTTTCAATGTAATCTATAAATTTCTGGAGGCTCAACTGATTGATTAACCAGTTCCACAAATGGATATCGTAATCATACGATGCTTTCCAAAATGAATAAGCACTATGATGGTCTGAATCCAATTATATTCCTATCTTCATTTCATATAATTCAAAGTATTGTGAGTACATGAAGAGAATGTGTACTTTACTAAGTAATAGTACTAATCTAATGATCATATATATCATCAATCCAAATAATATATGGCTTCTCTGGAAAATAAGTGAATTTCAATAACTTAAGAGAATTGATCCCCCAGCCAATTATAATAAACTTGCATTAATAAAAGAAGATGAAATCATGCATGAAATCGGGCATTATTTATCAAAATCACAACCAACGCAAGCTCATAATTTTACCATAGAAATACATATATATGCAGAATCGTACTTACTGCGACAATGTACTGGCCTCTTTCAAAAGCTGCTTGATTTCGCGTCGCAATTTACCGTCCAAATTTTCGCCGGATCCTTTCTGTGTGACCCAAAAATATATGTTAACATATCAAAATCATATGTATTTTCTCGAAATGCCATGAATTAATTAGATAAGCTCCCAAAATCGGAAAAGCGAAATCAATTAACTCCGCCGAAATAGGAAAAGAAGAAGAAAACCTTGTTTTTTTGGGAATCGATATACTTAGATACGAAGTGGAAAGCAAATACAAGGATGAAAATCACTGGAGCTGCAAACGATTTCCTCTGCTCCGTTTGAATGTTTTCCATTTCTTCGATTTATCTGGCTTTGTGTTGCCTCTTTTTTTCCTTCAAATTTGTGCGAAACAGTTATACTGTTCATTGGCTTAAACGACGTCGTGGGCAGGTCAAGTTGATCCAACATTACTTTATTTCATAAAATAAAAAAAAGGATGTTCAAATTTCATGTATGCTAAAATTTTCCGGGTAACTTTTAAAAGTTATGAGACCCCCAAAAAAATACTTATTCCGCCTCACTTAAATACATTTTCCTTTTTGAAATATCTCATTCTAAATAAAACAATTCTAAATATATAAATATCATTTTCTCTATTATTCTCCGTCTCTTACTTTATTTTCTCCACTTTACTCATAAACAATAATACATAAAATCTCGTGCCGAATTATTCATGGGCGGACCCAAATGGAGGTAACTAGGGGCAAGCCCTTAATGAATTTATTTTGTAAACACTTTTCTATTAATTTTTTTTGAAATTTATTAATGTTTAATGTAAATTATTGTGTAACGGACTTTACAAATGACGAAAATTGTCTAAAAATATATATAGAAATAAAAATTAGAAATCTCAAACCCTATCCCTAAAATTACTAATGTCCCACTTAGAATGGGATAGTGGAAGTATTTCAAGATAGGAATGGTATTGTTATTTTTGACAAATCCATATGGTTTATTCAAAACACATTATAAGAGAATCTCCAATGGTAGGCTAGCCGAATTTCGCGAAAAAATCGGCGTGGGCTAGCCGATCGCGTGTGGCTGGCCGATGCGCTGTAAATGCATATTGTGGCGGAAGTCCGATCGACGACGGATGACGCTATTTTTTAATTCTTTTTAATTCTTTTTTTAAAAATTTTTTTAATTCTTTTTTTTTTAATTTTTGAAAAACAATATAAACGCGATTTTCTCTATCTCTAAATTTCTGTACAAGGAGACCCTCGTTCGGCTAGCGGCAAACTATAACGGATTCAAGGCATACTAACAATTTTTAATGTATTTTTTTAATAAATTAGTGAGGAGTAGAGTGGGGCGGTGGCTCGTGTGTGGAAGCCGGATTTTTTTTTATTATGTAATTTTTTGGATTTTTAGTTAATGTACTTTTTTTAAAAAATAAAATTAATGAATTTTCCGTATATGTCTCGTAAATTTAATTCGGTAATTTAATCGTGATTTTAATTCGTAAATGTAGTATATTTTGAATTATTTTTATTGCGGCTAGCCTTATGGCTACCTAAATCTGATAGTGGCGGGTAGATTTTTTAGTGCTTTGACGTGGCGGGGGAAAGAATGGCTAGCCTATTGCTGGCCTATTGCTTGCCTATGTACCATTGGAGATGCTCTAAGAGCATCCACAATAGAAATCGGCCAGCCACTCTCTCTCCCTGCCACGTCACCAGCACTAAAAATCCACCTGCCACATCAGATTTAGGCCAACCATAGGCCAGCCGCAATAAAAATAATTCAAAAACAACTACATTTACGGAATTAAATTTACGATTAAATTGCGGAATTAAATGTACGAGACATATACGGGAAAATTCATTAATTGCATTAAAAAAAATTACATTCATTTAAAAAAATAGATTACATAATAAAGGAAAAAAACTATCGTCTCTGCAATGTCTTCCGTGCCCACAACTCTTCAATTATATCCTTTTGGAGTTGAATATGAGCATCCACTTGGCGCATGTCGGCAAATTCCTTGAGGCGGCCGACTTCATCGAGAGGTACCCCACGCCGTACGCTAGGGGTGGCCGTTCCGTGGCTTGGGCCGGCTTCATCGTCATTGGCCCAACTAGTCAGTTGTACGCCTTCGTCTTCGACGATCATGTTGTGCATGATAATGCAGGCGTACATTATTTGGGAAACGCATTTGACATCCCACAAACGCGTTGGACCCTTAATTGCCGCCCATCGAGACCGGAGCACACCAAATGCGCGCTCCACATCCTTGCGCGCCGACTCCTGTCGTTCCGCAAAGTAGGCCTTCCTTTCATCACTTGCGTGCCTGATCGTCTTCACAAAGACAGGCCACCTAGGGTATATCCCATCCGCCAAGTAGTAGCCCATATCATGCCGGTTGTCGTTGGCCACAAATGAGACGGCCGGACCGATGCCCTGACACTTCTCGTTGAAGAGGGGCGACGACTTGAGGACGTTAAGGTCGGTGTTCGACCCGGCTACCCCAAAATACGCATGCCAGATCCACAGCCGGTAATCAGCTACGGCCTCGAGGATCATCGTGGGATTCTTTCCCTTGTAGCCGGTCGTGTAGGCCCCCTTCCAGGCAGTCGGACAGTTCTTCCACTCCCAATGCATGCAATCTATGCTTCCTAACATCCCGGGGAACCCATGTTGCTCCCCGTGCATCTGCATCAAATTCTGACAATCTTGGGGAGTAGGGCTTCGAAGGTACTGCTCACCGAAAATGTTTATCACGCCCTGACAGAAATACTTCAGACATTGCAGAGAAGTCGTCTCACCGATGTGGAGGTACTCATCCCACATGTCTTCCGCGCCTCCGTAGGCCAACTGTCTGATTTCCGCCGTGCACTTTTGGATAGGGGTGTGGCCGAGTCTGCCAGCCGCATCGTGCCCGAAGCGGAAATAAAGATATCGACGCTCCAAAGCGTCAACGATACGCATAAGCAACTCCCTGCGCATTCTAAAACGCCGCCTGAACATGGTTGCTGGAAACCGCGGGTCCGGAGCGAAGTAGTCGTCATATAGTCGCTGATGTGCAGCTACGTGATCCCGATACTGCTCGGCGGTGGACAACCGGTGGAGGGCGAGGGACCGCCTGCTGTTCCACCCTTCGCATGTACCACTCCATCTCGCGGTTCATGTTGGCCTCCATAGCCTCGTTCATCCGTCGTTCGTACTCCTCAGCATCTCCACCACTACCACCACTACCACCCGCGTGACTCATCCCTCGATGATGCTCTTGTGCAGAAAGTTAGAGAGAGAGAAAACTCGTTAAAACAAGTGGTGCAAATGAAAATGAAACTAAAATCGCGTATATATAGGTTTTCAAAAAAAAAAAAAAAAAAACGAAAATAGGCGCTGGCCGATCGGCACGCCACAATGGCGGCCAGCGCATCGGCCAGCGCCCCTGAATCGGCTAGCCCACGCCGATTTTCTAGCCGATTCGCCGCTGGCCGATTGCAATGGTTCGACTAGCCGGCACTGTGGATGCTCTAATGATAGCGTTTTTATGTATAGTACTAACTCACGATTCGACGACCCACATGGCACACATAAGTAAAAATATTCAAATTCTAAATACTAATTTTTGAGGAGGAATTTGGCAGCTCGGCATATCAGGCGGCAGCGGCAGCGGCATCTTCTCGTTGGGGCGTTCGCCATCTTTAACGATGAACACCATCTTCATGCCCCAAGTCTGATGACTGTCGAAACGGCGGTGCATGTACCACGCTCCTACAATGCAACAATGTGACACTTAAAATCTTATAAGCTGTCATGATAATTATATATATCAAATAATTTATAGATAAAGAAAATATTACTCCCTCCGTCCGCGAATAGGAATCCCGTTTTTCTATTTTAGAGCGCAAATAAGAGTTCCGGTCCACTTATACCATAAATGGAAATAGGATCCACCTTCCACTAACTCTTTCCATTTATATTTTTATTTAAAATTAATATATATAAGTGGGACTCATATTCCACTAATTTTTTTCCACTCATTTTTTTAACATTTCTTAAAACCCGTTCCGCCCATAAATATGACTCCTAATGGTGGACGGAGTGAGTAACTTCTACTATCACAAAAAATTAATTTGAAAAGAGAATTAATCAACCTGGATTGTTGGCTCTAAATCTGACAGTAGTCCATCCTCTTCTTGGAACCGTGTCCATCAACGGCGGGTCAACGAGGTTATAGTTCCCCGGATCCTTAACTGGGTCGAAGTTCCCAAACCCAGCCCCTGACCACGTACAAGCTATACCCATGCAAATGCATAGGATGATCAATCCCCTCCACAGATTGGTCCCTTGAAACACAATTTCCACCACCGAATCATACTCCAACACGTACACCGCGGTCCCGAACTCCGGGGGGCCCCTGGCTCCACGTCAGCTCGCTATCCGCGTAGTTGAACTTCCTCGGCCGCTGGTCGGGGAAGTTCGGCTCAAAAACGCCCTTAATTGGGCTCCACTTGGTTTGAGCATCTCTAATTGGGAAATTAGTTATATTATGTTTTATTGGGCTTGGGCTTGGGCTATGGCCTATGGTTTTGTGATTGGAATGGCAACCCAAGTTTCTAATGATCAAATAATTAATGTTTTCGTCCTAAGTGGAGTATTTTTTTGTTCAGCACATGATTTACAATATTATTTTGTGAGTTATATTGAAAGTGAATAAAGTAGACAAAGTGATTATCTATTTTAAGAATTGTGTTATTTAGAGTAGATATCTCAAAAATAAATGTTTGTGATTTAGATTAAAAGTTATGGACGTCCTCTCCCATGAATATTAGAAGTGTGGGTGTTAAATTTGGTTTAACAAGAGTTACAGGCATATATATATATATATATAGGGACGTGATCAAATGCAAACTCTAAATATTGTACAAACTCCAAACTATGATCTGGACCGTTAGAAAATATCAACAGATCATGAAATAATAGCAACAAAAAATGTCAACACAATGTCAACG
>NC_062966.1:26450307-26468722 GCF_023119035.1 Salvia hispanica | reverse complement strand
GTCCAACCCATGAAGAATTGAATCATTAAGGAAGGTAACGTCAATTGCCCTTTAAAACGTTGTACAATTTTTAGTTGGCATTTAGGGAATTGAAACATTAAGAAACGTAATGTCAATTGCCCTTTAAAACGTTGTACAATATTAGTTGGCATTTAGGGCATGAAAGTATGAAAGATTGAGATATGTATACAGGTAGGGTGCATTGTGGTGATACTATAGTTCAAAAAACAATCAAGACAAACAATCTACAATACATAGGTATGCATCTTGTCATACGGTTCCAAGCAATATGAGATACGAAATCAGAACTAGTTAAATAAAAATCTAGACAAACAAATTGTGATACATATGCAACGAATTTGTGATACATAAGCAAGCAACTCGGTATATGGTTCATGGCAATTATATTTGCGATACGAAATCAGAGATAATCACTCAATCTACGATACATATGCAAGCAAGCATGCCACATGGCAGGCTAATGTCGAATCTGCTCCTAAATCTAAAGATCCTCGTTGATGATAGGTTATAATTCAATTTGGATTATCATTTTATTATAACCCTAGATATATCTATACATAGTGCCATTAAAAGGTTGTACTGCCATTTTTAGTTGGCATGTAGGGACTGAAATATGAAACTCAGAGCAAATTATGTTGTGAGATCGTATCTTAGACTCTTAATAGAAATGAACTAGATAACTCAAATAATCGAATTATATTCTTTCAAAAGAATTAGCTTAATAATTTCAAATACCTGTATCAAAATAATTATATAACTAAACATCTAGAATTAATTTCATCACGATCAAATTCAAGCTTCGAATTTTCTTGTCGACACAACTCGGCTTAATCATACAATAGAGTTCATTCAGTTTTCAAGAATAGGATTTTATCAAATTTGATGCTTCCAAATACAAAAATGAATTAGTTAACTACCCTAGCTGCAAATTATATACTATAAGAGTTTACATATTTATCTACCAAAACGTATCCTATTTCTTTCCTATTTTCTTTAACTTTTGAAAAATAGTTTAGCACTCTCATGAATCAGACACAATGAAGATGATCATCGAAAGCGCCTTAGGTATATGTGGGGCGCTAACCATTCCTATCAATGGACGGTGGAAAAACCTAAGAGAACCACAACCTCAAAATCAGAAACTGGGCAAAACAATCGTACCGTGATTCAACTTAGTTGAATCATTTCACTTTTTGATAAAAAAAATAAAATATTTAATTACTTTTACTTTACTCCATCACCTACTTTACTCACTCTCATCTTTTCCATTTTATTTTAGAGTGAACTACAAAAATAGTTCCTGGACTATGCACTTATCTCGCAATTGAACCCTGGACTTTAAAAATATCCTCAGACAACCCTGGACTAAGCGTTTATTTCAAAATTTACCATTTTTCAATGTTTCGTACCAAAACTACCCTTTTAGGGGTTTGGGCAATTTCGGAAGTTCAAAAATTTGACTTTTTCATGTGTCAGCACATTAATTGATTGTGTAGGTTGTCTCCTCTTTTAAATATTCCTCATTCTCTCTCTCACCTTCTCTCCTCCATCTCTCTTCTCTTCCCTTCTTCTTCATCTCATTCCTTCCTTCTGTGAAGCCAACGCAACATCTCGACACAATTCTTTGCCTTCATGTCTTCATTGTATGTTACAAAATCGGGTGATGGAGGAGACGGGGCTGGTTGTAGGTGGCTCCGATTTGAGTACGAAAATTGTTTGTGCCAGCAAAGAGCGATTCTCAAAATCGTTGTCGACCCAAGAAAGGAATCTAATGGAATGTTGTAGTTCGTTTGCGAGCAAAAGGGCAAGATTGGAGGCTGCAAGTATTTTCGGTGGTGTCATCCCAAGTGTGTGGATTTAGAAAGCTGCAATTACTCGGTTGGACATGGTGGGCTTGAAGAAGAAGTTGGAAGAGAAGATGAAGTTGATTCTAAAGTATCTCCAAACCATGTTGAAGGTGGAAGTAAAGTGAAAGATTGTATTTTGGCGTTATTTGTTGGGTTTTCGTTGTTTGTTTCGTTTGTTGCCATTATTAATATGGTGAGTTTGATCAAGTAGGTTTTCACCCGTAGATTGCAGTTTGTGGGAAACAAATTTGGTGAAGTAGTGCGTGAAACTTGCGAAGAATTGTAGTGTTTAAATCAATGTAATTTGATTTTGATCTATGTGTTCTAAGTACTGAGTATTAATTTTTGAAGTTTCAAGTTTGTTTCAGATATTGTGATTGCAGTTTGTGGGAAAAAAAGTGATGACGTACTTTGTGAAAGTTGGGGAAGAATTGTAGTGTTCAACTCAATATAATTTGATTTTGATTTATGTGTTATAAGTACTGAGTCTTAATTTTTGAAGTTTCAAGTTTGTTTCACATATTTCTAAATTTGACAATGAAATTAACCATGGCATGATTTTGGTATGCGTTTATGTAGTATCGCATACATAACTTAGGAGTACTTATGTACTTAAAACTTCTTCTGCTGAAACTGATATCATTTTGTGGCATCCACTATGGTCAGATTACTATTTGTATGCACTATGATATTATTTTCTGTAGTAGTGTTTTTAATTTTCTGATATTAGTACTAAAGATGATATTATTCTTTGAAATGAATGTGACCGAATCTGATATTATGTTTGTACTAAGTTTACTAAGTTTGATATTAGTACTCCCTCCGTCCCATAAAAGTTGAGACAAAACTTTTGGGCACGGAGATTAAGAATTTATATTAAATAAATAGGAGAGATGAAAAAAGTAGGAAAGATAAGAGAGAGTAAAGTAAATAATGGAATAAAATAAGAGTGATTAGATGTTTTGTCTTTAATTAAAAAAGGAAATGACTCAACTTTGTTGGGACGGACTGAAAAGGAATACGACTCAACTTTTATGGGACGGAGGGAGTACAAAAGATGATATTGTTCTTTGAAATGAATGTGACCGAATCTGATATTATGTTTGTACTAGAGATGATATTAGTATCAACCGATATTAGTATTGTATCATATGTCTAATTCGATCAGTACCCAATATGAGCATCCAAATACGCGTTCAAATCATCCAACTTCCAACTTTCAACTTCCAACTAACTCATTTAATGATACATTATCAACCAATATAAACACTGGCACAACCTAATACATACGCCTAAACACAACAAAATGGAGAAAAGCATAAATTCAAACACACACATTGGTGGAAAATTGTCTAAAGAAAAGCTAAGAAGAATATGTGCAAGATTAAAGCGACCCCAAAATGCAAACGAAACAAAGCCGAATGCAAACGAAACGAAGCTGACACCATCCAGGGATCACTGGGTCGAAGATGTCGAACAAGATCCATTCGAATGAAAATGCTCATTTCATACTTCTACTTCCCACAGAGTGATTTTCATATTGTCATTTTTATTCAGTGAAAGAGTCGAAATCTTTTTTTCAATCAAACTACAACAACACAACCTTCAAACTTAATACAATTCCAAACTTACACCTTACAAACACATAATCAAATAAAATTCACGCCAATCAAAAATTTCCCCAAAACTCACTAACTGCAATCTATCTATCAAACTTACTTGGTCAAACCCACTATAATTGGCTACAAATGAAAACAACGGAAACCCACCAAATGAAACAAATCAACTTCGTCCGTCCTCTCCCCCAACCCCACCTTCGCGCCGAATCTGCCCAACCTAGTTAAAATCCACACAATTTGGATAACACCACCGAAAGTAAACATTTGCCCTTTTTCTCGCAACAATCCATTTCAGTCGAGATGTTGCGAGAGAAGGTGAGAAGGAAGGAATGGGAGGAAGAAGAAGGGAAGAGAACATAGATGGAGGAGAGAAGGTGAGAGAGAGATAGAGACAATGGGGAGTATTTAAAAGAGGAGACAACTTGCACAATCAATTAATGTGCTAACACATGAAAAAGTCAAATTTTTGAACTTCCAAAATTTCCCAACCACTAAAAGGGTAGTTTCGGTACGAAATAGTGAGAAAGGACCAATTTTGAAATAAACGCTTAGTCCAGGGTTGTCTGGAGATATTTTTAAAGTCCAGAGTTCAATTGCGAGATAAGTGCATAGTCCAGGGACTATTTTTGTAGTTCACTCTTTATTTTATAGTGAACTAAAAAAATGGTTTTGAACTATGAGTTTATCTCGCTAATAGTCCATGCACTTTAAAAATATCAACAGTAGTCCTGGACTAAGGGTTTATTTCAAAATTGATCCTTTTGAATTTTTTTACCTGAAAATGTCTTTTGGGGGGTTGGGTAATTTCGTCTTTAAACAATTCACTTTTTGAATCTGATATTATTTCAAAATTATCTTCTTCTTCCCTTTGTCATCATTCACTTTTCTATTTCAATATCAGATTTAATTTTATAAAATTAAATTTGAAATTTAGACTTTTAAATACCAATAAATTATTTTGAATTAAAATTATTAATTTACATATTTTATTTTAAAAAAGTTTTTTGTGAGCTGGCTGTATAGTTTTATTTCTCTATATTCCCTTCCCTCCGTCTCATTCTAAGTGTACCATTTTCCTTTTTAAGATGTCTCATTCTAAATGACACATATCTAAAAATAGAAACATCACTGTTAAGGATGGAGTTCCTTAACTCGAATAATTTGCGTCGAACGTCGCGGGAGCTGTTGCCCGACGATCACTTTGGCGTCAAATTTGGGATAAAAGGTAGTCACCGGAGCTTTGCCGGTCGATCAAACCAAGAATGATACGATAAAAACGTAAAGATAAAATAAAGGGATAATTGATATTTCTTAATGAAATAGAAGAATACAATATCTCCCATTTATAAGACTATTCTGACTTAGGGAACAAGAAATAAAGATATTAAGAATATATGGAAAGATATGATAAATAATACTAAACTACATAATAGAGATATGGGATATTTGTAGAGATATTCTCGTATCAATCACCCTCTTTACTTTTTCCCTCTCTCTTACTTTATTATTCACACTTAACTCATAAACAACACTACATAAAATCTTGCGTCGGAGTACAAATGCTCCACTAAGGGTGAGAAGGAGGGAGTATATAGCTGGGAGTCGAGAAAGAATACATAAATTAATAATTTTAATTAAAATAATTTATTAATATTTAAAAATCTTAATTTTAAATTTAGTTTTATAAAATTAAATATGATATTGAAATAAAGAAATAAACATTAAGGATAACAAAGGGAAGAAGAAGATAATTTTGAAATAATATCAAATTCAAAAAGTGAAAATTGTGTAAAGACGAAATTACCTATCCCTCAAATGGACATTTTCGTGTGAAAAAATGCAAAAAGACGGACTTTGAAATAAACCCTTAGCCCAAGTCTTGGCTACTGTAGATATTTTTAAAGTTCAGAGACTATTGACGAAATAAACTCATAGTTCAAAGACAATTTTTGTAGTTCACTCTTTATTTTATTATCGTTTAACTTATTTTACACAATTTCTTAATTTTTGTGTAAATAAGTGACTTAAAAGGAGACAGTAAAACTTTTCTGCGGTCACGAGACATTGGTGGTATAAGTCATCTTCGCCATGAGACTACAGGTGGTCCATAGCTTTTGGAAATGATATTGTGGACTGTAAGGGTCCGATGTGTATGTACTACATATCTATTAAGTCAATTTACTAAAACAGTGACTGAAAACCTTCATTCGGTACCATGAAATGAAATTGAGGATGTGAATTTGAAATTGAAGCATTCAATTTCAAATTTGTCATTTGGTATCACAAAAATAATTAAGCTCAGAATTGAATAAAATTCTCAAATCTCTCAACTCCACCATTTGAATACCATATCCAAAATAAACACTACATTTGTCTCAAATTAGGAGCCACATTTGGTATGGACACAAATTTTAAGAAATGTAAAAAAAAGTGCATATGTTGAATAAGGTAATGGACTATGATACATAATTATAGATATTAGTTTTATACTCCCTCCATTCCACGGTAGTTGAGTGGAATAAGTTGTGGCATGTGGGGCAACTTACAATTTATGGTAAAAATGAAATGTGACTATTATTGTTGGACGGACCAAAATGGAAAAATGTGACTCTTATTGTGGGACGGAGGTAGTAATTGGAATTCCAAGAGTTGCTCCCCCCATCCCACTCTAAGTGACATGTTTTCCTTTTTGAAATGTTCCGCTCTAAATAACGCATTTCTAAGTATAGAAACATCACTCTCTCTACTTTTTTCCTCTTTCTTAATTTATTATATTCACTTTACTCACAAAATAACACTACATAAATCTTGTGTTGAATAAGAAATGCTCCACGTACTTAGAGTGGGAAGGAGAGAGTATAAAACTAGATATATTCACACATTACATACCCATAGCGCGCACACACAACACACACTACAGGCACGTAACATGTAAGCATGCACACATTACACATAACATACACGCACATACACATACACTAAGGGGCAATATGGTAAAGAAAATAGATAAAGGAAAATCATTACTCCCTCCGTCCCGCTTTAGCAGTTCCATTGACTTTTCTGCCCTCTTTTTGTAAAAATGATAAAAAATAGTTAAAGTCGAGAAATGGTAAAGTAAAAGAGACAATTGTCTCTTTTACTATTTTTTATCATTTTTACAAAAAAAGGGCAGAAAAGTCAATGGGACTGCTAAAGCAGGACGGGGAGAGTATAAGAATACACATTTTAGGTTAATTTAGATCAAATAACTTTAAGATAAAGGAGCTATGCGCAAACACAACACGCACAAAGAATACACACACAACACGCACAAACTCACACAATATACACTGCATAGACACATTAAACATGCACGCACAATGCACACTGCAGATACACAAATACACACTATACACAGACACAACCAAACACACACTACACATGCGCGGAGCCAACTTCAAACACACACACGTACAAACACATACTGTCACTATACATACATAATACACACACAAGGTACATATAATTCACAAAAAAGGTAACACGTGCCCATTCTTGCCACCTAAGGTTAGATCGCTCATTTAAGAATACTAAGGGCATCCGCAGCGCGGCTCGATGCCGTCTCTATCTCGTTCCGCCGAGACGAGACGGCAACGAGACCGCGTTGCAACCTCCATCTTGTCCCGACTAGACGGGAAATCCCGTCGCGCGTCGCACGCGGAAGGGGCCGGCCTCGAACTGGCTCGCCACACGTGCGGGCCACGTGGCGCACGCTGGCGAGCGGCGTGACGCCCACTCGCCGGCACGCGAGTGGGCATCGTAATAATGACGTCATAGTTCAATTTCTTTTTTAAAAAAATCGATTTTTTGAAAAAATAATAATAATAATAATAATAATAATAATAATAATAATTAAAAAATGGTAATATGACCGTTCAACGGTCGAATTTTAAATTTTTTTAATTTTTATTTATTTTTTATTCTATAAATACTCTTCTCATTCTCCATTTTACACACAAACACACATCTATTCTTCTCTCATCTCTCTTTCTTTCCTCTCCAATCACTTTTATAAATCATTCATTTATTTTTTTCTTCTCCCAAATTTAATCTATTCATGGATCCATTTGAGCAAATGCGTCGAATAATGGAAGAATCGCTAGAAGAAGATCGATGTGGGGATGAGGAAGCCGCCGCGCCTCCTCAAAGGCGACCTCGGACTTACATCCATCGTAACCGGGAGGAAGCCACCGCAAGGTTGGAACGTGATTACTTCAGTCGGAACCCGGTATGGGGAGATATCTACTTCCGTCTTCGTTTCCGTATGTCACACGCGCTATTTTTGCATATCGCGAATACATTGGCGGCACGGGAAAAGTACTTCAGAGAAGGGTTCGACGCTATTGGCCGTCCTAGCCACACGACGCTCCAGAAATGTACTGCAGCGATCCGTCATATTGCTACTGGACAAACGGCGGATTCGTTCGACGAATACCTGCACGTCGGAGAATTCAATAGGAGACTTTGTTTGCTGAAATTCTGCAAAGGCGTTCGGGCAGCCTTCACCGATGAATTTCTGAAGAAGCCAACCACCGCAGATTGTAAGTTTCTGCTCCAACTTCACGAACAAGCACACGGATTCCACAGGATGCTCGGGAGAGTCGATTGCATGCATTGGCAATTGAAGAATTGCCCTGTGGCGTGAAGGGGGTCATACACGAGCGGCCACAAAGGCACCCACCCCACCGTTATACTCGAGGCCGTCGCCGACTACCGGCTATGGATTTGGCATGCGTATTTCGGGGTCCTCGGCTCGAACAACGACGTCAACGTGCTCAACAATTCCAACCTCTTCAGCGAAGTTATGAATGGTAAAGCGCTGGCCATCAACTTCATCGCTAACAATCGCTAGTATAAAATGGGGTACTATCTTGCCGATGGCATCTATCCGAAGTGTCCAACCTTCGTGAAGACGTTCAACAGGCCTGCGAACGAAAAACGGTCTCTTTTTGCGCAGAAGCAAGAGGCTACTCGCAAGGATGTGGAGAGAGCGCTCGAGGTTCTCCAAGCTCGATTTAACATTATCAAAGCCCCGGTTCATATGTGGTTTATTGATAATATGGTCGACATCATGTATACGTGCATAATCTTGCACAACATGATTGTCGCCGACGAAGGACCTTAGGCGGGAAATTGGTTCGACCCTGAAACTCCGGGAAGCTCAACCGCAAGTAGTCCGCCTCGAAGGGGAGTGCATCCGTCTTTGCAAGAGCGGTTGTCTATTCGGGAAAGGACACGTGATTCTACCGCCCACGCCCAACTCCAGGAGGATCTAATGGAGCACATTTGGGCAAAATTTGGCAACCGTTAGATGATCGTCACTAGAGAACTCCTTCTTCTGCTTATTTGCCTCCATTTTTTTGTGATTTGAATTTAAGTGTGCAATTTGTAATTTCTAGTTTTTTAAATTATATCTTTTTTATTTTTTTAGGTATTTAAATTGTAATTTTATTTTGTGTTTTATTATTAATTGAATTTGTTGGAAATAAAAAAAAATGAAATTGAATGAATAATTAAGGGATGAGATGGTTAAAAGATGGAGGGATGCAGGTGTTGTCTCTTAGTTAAGAGTTGGGCTGAAAAGTACAGTGAGGCCTATGAATAGTTAAGAGATGATATGGTCAAGAGATGAATAAGAATAGAATGCGGATGGTCTAATACTTACAAAGAGGATGTTGACTGTGCACTTCATTTAATTAGGGGTTATTATGTGTTTAACGTATTGATTATCGTGTATTTCACATTGCAAATAAGTTGTGAATTGGTAAAATCGACGAGAAAACGACATACTCATCTTTCTATTAATCACTAATTTTCAAACTTAATTTAATCGAAACTAAATATCACTAAGAATTTAAATATGCATGAAAAGTAGTAATAAGTGGATATTATACATAATTAAAGACTTACTTCATCTATTCAAAACAATTAAGTGGTTCATTTTGATCCAACATTAGTTTTAAGAAACTATTTAATTTATGATGGAAAGTGAATAAGAAATGTGGTGGAATTTGAAATTCGTTTTTATAGTTTTATAATTGAAAGTGAGAATAATGAATTGGAGTGTAGATCACTTCCTATAAATAAAAAAATAATAAATTATTTAATTATAGACCTCCAAAAATGATAAAACAAGTCATTTAGTTACGGACGGAGAGAGTATATTGACCGTGGTCCTGCACTTACATGAATTTTTTATGCAAATAAATAGTGGTTACTCTCCTAAAAAACTACTCCAAATTGTGGCAACCTAGGGAGAATACCCTAGAATTTTATTGCACCAAGGTAATCCTACGTAGAAACACATTAACAAGATTTATTATTATTACTCAAAAAGTATGAACAATCGAACATTTACGAGATGTATACTATACATCCATAACTTACACATCCACAATCAAACAAATTATGCGACTCAGACACTCAATCGTATTGGCTAAGAGGAAAACATCTTATTAGCTACATTACTACTTTGTCATTACAATATTAATACAATACAATAGATTTAGAATTTAACATAAAAATATAATATTAATTTTGGATAGATTACAAATATACTTGCAGGTCCAATCGAGGGGTTGCATGAACAATCAAGGGCTTATCTAATGCGCCGTCATGCCCTGATGACTCGGCTAAGTCAATGTTGTTCCTACCGAGAGGTGGCCTCTAGCTAAAACCTTGAATGAGTCTAGCTAGAAGTATAATGGTCATGGTAGAACCAAGCACGAAGCCGGGGCATCCGCGCCTTCCTGTACTAAATGATAAAATGCGCAGGTCGTGATCAGCAAGCCCGACTTGTGTTTGTTCATTAAAAATGTGTCGCTCGGGCTTGAACCTGAGAGGCTCATCCCAAATCCTAGGGTTCCGCCCCAGGCCAGGGCGACTTAGGACTACATAGCTCTTCTCTGGGATCAAGTAGCCACCCACGACGGTATCTTTACTTGAAATGTGAGGGACATTAAATGGTGCTAACGGATGTAGCCTAAATGACTCTTTCAAACAGGCCTTGACATAATTCAGTTTAGGTATATCCGATTCTTGGACTAGCCTTTTCTTGCCTACAACACTGTCCAATTCTTTACATGCCTCAGCAAGCAAGTCTGGTTGATTGATCATCTCTGCCATAGCCCACTCAACTGCATTTGATGGATTATCAACCGACGCGAGCATAATATCCTGCAAAACCAACATCAGTCCACAATCAAATTATAGTTTTCATGAAATTTGGAGTCCACACAATCTTTCAGTCACAGGTTCATCCACGACAAATTAAGTAGCTAGAAACTCAAATACTTACAACAATTAATGCTTTGATCTCTCGAATAGATAATAGGGGTTCATTTTCCGAGTTCTTGAGATTAATAAGAATATCAAGAATATCATCTTCTTCACTCTTATACCCTAGATTCCACATCTCCATTCTCTTATCGATTGCTGAATCTTGGTACTTTCTTACATTCTTAATGGCATTTGTCACAGCCCTTTTGTGTCCATCCAAATCCAAAACCTCCAACCACGGTACAAAATCAGCAACCCCGAACGCATAGAGACAAGAAAGAATCATGAACAATCCATCCACGTGTTCTTTTTCCTCAATTCCAGGGCCCTCGTCTCTCGTTCCCGGCCCGAAAAACCTCTCACCAAACACCATTTTCCTGCTCACGCTGGCGATGTGATGCTGGGTTACATCTCTCAAGTTCACCACCCCTTTTATGTCTACATTGTTCCACTGGTTGTAGACGTATCTCACGAGGTGGTCGGCCTCCTCGCATCTCTTCCCATGGAGCCGCTGGAACACACCCACGGTGAGCACCTCTGACGCCATGACTCTCCTCATTTTCTTCCACTGACTACCGGAGGGTGAGAGGATCACCCCCTGGTACCCGTCGCTGGCGAGGCGGGCCGAGAGGATGTCGGGCCGGGAGGCGAAGAAGGCGTCGTGCTTCTTCAAGAACTCTCGGGAGAGTTCCGGAGAAGTGACGGAAATGACGTGGACGCCGCCGAGTTTGATGCAGGCGATCTCTGTGTTGTGTTGTTGCATAAGATTGTGTATCCATCGGGGTACGGGCTTGTTGGTCAGCATTTGCGGGAGGCTGCCAACGAAAGGGAAGGCCGTCGGGCCCGGCGGAAGTGGCGGCGCCGGCGATCTTTTCTTGACGGATATGAGTTTGAAGAAGATGAGAGAAAGAAGGCATAATAATGCTAGGAACGTTGTGATTTCCATTTTCACGTTTGTTTGAAAAGGTTTGGATATGTTGAGACACAATCCTGGAAATGTAAAATGTATATTGATTGAATTGCAAAAATACATTTCCAACTACTTGATGCTTATATTCTAAAAGCAGAATGATCTAGAATATTCTAATTGCCATAGACCACATCAATGTGTTGGCTCTCTCTCCTTTGATCTGGTTTCTTTGGTGGTCCAAGCAACACATCTTTCCGGCTCTTCATACCTTGGATGCTTGCCACGTCTGTACATAATGCTACAGCATTCTCATGCTCGTTGGATTCAAGCTCATGAGCACAGGTGCTACTACTATATGAACTTGGTTGTGCACGGCTCATGACCTTTGTATGCTGATGGTTTGGACTGAAGGTGTATGGTCTAACATCTCCCCTCCATTCGAGGGAGGCAAGTGAGCAAACACCAAGTTTATTACACAGCCTAGTGAAGAATTGGAGACTCAATGGTTTGGTTAGTACATCAGCTACCTGATTATGAGAAGGTGCATGCCTTATATCAATTTCCTTGACAGTCACTTTATCTCTCACAAAATGAATATCGAGCTCAATATGCTTGGCTCGAGAATGCACGACAGGATTAGACGCCATAGCTATAGTGCTGAGATTGTCCACCCACACAACAGGTGGAGCTTTGAGCTTAATATTCAGCTCTTGCGAAATAGATTTTAACCAAGTGATTTCAGAGACAACAAGTGCCAAACTTCTGTACTGCACTGTGCCTCGGTACTAGATCTGGACACTCATTTTTGTTCTTTGCACACCAAGAGACCAAGTTATCACCAAAGTAAACACAATAACCTGGTGTAGATCGTCTATCATCAATGTCTGAAGCCCAATCAGAATCATAAAATCAGATGAAGTATAACTTGAGGCTTTGATGTGTAGACCATAATCAGTAGAACCATTCAAGTATCTTAGGATTCTGTTGACAGCTTTCTAGTGAGAATCAAGAGGGCATGACGAGTGCTAAATTGTGAATACTGAATACTACTACTATATTGTGTGTACGAAGAAGAAGAGGGAGAGTGGTCCAACTTATCGAAGAATTGAAAGATTAAGATAGGTATATACATAATGCCAATTGCCTCTTTCAAACGTTGAACTAATTTATTGAAAGATTGAGATAGGTATATACATAATGCCAATTGCCTCTTTCAAACGTTGAACTAATTTTAGGTTTTTTTTAAGGGAGCCAATTGATCTTTTAAAACATTATACTCTTTTGGTCCCAATTAAATTAAGTTATATTCTTTTTCAGATATATCAACTAAATTAAGTTATTTTTTTATAATAAAAATAAAAAATTTAACCATTCTTTCCTATTCCATGTCATACTTTACTCTCTTTTACAAGCTCTCTAAATACCAACTAAAAATGATAGATTTTAAATGGCAATTGGGTCCCAAAATGACAACAATACAACAGTTTAAAGGGACAATTGGCATTAATGTTTCAATTAAAAGGATATTTGATAGGGTAGATAACTCATTTAGGGATAGAAATGAGGCTCCACTTGATATACGAAAATGGAATTGAATTGGAATCGAAATTCAATAGAACTAAATTGGAAGGAATTGAAATATTCTAATTCAATTCCAAATTCTATGTTTGGTAAAATGAAGTAATTGGTATGAAATTGAATTTGAAAAATTTGTGCACACATTGTACACACACTATGCACAAAATACGCACTCACATACACTTTACACAAAATATAGTACTCCCTCCGTCCAGCAATAGCAGTCCCATTCACAAGTGGCGCGGGTTTTAAGAAAGAATTTGAGTGTGTGATAAATAGAGTGTGACAGTGGAATTTAGATCTCACTTAAAATGTTTAATTTATAAAGAGTAAAGGCCAAAACTGTTCCTGAATATATGACCATTTTACGTTTTTGGTCCAAAACATTATCTTTTGGATTTTTTTTTCCTGAACATATGAAAATTTGATCATTTTGGTCCTCCATCAACATTTCCGTTAAAAACTAACGGTCAACGGGTTTAAATATGATTTTGACCAAACTTAAGGTGTTAATTACTCCCTCCGTTTCTTCATAGTTGAAGCGGAACTTTTCGGTACGGAGTTTTAGAAATGAATGTTGGTGTGTTAAATAAATAGATAAAAAAGTAAGAGAGAGGAAAAGGTAGAGAGAATAAAGTATAAAGTAAATAAAGTAGAGAGAATAAAGTAAGAGAGAGTAAAGTAAGAAAGAGGAAAAAGTTACCATATAAGGAAACGACTCAACTATGAAGAAACTTCCCGAAATGGTAAAATGACTCAACTATTAAGAAACAGAGGGAGTATAATTTTTAATTATTTTAAAATTAAAAACTCCACAGCTTCTCCTCAACCAGCAATGGCAGCAGCCACCACATCAGCCACCTCATTCTCCACCGCTCACCTCTTCCGCTCGTCCTCCCTTAACCTCAAACAGCCTCTCTCCCTCTTCTTCCCCAACCCCCGCCACCGATTTCCATCCAAGTCCCTCCGCTTCTCCGCCGCCCACAAAATCTCCGCCACCATCTCCGTCGGCGACAAGCTCCCCGATGCCATCCTCTCCTACCCCGACGCCTCCGAAGAGATCCAGACCATCTCAATCGCCGACCTCACCGCGAATAAGAAGGCAATTTTGGTCGCCGTGCCCGGGGCCTTCACCCCGACATGCTCGCAGAAGCACCTCCCTGGATTCGTCGAGAAGGCGGCGGAGTTCAAAGCGAAGGGCATCGACACCATCGCATGCGTCTCCGTCAACAACGCCTTCATCACGAAGGCAATGATATTCCTCATCACAAAGGCAATGATATTCCTCATCACGATGGCATCGGGAAGCTTGTCGCCGAAGGAGATGGTGGCGGAGATTTTGGGGGCGGCGGAGAAGCGGAGGGACTGGGATGGAAATGGGCGGCAAGGGTTTGGGAAGAAGAGGGAGAGAGGCCGTGGCGGAGCCAGAAATTTAATGTGGGGAGCCCAAACTACCACTAAAAAATTTATTGAGTGTGTTCAATACAAACGACATGAAAATAGCTCGAATGTGAGCAATATAAAAAGCCACGCGTAAAAAATGAAGGACGAGAAAAGTAATTAGTGATTAAAATTTTTAGAGCATACACTAATTTGACTAATAATAACATATTTATTACATCAAAGTGTTATTTTCTATTCCAAATATTTTATAATAAAGGGCATCACCTTAAAATTGATTTTACTAATCATATAATATTTTAAAAAATTTATGACTATTTTTTATTCTTAAACTATAAACATCATTTTTTTGATAAAATAATTTATACAAAATTACTTGTAAAAAACATCAATGGAAGTTTCTAACGTGAGAAAATCCATGAAATATAAATGAATGTGAAAAAATCAACAAAAAGTACTAATTAGAAAAGAAAAAATAAAGCAAATGAACTGCAAGCATAGCTTTAAAAACAATTTTACTAATATTATAAATCTAATAAAATATGAATTTATAAAACAAAAATGAACCCATAATAGAAAGAACAAATTCCTAAATAATAAAAATGCGCAGGAGAGAATCAACTACACGACCTCCCGGACATGGGGCTGAAATTCGGACCAACTGCGCTAGCTCATAGCATGTTCGAAACTGCATACATATAATATATATAGGTATTACGCCAATGGGTGAGGGGGCCAAGGGCCCCCTGGCCCCACCGTAGGTTAAGGGAGGACGAGCAGAAGAGGTGAGCGGTGGAGAATGAGGTGGCCGCTAACATTGTTGGTTGAGGAGAAGCTGTGGAGTTTTGAATTTTAAAATAATTAAAAATTATAATTAACACCTTAAGTTTGGTCAAAATCGTATTTAAACCCGTTGATCGATAGTTTTTAACGAAAATGTTGACGGAGGACCAAAATGATCAAATTTCAATATGTTCAGGACCAAAAAATTCAAAAGATAATATTTTGGACCAAAAACGTAAAATGGTCATATGTTCTGGACCAATTTTGGCCTTTACTCATTTATAAATGAGTAAACTACGCAAATGGTCCCTGAACTATGCATTTTGCACTCAAATGGTCCCTGAACTTTAAAAATATTGTGGATAGTACCTGAACTAATATATAATCACATTTTTTATACTTTTCTACTTTTCAGTCTACTTTTGCACCAAAAATGCCTTCCATTCATGGAGGACATTTTTGTCCATAAAAAAAATAAGTCACTATCACATGTTGCTTTTCAGAATATGTAGATGGATGTGATTTTGGAGATACACTAATTTATAATTTTTGCCGATATGTGTATAGGGATTGTATCAAATTAAAGTAGTACTACTAATATATTGTGAAATATTTTCAACTCACAAAAACCTCTTATTCTACACGCAACTTTTCTAATATGAACTTCTCTCTCATCTCACCTGACCTCTTGTCTCTCTCTCTCTCTCAATTCACCTCTCGTCCCTCCATTCCCACTCCCCTTCTTCCTCCTGAAACCGGCGGCCAGGGGCGTAGCCACATGGACCTTTGGTGGGGCATTTGCCCCTCCTCTAAAATTTGTACATGTACTAATATTTCTTCAAATTTGCATGTTTGTTGGAATTTCTTCTTAAATGCCCCTTCTCAATTATTCAATTATTTGCTATACATAATTTTTTGCCCTCTTCATTTTAATTTCTGGCTCCGGTTCGTTTAAAGTCAGTCAGACCACTCTCTCTCTTCCTTCATCAATCTCCATTTCCGTCTTAGATAGGGTAATGCGTAATGCCTCTAAAAAACGAGCACAAGCATCCTCTTCGAAAAACCAGAATGAAGACACGAGCACGAGCTATGTAGAATTAACACAAACACGAAAAGGGAAGAAGAAAAGAAATTGGGTATTTTGATGAAGAATTAACACAAACACAAACGAGAGAGAGAGAGGGTACTCTAAAAAGCAACAGTAACAATGACATTTTTTTTGTATGGACAAAAATGTCCTCCATGAATGGAGGGCATTTTTGGTGCAAGTGTACGGGGCTATCGTAGTATAGGCAAGTCAAGAGTATCGTATTCACAGAGACTAATTAAGTGCTTAAGTACCTCGAATCAAGATCATTCGCTATTTAGACAACCGAAGATTGGGTTTTTGTGTCTAAATCCTAGGAACAATGAATCAAAACAAAGTAAATAAAATGAAGATTAGTTAATTGAAGAGTAAGTGGAGAAAGAGTAAATCTTTGGGATCCAACTACAATGTTATAGTCTTTATTAATCTCACTAAACCTCTAAATCAATCTTCGAGCTATGCCGACTAGGGTCTCAAGAGTTACTAAGCTATCACTGTTGGAAGGAAGATTTCCACAAATCAAGAATTGATCTCCTGCAATCAAGGATTGATATTGTAATTAGTGAATGATTTAAATACCTTGTATAGAATATTAGGTTAGCATGATTATAGCTTACCATATATTGGGTGATCATCTAGCCTATAAAAAGGCATGTAACTCTTCTCCATTTGAATAACCTAATACGATGAATTCTCTTCCAGAAACCTTATGATTCCTTTAAACATGGCTTCAGAGCAGGTCAAAAATTAGGCTCAGAAACATCATCATCGCCTTACCAATCCCAGCCAGAAAAACCAAAACCAAGTGAGAAAATCAAAATCCAAATCCAACATGGACGGCGATAACAAACCACCCACAGAATCATCATATAGCAAGATTCGAACAAGCAAGAATGTAACAGTTGCATTCAAACTCAACGGCAGCAATTACCCGTTGTGGTCACGACTGATGAAGGTCGCGATCGGGAGTAGGGGAGGCTACTCCCACATCACCGGGAAACCAGTACCACCACTTCCGGGAAGCAAGGAGTATGAAGAATGGGAGGAGACAGATCTGATTGTCTTCTCCTGGATAGTGGACAACATGGAGATGGATATTATCGCCGACTTCGCTCACCATCAAACATCGAAGGCCCTCTGGGAGAATCTTGCCATCACGTATGAAAGCGAGGCAGATCTCTACCTCCTCTATGAACTAGAAGAAAAAGCAGGAGGACTCAAACAAGGAAATCTGGACCTTGAGACTTACTATCGGCAGACCCACGGATTGTGGACCAGTGTTGATCGGTGCCAAAAACAACCGATTGATTGTTGTGATAAAGGAGTAACCCAATACCGGACTTTTTCCAACACCAAGAGGCTGCTCAAATTCCTGTCTGGATTGAATGGAGAATACGAAAGCATCAAGCGAGACATCCTCAAGGAGGTGCCGATTCCCTCGGTGGAGACCGCCTACAGTATGGTGAAGAAGGAGGCGGCTCGAAGGAAGATCATGCCACCATCCCCCTCGAACCCTACCGTCGACGGCCACGGCAGCGCCGACTCGTCATCGGGAGGAATTGGACACGGATTTGCAGTACAGGGACAGCGACAGCCTCAAAGAAGTGGAACCCCACGAACGACGGCCACTCACCGCCCGGGAAACAAACCGGCGGACAAATCGAAATTGTGGTGTTCTCACTGTGGAATGCAAAAACACACACGTGAAACGTGTTTCCAGCTTCAAGGATATCCGGAATGGTGGGAAGAAAGACAAGCCGCAAGAGCTAAAGTGGCAATCGGAATCTCCGCCGGAAATGAGGCGGCGAACAACCGATCGACTGGAGGGGGAAATCGAGAGATGACGAATGGA
>NC_062966.1:26297990-26450207 GCF_023119035.1 Salvia hispanica | reverse complement strand
CTACCTCCGTTTACCTCATGAATCGGCTTCCTACAAAAATCCTAAACAAAAAAACCCCTCTCGATACCTTATCCAAATTTACCAAAATTCCTAACCACCACAATCTTCAGCCCAAAGTCTTTGGATGTACTGTATATGTCCATATTCCGAAACATGAACGATCTAAACTTTCACCTTGTGCTACCAAATGTGTCTTTGTGGGATACGGGCTAAACCAAAAGGGGTATAGATGTTATGACCCAATCACCAAGAAAGTCACAACCACAATGAACTGCAATTTTTTGGAAACCGAATTCTACTATCACACCCACCACCTTAGTAGTCAGGGGGAGAGTGCCTCAAATCATACCGAGGACTATCTAAGTTGGTTTGTGTCTCGGCCAAATTTTTCCAACGTGGACTCAACAGAACTAGTTAGCACTACCACCGGACATGTCCCCTCCACGATGGAGTCGCCTCAACCGCCCCTAAGTATTCCTTCTCAACCGATATCCGAGGTAATTTCTGAGAGCCCTACAGAAGTTATTATTGCTACTCACCCTGTTGGCACAGAAACTGTCACAGAGACTATTACCGTGGAAGAAAGCACTGCTATAGATGAAAGTACAGGGCGATATATTCTTCCATTCAGGACCACTTGAGGAGTTCCGGCAAAACGATACTCCCCAGAAAAGATAGGGAAGAAGAGCCAGTATGCGATAGCAAACTTTGTGAAGGGGAACTTGACCAAGATGGCTAGGGCTTTTGAGGCTGCCCTCTATGAAGAAGAGGAAATTCCTTACACTGCTGAGGAAGCATGGAAAGTCAAACACTGGAGAGATGCAATGTTAGTCGAGATGGATGCTCTGCTGAAAAATAAGACTTGGGAGGTGAGCAAACTGCCCAAGGGAGCCACAACAGTGGGATGCAGATGGGTGTTCACCATCAAAAGGAGGCCTGATGGATCGATTGATCGCTACAAAGCTAGATTGGTAGCAAAAGGATATACTCAAACTTATGGCGTCGACTATGCTGAGACTTTTTCACCCGTCGCCAAGATCAACACAGTGAGGGTACTATTCTCGATAGCAGCTAATAGAGATTGGCCATTGCATCAGTTTGATGTGACAAATGCTTTCTTGCATGGAGAACTAACCAAGCCCGTTTATATGGAGCCTCCACCTGGATTTACTGGAGATTTTCAGAATGGAGATGTCTGCAAACTGAAGAAGACTTTATACGGTCTAAAACAGTCTCCCAGAGCATGGTTTGGGAGATTTACTGAAGTGATGAATAAATATGAGTACCGTCAAAGCAACTTAGACCATACTCTCTTTCTTAAGAAAAGAAATGGTAAGATAACGTGTCTTATTATTTATGTCGATGATATGGTTATTACTGGAGATGACGAGGAGGAGATCAGTCAGTTAAGACAGAATCTGTTCAAGGAATTTGAAATGAAAGATTTGGGATCGTTGAAGTACTTCTTGGGAATAGAGGTATTGAGATCAAAGCAGGGGATTTTCATTAATCAAAGGAAGTACGTGCTTGACATACTTGCAGAAACTGGGATGATAGATTGCAAGCCAGCAGATACTCCAATGGTTCAGAATCACGGACTACAAATCCGTGAAGGAGCTAAACGTGCCGATCGAGGGAGATACCAACGATTAGTGGGAAAATTGATCTATTTGTCCCACACTAGGCCAGATCTAGCCTACGCCGTGGGAGTAGTAAGTCAGTTCATGCATGCACCTCAAGAAGATCACTGGGAAGCAGTCCTGAGAATAGTGCGATACTTGAAGGGGACTGTAGGACATGGAGTTCTATTCAAGAAACATGAACACTTGGAGATACACGGATATACTGATGCAGATTGGGCAGGAAACCCAAATGACAGAAAGTCTACTGCAGGATATTTTACCTTTGTAGGAGGTAATCTTGTAACATGGAGGAGTAAGAAGCAGAAGGTGGTAGCACTTTCAAGTGCCGAAGCAGAATTTCGAGGGATAAAAAGTGGACTGACGGAAGTATTGTGGCTGAAGAGGCTCATGACTGAGCTGGATCTCAAATCATCTCAACCATGTCGACTCCTATGTGATAATAAAGCAGCCATCAGCATCTCGGACAACCCGGTTCAACATGATCGAACCAAGCACGTGGAAGTTGATCGACATTTCATAAAGGACACAATTGATGCAAAAATTGTGGAGCTTCCCTATGTCAAGTCAGAAGATCAATTGGCGGACATCTTGACAAAGGCTGTGAATTCCCAATCTTTTCGGAGAGTATTGGACAAGTTAAGCATCGGCAATCCCGTCACTTAACTTGAGGGGGAGTGTTGGAAGGAAGATTTCCACAAATCAAGAATTGATCTCCTGCAATCAAGGATTGATATTGTAATTAGTGAATGATTTAAATACCTTGTATAGAATATTAGGTTAGCATGATTATAGCTTACCATATATTGGGTGATCATCTAGCCTATAAAAAGGCATGTAACTCTTCTCCATTTGAATAACCTAATACGATGAATTCTCTTCCAGAAACCTTATGATTCCTTTAAACAATCACGAAGGTAAGATCATGCCTTCTCTCGAATGCACATGACTTGTAGGTTGCATGCTAGGCCCAAAGTCTCCTTATAGTGTAAGCACACAACTCCAAAAGGCTCCTAAGATTTATATCCTCACACAAAACCTCACTCCTCTCGGATGATATTGATTAAGGTGTTGTCCACTCCCAAAACACACATTTGTTAATCAACTCTCGTATATTGTAACAATGTAAAGATGCATTCAAACGGGTAGCTAATCCAATGAATGTAAAGGCGCGGGAATGACAAAATAACTACATGAGCAAAGCATAACATTAAAAGATCGATTCACCTATTTGTGTCTCTAGGATTATTAGGAAAGTCGCTACCATAGGATAAGCCCTCTCGAGTGCACCTACCCAGTTGATTAGATTCTAACTATCAAAGTCTCCTTCCAATAGATTAGATTCTAATTCCTTAAGTTCCCAAGACTCAAGCCCTCACATAGGGTCCCCTCTCTCGAGTGTAGATAAACCATGTGTTGTACTCGTTCCTTTTACCACATAAAACTAGCTATCTCTCGATTAATCTAGTTATATGGACATGGTTCTAAAGTTGGCCAAACAAAAGAACAATAAAAGCACAAGAACAAGCAAAATAACCACAAGAGCTAGGCGAAGGTTCAATTCAATTAAATCAAAACATATTCAAAGTAATCTTCACCCAAAGCTCCACAAATGTATCTAGCTACTCATGTTTAACAAGAATTCAACAAAATCATCGGTAGAAAACATGGAAAACACAAGTAAATTGATACTAAATATCCCGGAGATGAATTGGGGGCTGAGAATCCTTCGTCTTGATGGTTGAACTCTTCTCAATCGCCCTCCTCTTGCTCTTGGAGAAAATTGGTGTATATGGATGTTTGGAGGCGGAAGAATGGTGTAGGAGGCGGATGGGCCTGAATCCGTGAACCCTAGGCGCTGCACATATATATAAAGCAAAACACCCGCCCGGGCGCCGTGCCCGGGTGTTTTCTTCTCAAACCGGGCGTTTTCTTCCCTAAGTCGGGCGTTTTCACTGGACAGGGCAGTGTTCGTCTAATGGCCATAACTTCTTCTACGGGACTCCGATTGGGGCGTGCAAGATACCCACGTGAAGCTCTTTCGAAGACGAAGAGAATGGTATGAATTAGGGGCTGATTGGACTTCGAAATCTCCAGAAAAACTGCCTCGAACTAAGGCTATTGCACATCCACTTGTTTTGCACATTTTTCTACACATTCTTTACAAAATGGTCAAATACCAAAATAATAGAAAAGTAATCATAATCATATCCGATAATAGACGAAATGTGATCAAAACCATGCAAGATTACTCTCTAAAACCAAGCAAAATCCAAGTATGTCAACTGAATAGTAGAAAAGTATAAAAAATGTGATTATATATTAGTTCAGGTACTACCCACGATATTTTTAAAGTTCAGGGATCATTTGAGTGCAAAATGCATAGTTCAGGGACCATTTGCGTAGTTCACTCTTTATAAATTTAGCTTTTATACCAAAATTTTCTGCCTTTCGTATTCTTATTTTTTGAAGAGTGAACTATATAAAAATGGTTCATAATCTTTCACTTTCGCACGTAAACGATACCTGATCTTTATTTTATATCGTTTTTGGTACCTCTAAATCACATTTTTGGTACCTGATGCAATTTCCTTCCTAAAATGCCCTTTAAACAAATATATTTTCCCATTTATGTCATAGAGGGTATTTTGGGCATACATAAAATTAGTACCAAAAGTGATATTATAATATCTTCTTTCATTCTCCTAATTCTTTATACTATTATTATTAATCAATATTAATATTATTATTTTGATACTATAAATTAATAATTAATTTATTTTTAATATCATTCAAATATACTTAAATATAATTATAGTTATAATTATATTTAGTTATAATTATATTTAATTATTATAATACCGAAAACTAATAGTAATTAATAAATAATTGTAGTATAATTATAAATTATGAATCACACATAATACTATGTAATAATAATAATAATAATAATAATTATTATTATTATTATTATTATTATTATTATTTATTATTATTATTATTATTATTAATTTATAATAATAATAATAATAATAATTATTATTATTATTATTATTATTATTATTATTATTATTAGTAACTAATCAATATAGTCTTAATAAAAATTTAACATTGTGAACTGTAATGATATAAAAGTTGAATATTATTAGTTAGGTGTTTTAACCTTAAAATGAGTATAAAATCATTTATAAAAATATTCAATTAATTTAATTACTTTAAATAATTAATTTAATTAGGTATTTGCTTTTTATTTATATAATGCAATAAGATGTATGTATAAAACACGAAAAAGAAAGAAGAAACAAAGAAAAAAGAAGGAAGAAGAAACATAAATTAAGGAGAAAAAAGAAAAAAAGAAAAAAAGAAAGGAAGATAAAATAATAAAAAGAAAGAGGAAAATGAGAAAAAAGAAAGAATAAGAAATTAAATAAGAAAAAGAGAAATAAGAAAGGAAGAAAAAATAATCACATATTTTTCCAAAAATATTCTCTATGAAAAAAAAATCACATATTTGATAGGTTATTTTTGTCAAAAACGATATAAAATAAAAATCAGGTACTATTTAGCTGCGAAAGTGAAAGATCGGGTATTATTTATATTATTTATGTAGTTCACTCTTTTTTTAATTCTTGTTTTTAGTTTCAAATTGTATATCACCAAATCACACTAATTGCAGTTACTATACTAAGATCTAAACACCCAAAACAGAACCAGATTTCTAGCTAAACACACTGCAAAATTTTCACTTTAATTTCAAATCCGTTTTGAATTGATTTCAAAAGACAATTAATGAATCGACACCGAATTTGAATCAAAGAGCAAACACTGCAGAGGACACAAGAACTGATTTTTCAAGGACAAATTTTGCAAAATTAACAGCTCTAAAAATCACACTTGATACAACAATTAATTTCACAAATCAGGGCACACAAGCCATCTGTTTAATTTCAAAAATCAAAACTGCATTTCTGATTCTTTCCAACTCCCCATCTCTGTGTAGGGTATCCTCGATGAGCTTCATAATGGACAAGCCCTCTGTAACACCAGCCAAAGACACAGGTGGCCAAAGGGTAGGAAGAAGATCAAGGGGATTAGGGCAATGTTTTGGACTGTATTCCATTTCAGAGAGAGGAAAAGGCGGGCGATTAGGATTTTGATAGGAGTTGGTGGAGACGGCTGGCGAAAGCGATGGAGGCAGTGGAGGCAGCGGGCGATGGAGGCAATGGAGGCGGCAGGCGCGGTGGGCGATTAGGTTCCCCAGAGAGAGAGGGATTGGGGTAGAGATGAGGGGATTGGGGTAGGAAATTAGGGAATTAATTTGGGGCATTTTTATATTTATGTGAATAAGAAGGGGTTGTTTTTATTTCCAAATATGGTAAGGGAACCGGGACTCCTATTAGCGGACGTGCCGAAATGGAAAAACGGAACTCTTATTGCTGGACGGAGGGAGTATATTATACTCCCTCCATCCCAGAGAAGTTGGCACACTTTCCTTTTTAGTTTTGTCCCACAAAAGATGTCACATTTTCCTTTTTGGAAAAAGTTCTCTCTCACATGAATATAAAAATTATATTTTCTCTCTCCATTTAACACACAAAACAAAACCTCATAAAATCTCGTGTCATTTTCAAAGTATGCCAACTTCTCTGGGACGGAGGGAGTACACAAATACACACATTGCACACACTACACACGCTATACACAAAATACATACACTACACACATTACATACACACACTGCATACACTATACACAAAACACACACACAGCACACAATATACACACGCTACATACACTATACATAGATAATATGCACATACTATACACAAAGTACATGCACTGCACACACACTATACAAAAAACACACTCCATACATTGCACACTTTACATACATGCTATACACAAAATATACACATTACACACACTACACAAAATTTATTATTTTGCACAAAATACATATACTATATACAAAATGCACAAACTACATACACACTATTCATAAACTGAAATTTCAAATTTGGTTCGATTTTTCAGTTTTTCGGTTTAGTTCAATTTAAACTTTTTGCATGTTTCATTTTTTTCGATTCGGTTTGGATCGGAAAAAAAATATCAAAAAATCGGATACTTGAAATGTATTACATGTGTATAATGTGTAGTGTCTCTGTGTAGTGTGTGTGGTGGGTGAAGTGTGTGTAGTGTGTGTGTGTGTAAAATGTGTGTAGTATGTGAAGTGTGTTTTGTGGATATATAGTGAAGCTATCTAATTTTACGACTGATTGGAATTTCAATTTTCTACTTTTTGTTATGGAATTCAAATAATGAAATTGAAAGATTTGGATTTGAATTTCAATTCTAAATCCAAATATTTTTGTGGTAACAAGTATTGGATTTAAAATTGAAAACTCCAATTCTAATTCCTCACCTCCGATTTCATGTACCAAATGTAGCCCGAATATAAATGACCTAAAGTCAACATAACTTCATCATTAAAATGACAATTATATATCCTTGTAATTTCCAGAGCTTGTTCGTGGAACTACTATTGCTAATGTAGGTACCAAAAAAAAAAAAAAAAACATAACTTCCTAATGAGTGATTATTTTGTACAGATGAATGAGGATCCACATTCATAATAGATATTGACCTTAGGCCACCCCCTTGTTGAATGGAGTATTCTTTCTAGACCAACACCTTCTTCATAGTCAAGGGTCAACTACAAATATCAGCTGACTACGACTGGATGATGCCTCGTAGACCAATTTTAATTCTTACATAGTTCAGCTCAAGGTTTGTTTCTTTGCACGATTCGCAGAGGACTAACAAACCATCTATACGTAGTCCAGCTAATGGTTTGCTTCTTCTAGTCCTATACATGCCCAATATCCCCATCTTTTCATATGCGATCCAATCACTCGTGATTATGACACGAAGAGCTGATACCTCTATTGGTACAAAACATTGTTGGGTGACAGAAATCCATAGGTTCTAACTTCCATCCTAAACCGATTGGTGATAGGAGGAGTGGCTCATGAGATTTATATATTAGTTTCAGTTTTCTCTTGACATCGATGTGGGATAGTTATATGTTAGTATTTTTTTTAGTCTTAATTGCCAACACTGGGAACAATCCCTCACAAGGGCGTATACATATTGGACCCAAAATTTTGTGCATTAATACTATATGTAGTCCAATATTCACAAAATTCGTCGGTAGCCTGGTGGTAAGTTGCCTCTCTCCAAGCTAGAGACCTGAGTTCGAAACTTAGCACATTTCCCACTCTTAACTGTTATTTAGACTTTCTCTTCTCCAAATTAACTTTGTTTTAATCTATACCATATCTAATTTATTTTTTGCTCAATTAAGCTTTATTAATTATTTTGTTTTTTACCAATACATTTATTAGTTTAACCACTAACTTGCTATTTTTTAATTTAAGTATGTATTCTTTCATATTTAACTTTCATTAATTAATTTTTAATAGATACTTATATGACTAATATAAAGTATATATTCTTGTGATTTAAAAAAAAAAACTCAATATAAATTACTAAATTGAAATAAGTATTATAAAATACTCCATATTTATAAAACTAACCTCCTCGTTATATTCTTATCTATATTATATATTGCTAATTAACAAAACATGGATACTTGTATTTCAAATGTATAATTTACGTGACACTATAAAATAGTTTATTTTTATTTTAAATGAAATTTTTTGATAAAAAATTAAATAAAGACAAAGATTTTATTTTTTAAAATAAAATAATTGAAAAAGCATAACAAAGAAAATAAAAAAGATTAGTCATATCTTGAAATTTTAAATCATTGTAATTATTTTTGCACTCCCAAATTGAAAATTTTGGATACGCCACTGATCCCTCACCAGATTCTAAATCAATGTTTCAGAGCAACCAACAAGGTACCAACTGTAACATCCCAAAAATGACCTTGGACAGAATTTGCGTTTCAAATGAGAAAATTTCAACAAATAATTCAATACCGAAAATAATAATAATAATTACTCCCTCCGTCTCACTTAAGATGACACGTTTTCCTTTTTAGTTTGTCCCAACTAAGATGACACATTTCCTTTTTTGGTAACTTTCTCTCTCCAATTAATACACTCAACCACTTTTTCTCACTCCTATTAAAATATCCATCTTTCTTCATCTCTCTACTTTAATACTTACACCCACCTTCTCTCTCTCCAATTAAACACTTTAACCAATAACTCCTAAAATCCCATGTCGGCTAAGCAATGTGACATCTTAGCCGGGACGGGGGGAGTAGTTAGCATCATTATACAATTGGTTAACTAACTAAATTCGCCTTATCATATGATAATTAAATAAATTATATAAATGT
The DNA here is from genome assembly GCF_023119035.1 of Salvia hispanica. Taxonomy (NCBI): domain Eukaryota; kingdom Viridiplantae; phylum Streptophyta; class Magnoliopsida; order Lamiales; family Lamiaceae; genus Salvia; species Salvia hispanica. The sequence continues at coordinate 26,441,198 of NC_062966.1, read as the reverse complement.
GTTAAAGTTTGGTTGTATGTAAATAGTTTACATGTGTACATAATAATATATATGTATTATGTGTGTGTTAGTGTGTGTATGGGAATATAAACATAGAAGATGGTAATAAGGAGTATTATTTAATAGTTTACCACTATATCATTACATATTATAAATAATTGGTGGCCCAACATTTGGCAAAAATGTATATACGTGTAAGTGATTTAGCGTATATACAATTTATATATTTATTAAATATTGTTCGGATGCTAATCAGTTAAGGATTATTCCTTTATTTTTATATAAATATGTGATTGGAGTGGTTTTTGAAAGGAAAAAAAAAAAGAAAAAAGGAGGGAAAATGAAAAAATGGCCAAAAAGAGAGTTGCAGACTCTAGATACCCAAAATTCGAAAATTCCAAAACTCACTCTCCACACCATTTTCACACACCTATTATAAAGTAATATGGAGAGTAGCTAATTGATAACCACGTCAGTTTGGTAGAGAAAAGGGGTCATACAGTATGATATGGAATCGGGAATTCGATAGATTATATGTGATAATCAGGTCAGCTTGTATGATATGAACCTTATGGAGGGGGAGAAAAACTCACGTTCACCATGGGAGAGAAAGGAACCGTGAGGTTCAAGCTCTAGCCTCATTGCCGATTTTCGTTGTATCAATCGTCCGATTGCATAAACCTTAATAAACCGAGTAAGCTCTTTTTATTTATACTATTTTTTTTACAACATGAAATTGATGAAACTTTGAGATGGGGTTTGGAGAATTTTGTCCATAATTTTTGATGGAGTAAAGGGTGTTGGGAATTTTTGATTAATTGATGAATATGTGTTTAATGAGTAGGGTTTATGGTATTTAGAATCTATTGAACTCGCATAAAGATTACGTGAGAATTGAAATTATTGCTTATGGTTTATGGTCTTTGTGATTAAATATGCAGGTTAGACAACATATGTGGTTATTGTGATGATTAAATATAAGTGGAAATAGAATTTAATATAAAAGTTTGAATCGAATTATATCCTCTGATTTTTCAGTGATCTGTTCTGAATTATTTTGGCTTGTGTAAAACAGTGAAAATTCGGGTTTAACAATTTTTAGAATAAATCTTGTTGGATTATAAAGTAGATATCTTTGGGTATCTAAAAATATGAGGTCAAGCCTCTAAAGCCTTCTACTTAATCATATAGAGTGTTTATGATGAATCAATCTAACACACTTGTTATTTTAGGAAGCAAAAGAAGGAGGAAGTAGATAGTATATTTTATGGCATCACAATTTTCTCAGCTTAATTTTTAAAAATATGAGGTCAAGCCTCTAAAGCCTTCTACTTAATCATATAGAGTGTTTATGATGAATCAATCTAACACACTTGTTATTTTAGGAAGAAAAAGAAGGAGGAAGTAGATAGTATATTTTATGGCATCACAATTTTCTCAGCTTAATTTTGATCGATCATCAATAACATAGTGGGTGTTACACCAACCATTACCCAACATCCAAGAATCATCAATCATATTCATAATCCATCACAACACCAATCGTTAAAATAATTTCTAGTCTTCACAAATTTACAATCCCATTATACAAAAATGACCTAACTCAAATCTGTAGAGCTATATTGCATCAACAAAGGTTCTAAACAAGTGTAGTAGAGCTTCCCAATCCATCAGAATCCTCAATTTCATTCTTAAATGACAAAAACCTGACCTATTTCTACTCCCACAAAAAAACACAAAACTTTAAATTCTTTAGAATCAATATTTGTAATTATTAAACTATTGTGCATGGAAGAAAAGGTGAATTGTTGAAACTAAAAGATAAGTATGCATTTGGTCAAGTTTTTGTCAATAAAAATAAAATTTATGCAGTCTGGATTTGTTCTCATTTTTTTCATGACAAACTTTTTTACTATAACTTTATTTAATATGATGGCCGAAAAATTTTACGTGGACCATACCACAGATTATACACAGACAGATTTTTCGTGGGATTATTGCAAATTCCAAACTTTTTGAAAATATTCCTGGTAACTGTTAAAGTTATGAGACATGAAAATTGATCACCCAAAAAATTATACTCCAAGATAGGATCAATGGTATGGATTTTCTGGACAAAATCCATATGGTTTATCAAGCCACAATAGCGTTTTTATTTATCGTACCAACTCACGATTCAACGACACACATGGCACACAAAAGTAAAAATAATCAAATTCTAAATACTATTTTTTTAGGAGGAATTTGGCAGCTCGGCATATCAGGCGGCGGCGGCATCATCTTCTCGTTGGGGAGTTCACCATCTTAAACGATGAACACCATCTTCATGCCCCAAGTCTGATGACGGTCGAAAAGGCAATGCATTGGTCTGTCAAAATGGATATTGGGTATTGGATACCCGTTATCCATTGGCGGACACAGTAAGCAATGGGGAAGGGCTTAAGCCCTTTCCCAAATTTTTATTTTTCATTTTTTCTTCTTGCAAAATTTTCAAAAAGTTTGAAATTGAGTTTCAGCCCTTTCCAAAAATTGCTGCTGGAGAGTAAATTATTGAAAGTAGAATGAAAAGGAGGGGCTGAATCTAAGATCCTGAACTGCAGAGTAAAATGATGGATACCGCAGCATTTAGGAAGAAGACGACCTGGGAGGGTATTATAAAATAAATAATACAATATAATAATATTATTTGTACTCCTTAATGACACACTGGGATTTGACTGTAAATTGAAAACCGCCTCTTTTAAAAACCACAAATAGTTTTAAAAAAACCACCAATTTATTTGCAAGTGTTATTATACTCTAATTTCTTCCGGTTGGTTTAAGTGTCAGAAAAACATAGTACTACAAGTACAACCTATTCTATTTCAATTTGAAAACTTAAGATTAATTAAAACAATGCAGATTCTTTATTTTTATTTTTTTTTAAAACATTAAATAGCTTTCATTGATAATTTTAATTTCTCTTACTTTTTTTCCTTATCAATTCAATTGTAAAAAAACTTTTTGATTTTCTTTATCTAATTCTTTTCAATTCAATTCAATTTTTCATTACTGTTATTTTGTTATCTTTTTAAATTCTCTCATCTAATAAGCATTTTATTTCGAAGAGTTTTTCTGATGTATATTTGTTTTAAAGTTCTAAGATGCTTATAATTATTTATCTCACCGTAAAACTGAAAATTATGGTTATTCCCTCGTCCATGAAAAATTGTCTTATTTGCCATTTTAGAATATCCACGATTTAAACTCTTATCCCCTTTTTCAATTTTAGATAATCGGACCTCACATTCAACTAAATCATAGTCATATTCTATTATAAACCCAATATATGGAGTATAAAAGTAAGATTTACATTCCACTAACTTCTTTCATCATTTTTCTTCACAAGTGACAAACAATTTTTTAAAACTCGTGCTGTGCAAGTCAAAATGACACTATAAATACGGATGGATGGAGTACAATGCAACCCCTACTAAACAAAATTTCTGCGTCCGCCACTGCCGTTATCCAAACCCGAAAAAATCGGATAATTGGATACCCGAATCGGGTTTCGGATTGGGATCGGATATTGGGAATTTTAGATTATCGGGTATCGGATAACCCGATACCCTATCGGGTATACCCGAATTATCAGATTTATTTTTTTAAATTAAGTAATAAATTACATTTTTATTCTAATTAAATAAAGTAAGTATAATTTTCTTTTTTAATTAGAGTTTAGTTAATAGTTAGTGTAATTAGTGACTTAGGTCGTATACCAGTATCCCAAAAATTCATAGCGCCACCTCTCCTGCTCTGCCCTCGCTTGCGCCTCCCTCCGCCGCCGCCCACTGCTGCTGCGGCGTCTCCTCTCCCAGCATCGCGTGTCTCCTCTCGGCAGTCTCTCCGTCTCCTCTCGACTCCTGCTCTCTACTGCCCAGCTGCCGCCTCCTTTTCTTCCGCCATCTGCAACTGCCAAAGCCTCCGAAGACGCCGGAATAGTAGTTCTGTCACTGCCTCCACCTTATTTGAGTTGTTATGATTCTTAGATTATGTTTGAAGGGAAAATTTTATGCCTTGAGAATTACAATGAGTTTATAATTCTAAGCTTTGATTCTAAAACACAAAAGAAAAATGGTGTCTTGATTCTAAAAACATAGGAAATGGGATCTTGACTCTAAAACAGAAGAAAAATGGCGTCTTGATTCTGAAACACTAGAGAAAAATGGTGTCTTGATCATTAGAGCTAAATAATAGTAGTATTAAATAAATTCTAAGAATTTGTATTTAATTTTCTAAAAAAAAATTAAAATCAAAATTACAATTGGGACTGGATACCCGAGTCGGGTATCCGGGTACCCGAAATCAAATTCGAATCGGGTAACGGGTATTGATTTTTGGGAATTTCGGGATCGGGTACCCGAAAATTTCAGATCACGTATCCGCGGGTACCCGATTTGACAGGCCTAGCAGCCACACTCCTACAATGCAACAATGTGACACTTAAAATCTTATAATTATATTTATCAAATAATTTATAGATAAAGAAAATATTCACTTCTACTGTCATTAAAAAATAAATTTGAAAATAGAGAATTAATCAACCTGGAGTGTTGGCTCTAAATCTTTCTATTTTTTCTCTCTTTCTTACTTTATTCTCTTCACTTATTAACTCATAAAATAACACTATATATAATCATGTCCCGCAATAGAAGTGTTCCACTTGGAGTAGGAAGGAGGGAGTGTAAATGAATTTATGTAAGTACACCATCAATATTAGATAACAAATTAAACTAAAAATTTAAGTAAAGTGAATGTAAAGAAAAAGACTGAAAATTTTGTGTGAATGGACGGGATAAATTTGTATTAAGAAAATGAAGTATAAATGCTATTAATATTTAAAATTTGCAACAATGATGATTGGTACTAATCAAATGACCGATATTTATTGTACAATGGAATATTATAAAGGCTGTTACGTGATCAATAACTAATTAACAATTTGTTTTGAGCGTTATAAAAGTTTTGTAAATTAACTAGATTTGAGATTTTTTTCTTATTTATTTTCGCACCAGGACTAATTATAATTTCATTTCTTTTTATTTGTCGAGATTGGTTATGTTTTCTTCAGTTTAAACAAGATATGACAATTGTTCACGGTGAAATTAACAATTATCAGTGATTAACTCATAAACGATAGTATTATTTTCTTTCAACAAGAAACTAACAATTAATCAATAATTAACTCATAAACAATAATATTATTTTCATTTATACATTATTTAAAATTTTAACAACTATTTGGAGGTAATTCGAAGTAGAATGGTGTGTGTGTGACTCATTGGACTAATTGTATTAAGCCTATTACTACTAAATATGGGCCCAATATAAAGTAATTATACACTCCGTATTTCTCAGTATTTTACATTGCTATTGGAGTAATTATTTGGGCCAAGAATTTGAACTGAACTTCTTATTTGGGCTGACTAGTTTGGGATAAGGAATTTGACTTTATAATAAATTTAGTTATTTTATGTAATTTTGAATACCTCAAACAAATACTCCATAAAATTAAAATTGATAAAAACAATGAACTACAAAAAGTAAATGGTGAGATTATAAGTAAGTGGTGAATAAAAACAATGAAATACAAAATGTAGTCGTTTTTACTGAATTTCATGAGTTGTCGTGGGTTAGGTGTCACTCTTTCTATATAGCTATAATTTTTTAGCATGAGATTAAGAAAAGAAAATAAAATAGGTTAAAAAATATAATAGGAGATAGATTAAAGTAAGAGAAAGTGAATTCTTAAATGTGTTTTTTTTTTTTTTTTCTAAAAATGAAATGACACACTTTGGTTTGAATCAAGGATCACGAGTTACCTATATATCTCTAGTTATTTTAATCTTGATTTTAATTATTTGTATAATTTTTCAAATATTGGAATATGAATTTGAGATTTGTAAAATAATAGTACTAAAAATAAGTTGTGGGACCTAGAGTACGATTGAATAGTCTAGATTTATAGTTTGTGGTTTGTTAGTGTTAGTGGTTAGGGTTTGAAATAGAGTTATTAGATAAGCTAGTAATATTTTAGGTGCTACAATTTGATTAATTATTCTCTCAAGCCAAGCAATAGTGATGTTAGCAAAACTAACTTCGACCTTTTCGAGAGTAATAAAATTTAAATGTTTGGCATAATTAGGCGATAGTATGATACAACGTTAGCACTTACTCACCAACGACTAGATTAGCGAAAATAAAACATTAATTATAGCCTTAATCTTGTCTTAACCAGTCAAGCTCCAATAGTTTCTGAGATTAACACCTGTATGCGATTTAAATTAAATTTAATCAAATGAGTGAGTCCATTGAATAAAACAAAGCCAGTAAGAGCGCCAAATGTCGTATTAGGAGATTTTCAATAATTTTCTAACTAATTAAATAATTTGCTGCTGATTTTATGAACAGTTCTTATTATTGCATCTTTCCATGCGACAACCAAATCTAAATCAAATTAAGAGAAATGTGAGAAAATTGGACAGCGATATATATTCATAATTCAAATATACATGGAGTAAGTAATCTACATATATCTAATTTTGAATATCCAATTGAATTGTATCGAATTAAATTCAAGTTTTTGGTTCAACTCGAACGGAGAGAGTAATTCAATTAGATATGAGAGTGGCATTGATGGCTTGTTGCCAAAATAGTATGTGACTTATTCAGATAAATCAATTCAAAGTTTCATGCTATGTTTTACTAAGAGCAATCACAACATCTCTAAAAAAAGAGTATCACCCACAACGCACGCTCTTGAAAAAAAGGGTTTTGTAGAATTATAGGAGTATGATTTTACTATGACCACTCACAACGTCCCTGGTAAAGGGGCCACACCACGGACCGAGACTATATCTGTATGATATGAGGTATCGACCATGCCTTTTTAAAGCATTTTTTATTTTTTATTTTTTGTATTTTAATTTTCTTTTTTTTTTTCCGTTTTTCCTTTTAGTTTCCTTTTTCTTGTTAGTGCATTTTTCATAGAATTTTTTTTTATAATAAAAACATTTATAATAGTAATTGATAGAGAGAAGAGTTTATTTGTTGATATGCATAAATCTTAGTGAACATTTTATTATATATTATTAATATAAAATTTTTGAAATTCTAATTGTTTATTTTAATTTATAAAAATCGTAAAATAAATAAGAGTATATGAGATTAGTAAGTTTCTTGATCTAGTCTGACTTAGATCCATCCAACCCCTAAACTCTTAACTGAAAAAAGAATGACCGAAAAACTTTTTGCTGATGAAATCAATTATTTATAAATTCATTTGACAAACTTATATATCAAATATTTGAAAATATCATATTATAAATTGAAAACCACAACAGCATATTTATTATGTAATCAACTCATTAATTTATATGCAAGAAATTCCTACTAATAGAAATAAAACAATATCATGCCACCTCCCAAAGGGAATGTTCGAAGGATATATCGTACCAATTTATTTTTTATGTTAGTGGGTTGACATTATTGTTCAACAAAAGTAATTAAAATATTTTGATTGTGTTAAAATTTTTGAATAAAATAAACATAGAGTGACAAGGACAATTGGAGAACCTTTTTGTAATTGCGTCATCACGTTTTTATGTAAATAAAAATCAGCAACTAGGAGAATTCAAACAAATACCTGCATTTTTTTTTGAGCAACTTTCCCTTATTAAACATATTACTATAGTCAAATATTTTAGTTTATGTTTTAAAATGGATCTAATCTCAACTTGAAAGTACATCATGCTCGTTTAATTTATGAAAATAAAATTAAATTTACGATGAACTGCACCTAGCTATATTATTCACATGAGACATGGCCCTCTTCATTTGGATAGGTGAATGTTAATAAAAATAAATGATTGTTTGCTCCAAAATTAATTATTGACTTTCGTTTATTTGCTTATTTTCTAAAAGTTAGTGAAATAGAAGATTCTTAGACCAACCAATCTCTTAATTCGATTATATATAAATGAACTTTGACTAAATTCGAAATGTAAATTAACTACTCAATGACCAAGTACACAAACTCAACCCCAAAAAATTTAGAAAAAGGAAAATAACTATATCAACTTGAGAGATGTCACATTTTTTTCATTTCATAACATATAATGATCAGAATTATTTAATTTGAGACACAACCTAATTGGTGTCTTTGCCGACGAACGTGGTAGACGATTGCTTCATTCTCAGTAGACATGCCGGCCGTCCGATTTCTTTATTTGCTTAGTTTTGTGTTGCTTCCACCGCTTTTGACGGCGCCCTAGCTTGCCTCACATTTTACCTCATCTTTATTTTTCTTAAATACAAATTTTATCATTTACCTAATTATTAATTAAATCATCAAAATTGATCAAATACTGCTGTCGTGTGGTTAATTACTTAGCTTACTTTACACTTTTGTCTCTCCGGGATTCGGCGGATTTAGGGGGCGGCCATGCAGATCGCTGGGAGGGCATAGGGTTGGCCGGAAATGTCTGTCGATCTCGGAGGAAGTGTTGTGACAGAATAGATCAATTGTGTAATCGAGACAAACAGAAACGTAAAGAGACACAGAATTTACGTGGTTCATCAACATTGTGTTGGCTACGTCCACGGGCAAAAATGGAGAACAGATGTTATTCAGATTTTTTTTCATATTACAGAGTTTTGTGCCTTACTACTATATAAATAGGCACACAGACGACGGGCTAGACCCAATATAAATATTAAGGCCTAAAACAGAAACATATCATAGCGCCCCCCCCCCCGCCCAATTCGCTAGCGGTGAACTATACACATTCAAGGTATACTAACCCAAAAAAAAAATATTTGATGATAAAGACGTTAAACGGTGTTGTTTTGAGATATTTTTTAAATGATGTTGCTTTTTTCATATTTATACAAATATAGTGTTTTCTTAAATATGATTGTAATTTCCAAATAGATAAAATCATGTCTCGATAATTGTGGAGTACGGATTTTTACATAAAAAACATAAACTATGGAGATGAAAATCTAGTTTTGCAATGTTGCAGGCGACCAGTTGTGATAGGTTGATGGTGTTTGGAACATATTAATTTTAGGGATTTGACTTTTAATTTCACTCATCTCATGTCATATGATGTGAAGTCCAATTTATTAATTTAGTCTGAAGATAGTTATAAGTAGTCAATGCAAACGGTCATACACTCTATAACCATTTATTTTTAAATTTTGGGTAACAAACATCGGATTAATTATGGTAGGAGTATTAATGTGCAAGCTATAATCAACTTATAAATAATTAAAAGTATACGGATGAAAAGTTTACCGCACGCCAAAGGTATTTTTTTTATGTAAAGTAAAAAAAAAACTTAGAAGACCGAACAAGATCACATCAAATTCATAGCAAATATAGAGTAAACTTAATTGATAAAACACACTCTACATAATAAGTAGGTATTCGAGTCACCGTAGGTCCATAACTATAGCATAAAGAGAATCATTATTTACTCTTTAAAGAAATTACTTAAATATAATTGTAGAAATTAAGATGCTAAAATTGATAGAAAGTCAAAAAATGCAAAGGATGAGACAAAGGACCACTTTTTATGATAGTAACACCTTTGACTGGTCTTTGAAAAACAAAATTTTAATTTGATTTAAAGCTTGCAAACCATTTATTTTCCTATTTTTGTTTGCATAATGATTCTCACTATTTTTCTTGAATTTTCTCATTGGTTGGCCTCAGGTTGATTCCTTTTAATTTGGGGCCCTAGATGTGATTGCATGCTTTCTTGAAATTAAAAGTTAAGGTTAAATTGTAACTATCAAGCAATTGCGAATATTTGACTTCATTTGTGTCCTATAAACACATTTGACGAATAAACAATTGCCAAAATTCAATATTAAAAATCTATCCTATTTCTGATGTGATCATCTAATTTATTTTTTGGTATTACCCAATTAAAATGTGATTAGGCATAAGAGTGAGTGGAAATATTGAAAGTGACTCCAGAGGGTATTTTTATTTGTTTTGGAAATTAAATTAATAATCAATTTAGGTCCTGAATTTAGAACGTTATGCAAAATATAAATTCATACTATTTGAAATACGTTCAAACAGAAAAAAGAGTTGACCTCAAAATTTTTTTTATAAAAAGTATCATTGAATCAAATTTTGGCTGAATTTCTCGCTTTGCATACGAAGCCATGTATGTAAATAGGATGAATAATCAAATTTTGCGTTTTTAGATTTAATCTTATATTTTTTAAAAGCTTAACTTTCGGTTCGGTTAGGATTATTTTTTTATAGTTATTTTCAAAAATCTGAATATATAATTTTATACTCCCTCCACCCCTCAGTACATGACACATTTCTTTTATTCAAGTAGTACGTATTTTGAAAAATAAAATAGCACTAATAAATAAGTTAAAGTGAAGAGGAATAAAGTAAGAAGTCTTCTACATTATTCTATCTTTTACTTTATTTTTTTTCAACTTTAACTATTTATGTATATGATTTTTCTAAAATACGTGAGAAAAAGAAATGTGTGACATATGATGGGATAGAGATAGTTTTATTATATTTCAACACTATATATATGTGTGTGTTAATTGAGTATTTATAACTCAAATTGTATACATTTAATTAAAAAAATTGATTTCTATTTTTTGGGATTTTGAGAATTCTTTTAATTTGCACAAATTTTGAATATTTTGTTTGGCTTCAAATTTTACTAAAAATCAGGTTTTCAAACATTTTGATTCGTTTTGGATTTCTTTTCTTTAATCACTTTGAGAGTGTCCTTAATACTTATTGTAGCCGTTGAAGTAAGAGAAACACTATTCCAGATCTTGTCAGTATGATTTTCCTTCTTTCGTGTTCATTATGCATTTTATTTTAGCTTAATTAATTCCTAATTCTCCAAATTTATTGCTTTGGCTCACTTAAAAAACCTTACACCTTCATGTAGTTCAATACTTTTAATACAATTACAGATGAATTCTTACAATAATTGTTAAGAACATACATATTAAACTTGAGTACTATATCGAATATATTGAAATATAATCTCTAATTTATACTCTCTCCATCCTCAAAGAATATGCACTTTGAGTTCGGCATGAGTTTTAATGTAAAATTGGTAAAGTAAGAGAGATGTAAAGAGAAAAAGTAATTAAGTATTATTAGTGGAGAATGAGTCACACTCGTTAGAGAGAGAAGATTTTACAAAATTAGAAAGTGTATATTCTTGTGAAACGGATTAAAAAAGAAAGAGTGCATATTTTTGTGGAACGTAAGGAGTATCAATTTTTATTGTGTGTCTCCACCCAAGGGGACCATACTCGGTCTAGTGGAAAGTCCTCTTACCACTAGGTCGAGTGGCGGGGCTAATGGCTCCGCACGTGCCCAAATCTAGTCTTCTGTCCCAACATAGGCCAACAATCAACCGTCAGTAATACGACCACCAACAATATAGCTGGCCAAACAACACCCAACTCTTTCAAGATTGGATCTATGGTTTCATAATCACCCATATAGCCTCCAAAACATCTCCACATCGTACACAAAAATTAAACCGGCCATAAAACTATTTAGTTCATTAACATTTACATTAACATGTAAATTAAAACAACAAAAAAATATTTCAACATCGTATAGTAGCTCACAAAATACATCATATGTATTTTCACACACATACAACTAAATCAAGATGTGTGTGTGAAGACGTGGCCGGCTAGAGGCTGAGCAAAAATGACACCATCACAAACTCAAAAATAAAAATTCAACTTTAGACTAGTCAAAACATTAATTTAATTTCGATAATCATAAGTCACACTTTACTGAAATAACTCAATCGTTACGGCCATTTGGGTAAGTATATTATTGTATATATAACTAATTTTATACCAATACTTTACAAAACGGTTTTAGGTTTTAACCAATAGGCCTATTTTATAGAGAACAACTGAGCTTTCGTTTTGATGATTTCCAAGCTAATAGAATCCAAGTTAATTCCACTTGTAACTTAGTGATTTTTGAAGTTTAGTTATGTTAATTATGTGAAATATTATTTATTTAATTGGGCCTGCTTGTTTTAGCGGTTATCTAGATTTTAACTTGAGTTGTAACATTACATATGTTGGAAGGATGAGTGATGTTTCATCAAGGTCGGAATGTAGTGGATTAAGACAGTGAGATATTTTTGAATTTGCTAAGTAACTTTGCATTAAGTGTTTAGGGGAAGAATATAAAACGGCTAAATCAACTAAGTACTATATTTAATTTTCACTGGAGACTCGAAAACTGAAGGGTTTTTTCTATTAAGAGATTTGGGTGAAAGGTTGGTGTCCAGATTTTTCTTTATCGTCGAGACATATGATGGAGTTTGGCTAATTTATTCTTATTGAACTCTTGCTCATCATTTTCGATAGGCTTGAGCATTTGCTTATTTTACTAGAGAATGGACTACTGTTTAGTTGTTGCTTGAGCAGTGCCTCATTTTCCGTGAATAAAATTGGCGGATAACGTCAGGATGTGTGCTATCCTTTGCTTTTGTTATTTTGGTGTTCAATTCGTTGCTTTTCTTAATTGTTTCTCTGCTTTCATAGCTTCAAACATTATACTATATACATAAGATTTAGAGTTTTAAAAATATTACTCCATGTAAAGGAAGATTCCTTTGCAAGTTCCAAAAATAGGTGGTTGTAACATTTCTTCACATGTGGTAAAAATCGAATTTTATTAATTTTATATGTTAATTAATAAGATTCTTTTCTGAGTAAACTTAATTTAAGTCTGCTTCCAGATTTATGTCCCAACCAAAACAAAATCTGATAGTAGGTGACCAGAATTATAGAGCTGTGGTATTTTGACTGTCCTTGTGCATGGATTAATTCAACGAAATTAACGTGATAAAATTCCCACACTTCTAATTAAATATTTCATCAATTAATGTTCTTAGTTAATTTATATTAATCTTATGCACAAAAGGAGGAAAAACATGAAAAAAACATGCAATCTTTAAAGAACTCATCGTCATTGCAGAATATGAGATAGATCTAACATATATTACTATTAAATAAAAATTATTTTATTGTGAGAACGATGAACCATTTTCACTCATTCAATCGCAAAGATCTACGGTTGATATACCTTCAATTAATCTGCCGTTGGAGATCTATCAGTGAGTCCTCCAATGAATTGACCAACCTAGTTGTTTGCTGGTAATCCGTTGCGCTAATACACTCGTAGTATTTATTTTCGTCGATAAATCCAATTTTTAATATTGTTCATTGGTAATATGTTACTAATACGTCGTACTAATTTCCGTCGGTAAATCCCATTTTTTTTATTATATCTTATTTTTATGGATTAAAATGATATCATGTGCACATAATTGATAATTCAATATGTACGTTGGATTGCTGTTAATTAATACCACAATGAGCACTAACTTTTCAACAATCATTGATGTCTTAACCTCCAACCATTATGGTCTCAATAAATAATTCTAACCTCAAACTTATATTAAATCACCAAAAATTGTTATTAGCCACTGGTTGTACTTATACTTGATCCTGGACAGAGGGTGGTTTTTGTACCACATTAAGTCTCTCATTAATTATTGATCACCATGATTAGGACCTTAATCATAATAAATTACAAAGTATAAGGGCCCCATAATTAGATCATAACCCTCCAGCCTCCACTAATCCCCTTTATATATTGAATTCGACCCCTCTGTCTCTACCATCACCTCCTTCCCCAATTTCATTCCCTTTTAGTAGACACAATTCTTCAAATCTCACCAAAAAAAAAACACATTCTCTAAAAAAAAATACTATTGTGAACAAATCCCCAATCTAATTTAGCTATGGCAATGGTGATGGACCTCGGTTTTCCTAGCTTCGAATCTTTCGATTATACCACGACCACAACCACGACCACGACCACGACCACGACAACCTCGTCCACGGACGAGGGCTGCAACTGGAGCGACTGGTCGCCGGTGGTCGACTGGAACGAGATCTCCGGCGACCAGGACTTCCAAAACCTCATTGATTCAATGATTGATGAGAATGTGGTGATTCACCAATCGATTCGGCCTATTGATGATGATGATCAAATTCATGAGGCAGAGTACAATAATTCTTCCCCAGAGTACAACATGGCGATGCAGGACGAGGCCGGATCGGCCGAGGATTCTAAGGGGCTCCGCCTCATCCACCTATTAATGGCGACAGCCGAGGCGATGGCGGGCCGTGACGAGTGCCGCGGATTGGCCAGAGTGATATTGGTTCGGCTCAAGGAGTTGGTGTCGCCAACCTACGGCACCAACATGGAGAGGCTCGCGGCCTACTTCGGCGACGCCTTGCAGGCGTCACTCGACGCGGGAGCCGGGGGCAGGCTTGCCCCGGGCGCTGCGGAGCACCACCGGGCGGACGTGCTTGCAGCTTTTCAGTTGCTGCAAGACATGTCCCCTTATGTGAAATTTGGGCATTTCACAGCCAATCAAGCAATATTGGAGGCTGTGGCTAATGATAGGAGGGTCCACATAGTGGATTATGACATCATGGAAGGGATCCAGTGGGCCTCACTAATGCAGGCGCTCGTCTCGAGGAAAGACGGCCCGCCGGCCCCGCACCTCCGGATCACCGCCGTCTCGAGGAGCGGGACCGGTCGCCGCTCGTTCGGCACAGTCCAGGAGACCGGGCGGCGCCTGACGGCCTTCGCGGCCTCCATCGGCCAGCCGTTCTCGTTCCACCAGTGCAGACTGGACGCGGACGAGACGTTCAGGCCGACCTCTCTGAAACTAGTGAGAGGGGAAGCCTTGGTGTTCAATTGTATGTTGCACTTGCCACATTTTAGTCACCGGGCCCCGGATTCGATCGCGTCGTTTCTGTCCGGGGCTGGGACACTGAACCCGAGGTTGATTACGCTCGTGGAGGAGGAGATGGCCCCGCCGAGCGAAGGGGGGTTCGTGGGCCGCTTCATGGACTTGTTGCACCATTTCTCGACTGTTTATGACTCGTTGGAGGCGGGATTCCCGATGCAGAGCCGGGCTCGGGCATTAGTGGAGCGGGTGTTCTTAGGGCCACGGATTATGGAGTCGGTGGGGCGGATATACCGGGGCCGGGAGACGGAGGAAGGGTGCTCTTGGGGGCAGTGGTTGGGTGCGGTTGGATTTCGTCCGGTGAGTATAAGTTTTGCCAATCATTGTCAAGCTAAATTGCTATTGGGACTATACAATGATGGGTATAGAGTTGAGGAATTGACAACTAATAAACTAGTTCTTGGATGGAAGTCAAGGCGCCTACTTTCTGCCTCTATTTGGACCTCTCAAGATTGTGATTTGTGATTTAATTTGGGTTTGAGCTTGTTTTTACTACAATAATGATGTTGTGGTTATGTGTATATAATTTAGAGTGTATATTGGAGATATTTAGTGCTTAATTTGGATTGATGTGAATATGTGATGTCTCTTATGGAAGAACCAAAGTAGACACATAGTCTATGGTGAAAGTTGTTATAAAATCAATGTTAGTGTATTAGATCAATAATGGAACAAACAAGGCAAAAAGTATTCTTATCTTCAAAAAACACAATTTTAGACAGATTGCATACTCTGTTTTGGCTAGAGAAAAAGTAGCAGTACCTCATTTTAAGTTGTTTATCACAATTTAATAAATATTACAATCTTCAAATACTTATGTATGGAAACACACACAACAATCTCCAATGCCCACCAATTTCAGGTAATGGCGATATTTAGTTAAAAAACCAATGGCGGATTCTAAACTACACTTATATTTGTCTTAGGCATTGACAACCATTCTACAAGAGAACACTTGATAGAAAGCAACATTTCAAATACAGCTAATTTGCACTTTTTGTATACTCAATAAACAATTGCACAAGAATAGACTTAGCAACAATATACCTTCAACCAATAATCTTGCTTTCTACTACTTTGCATGTCTGTCTTTCTTCTGTCTTCTATGTTATCTTTCAAAAAAGTAACATTGAATAGGAATGTTGATAATAAACTCATTTTGGAGACTAAAATGTGGACTAAAGATTGGTGTCCGAAATTTCCTTTTTCGCTTGAACAAGTGGCTGTTGGTGAAGACCTAGTTAAAATGAGAAGATGGGTCGGATAAAATCAAAAAATCGTTTCTTCAATACCTAATTTGAAAGGTATATTTACCGATGCATCCAATACCTAATTTGAGTGGTTCGATCCCTTTTTACTAATAGAAAAGAAGTCTGAATTTACTGTCAAAATTTTACAGCTCTAAATTAACATAAAAGTCATTGATTGAAAGCTCAATACGATTACAAATATACAATATGTAATGAAAAAACTAACCCTTCAAATTTACCCCCAAAGTTCTATAAACCCAAATTTTCCCTCAAATTTATGGGACAATAAAGCTTGAACTATATAAAAATATTAAAAATAAATAAAACATGAATATGATCTACCTATAGACCAAGTACGCAGGTTGACATATATAAATAATTTGTTGGTACATCCCTATCTGACACGTATTATTATTTATTAGCAAAATATAAATATCAATTGAAGATTCCTTGAATCTCCCTTTCATTAACACAAACTCTTCGACACTTCCAAATTATCATTACATCACAACATATTTAACATATTATAAAATCTGTGTTAAATACAATTCTCTTCCCATTTCTGATGCATTCACACCTAAGTATAATTAATTTATACCAGATAGATAAGTATTTAGCTGGTAAATTAATTTTATCCAGGCTGGTGAGTTCATATGTGTCAGTGTGTAATTCAATAATAATCATAATATTATATGAAATAATATACTGTAAAACAACAAAATCTAAGGGCCAGGGATTTTACTGTTGAAAAAACATTTTGCTAGGAAGGATTAAATGATTATTGCTAATTAAAGTTCATTTTGAAATACATTAAGTGACATAAGATAAAAAGAGATGATGAAGAAGAAATGATTTCTCACTTTTCAGAATTCCATGATCCAGTGCAACTATTTTGTTTTTATGCAGTTAATTAATGACTTAAACAACTGTTTAAACTCATTGCTTACATGTTGATTTTGTACTTGTGCATACAATTATTATTTTTGTACTATAATTTTCTGCCACGCGAATTAAAGAAGTATATTTGATATGGGTTGCAATTGGAGGAGTCTTTTTAAACAAGAAAATAATCCAGCCACATTATGAATTATTTGTTACTATTATTTATAATTTTAATGAGTTCAAATACTTTTGCATTCTTACCCTCTCCCACTAATTCCGAATACTATTAATTTATTTTCTCTCATTCTTTCCACCAACGAAGCAAATTGTTCTATTTTACTTATCCATCGTAGTTTCTAAGGATATTGTTGCACATTTAGCACACAATAAATACAACGACTTGTTTACAAGTGGGCAAATTGTTGGAAAATCGTAATATATGGTGAAATTATAGTTCATCCCGCTATTTTATAAAGTAGTCGCAAAATCATAAAGTTTAGATTTGTTCACAATTATCTCATGGCGAAAATTAAGACAATGAAGTATAATTTATTGGTGATAAATTTTCAACCAAATAGCATTATTTTCTGTATGAATAGACGACGTCATTTAACTCACTAGCGGTGATGCTCACGTATGATTTCTCAACTGTCATATAAGATACAATTTCTCCAAAAAAAATCATCAATCCAAACTTCTTATTTCTTGGTTTTTTCTATAAGTTGCGGAACTAACAATAATTTAACGAATCGTGAACTTTTTTTTTACTTTTATCCCATATAAATTATGGTACTACTACATGATAAGTAGTACAATGCTTTAAAACCATTTTTGTACAAGAGCTTATACAGTTTTTTAGAATTGAGAGTTATTTCATATAGACTATTGAGCAATATTTGTAAGCCCATTATTGTACACTATACTTTGGGCCATACCATATGAAATTGACGATCCAGTTTCTTAACCTTTAATCTAATTATGATTAATTTCCTTAATTCAGTTACTACTAATCTTAAGTAAGACCTCATAACTTGGTATCCTTTTCTTTTTGGATTTCGGCTCCCTATTAACAAATATGACCAAATTTTTAAATTTATTGTATTATAACTTGTAATGGGCTGCAATTTACAAAGCTAATGAGAATGATGGCATTTAGTAACGTAAAAAGGCTTATTTTCTATTGTTCATTTTTATTGATATTTTAATAAAGTAATTAATAATGTCATGATACTAAGTAATTTGAAGTGTTATAATCTTCTGAATAATTTGGATAAAATCACTTGATAAAAAATTGACGAAGACATAACATACTATTACACTCAAAACAAAAATCATGAATCTGCTAGGGTGGACACCTCAAATTTAAATTTAATAATTTTGATTAACACTTAATCAAAATTATTAAAACTTAATTATCTTGATTAATCTAACTTTTTATTTAATGCTTAGTTAGTGATTAACTAATACTTTCGTCATCTCCCTAAAATGACAAATTTCTTAGTCGATACGAGATGTTAGAATATATGTTTAATCGGACAAAATAAAAGTAAGCTAGATTATTAAATAGAGACCAAAATAGAATTAAATAATTTAATTAGAGAGAAAAAAATATTTGAGTGTAATAGAAATGTGTCATAAGTATTATTTTGGACAAACTGAAAAAAGGAAAAAGTATCTTTTAGTCAGGACGGATGTAGTACTATTAGAAAATGATATGCAAGATACATTTCCATTTAATGCACGTTTAGTATTGTTCATTTTATTTTATAAAATCAGTTAGATTTTAATATAGTAAAATATTATTGATATTTTGAACTTTATAATTGAATGATAGTCAAAACTTAACTTATTTATTTTTTCTGTAATTTTAAATAAATAAAAAAAATAAAAAATCGAACTTTGTTTATAATGAAAATTATAAATTTTAAGAATATCAACTAGACATAAAATAATAACGATAATAGATAAAATAAGAAAACCTCATGATACACAACGCTATTCATTTTCCAATATACAATTACTATACGCCAATATCTGCAAATATCTTTGAATTTCAATATATAATAAATAATGTAACTGGACATAATCACGGCCACATTATAATTTCTATATCTATGAATTTCAGCAAAACCTAATCATTTAATACCCGCCCAAAATTTGCGAGCGTTGCTGAAATTAACTGATCATTCTCAGCTTTGAGTGTTTCATCGATCATGGCTGAGAATGAATCATCTCAGAACTCAGTTCCCCCACCTTTCCAGGTCTGATTTTGCTTTCTATTGCAGTATTTTTTTTTTAATTTGTGGCGAGATTTGGGGGTAAGACTGTTTGGGTGTTTTGATCAAGTTTTAATCTCCATTTCATGTTTTAATTAAGTTGAATTTAGCTGTGATCTCAAATTGAATGTGTTAACTTTGTATTGTTTGTGTCAGTACTTTGAAATGGAAGGAAGATTGAACCTTTGTAGATTTGAAGTTTTTTATTGGTTGATTGGAATTTGAAATATGTGATGATTTTATTCAGTTAGATAATATTGTTGGCTCAGTTAGAAAGGGATTTTCAATCCTTTTCAATACATTAGAATGAACATACAATAAAACGGAAAATGCAATACAGTGAGGATTTGTGTTCAATGTTGCTCCAAACACAATGCAAAATCCCTAATTTTTGCGGTTATTTAGGTAAAATATGGAGTAGTTGATATTGAAAAGGCATAAAAAAGTAAGGGTAGATGCATTATTGTTTTGGGGGTTGAGTTTGGTGGAAATGATTCGAGTAAAATTATTGTTTTATGTGGCATTTACCGAAAAGTAGAGTTTGGTGTGAATGGTTTGAGATGCCCTTCGAATTGTGGTTTGTAGATGCACCAAAGATCATTAAGTATCCCTTTTTATTACTTAGTATTGTGATTAGTTGCTGGAATGATAGTGATGCAAACTAGTGGAATTGATCTGAACATCAAAATGAACTTTCCAATTTCAGGTAGCTAAGCGTTTGGAGAAGTTTAAAACTACTATTTTCACACAAATGAGTAGCCTTGCCATCAAGCATGGTGCCATTAACCTAGGGCAAGGCTTTCCCAACTTCGATGGCCCGGATTTTGTCAAAGAAGCTGCCATTCAGGCCATAAGGGATGGCAAGAATCAGTACGCTCGTGGATGTGGTGTCCCTGACCTCAACTTGGCTGTGGCTGAGCGTTTCAAGAAAGACACAGGCCTCGTGGTTGATCCGGAGAGGGAGGTCACTGTCACCTCCGGCTGCACTGAGGCTATCGCTGCTACAATGTTGGGCTTGGTAAACCCCGGTGATGAAGTCATCGTCTTTGCTCCATTTTATGACTCGTATGAAGCTACCCTCTCCATGGCTGGCGCTGTCACAAAGTCCATCACCTTGAGGCCTCCAACCTTCGCGGCCCCCATTGACGAGCTGAGATCCCTCGTCTCAAAACACACGCGTGCAATCCTTCTCAACACCCCACATAACCCCACTGGGAAGATGTTCACGAGGGAGGAACTTGACGCCATTGCCTCCCTCTGCATTGAGCACGACGTTCTTGTCTTCTCCGACGAGGTGTATGACAAGTTAGCCTTTGAAATGGATCACATCTCCATTGCCTCCCTCCCCGGGATGTACGAGCGGACAGTGACCTTGAACTCGCTGGGGAAGACCTTCTCGTTGACGGGCTGGAAGATCGGCTGGGCCATAGCTCCACCTCATCTCACATGGGGCGTGAGGCAGGCGCATTCGTTCCTCACTTTTGCCACAGCCACGCCTCTGCAGCACGCGGCTGTGGCCGCCCTTCGAGCTCCGGATTCCTATTTTAAGGAGCTGAGAAGGGACTATTTGGCCAAGAAGAGCATTCTGGTGGAGGGGCTGAAGTCGGTGGGGTTTAAGGTGTTTCCATCGAGCGGAACCTACTTTGTGGTGGTCGATCACACCCCGTTTGGGCAGGAAAACGACGTCGCCTTCTGCGAATATCTGATCAAGGAAGTCGGCGTCGTCGCCATCCCCACGAGCGTGTTCTACTTGAAGCCGGAAGAGGGCAAGAATCTGGTGAGGTTCACCTTCTGCAAAGATGAACAGACTCTTCGAAGCGCGGTTGAGAGGATGAAAGAGAAGCTGATAATCAAGAAGCATTGAGTCATTTTTCACCTTGACAAAAATGAAAAATTAAATTATTTGCTACTATTATTGTGATTTAAATATGTAGACTGCGGCTCTCAGTGACATTTTTCTTTCTCTAACTGAGATGTATTAATATATAGGGTTAATTAATTTGCTATATATGTCACGAAAAATAAGTCATTTCTGGTTTATCCCTTGGGTTTTAAAATTTAAATAACCAATCACGAAGTTTTCAAAATTTTCAATTTTCTGGCCCCGATTAGATGTCGTTTAATTGTCCAAATTGTCACATTAATACATACTAGTATTACACCTAAGCGATGCATGGATTAAAATATTTTTAATCAAAATTAATTAAATAAAATTAGAAATAATATCATTATATAAAAATTGTAACTAATTAATGTGTACTCTATAATATAATGAACATTACATTTACAAAGTAAATCATGAATAACAAAGAATTCTTCGAATGGATTCTAACTCCAACAAAATAACTAAATTATGGAAAGTGATAAAGATATCACAATTACATAAATCATACCACAACTTATCATGTGCTATGCACATATTAATATATTTTTAAAATATTAATTTTTAATTTTAAATTAATTAAACAAATTAGAATCAATATTAACAATATGAGTAACAATTTTAGTTATATGAGAATAAAAAATCTATACAAATCAATATTGAAGCATAATAAATTTGAAACAAATCACATAATATAATGTTTAAACAATAAATCATGGAGTAGAAAGATAAAAATCTATCACAATAAAGAATTAAACACAATGGATAATTACTCATCTTCATCATCACCATCGTATTAATTCCAGTCAGATTCCCTTTCCTTTTTCTCTTTTCACTCTGAAAATGACAACTCCTGCGCTGAAGAACAACTTCCTCCCTTCCGGCCTCGTCTCCAATCTCCAGCAAGCTCTCGCAAATCGCAAGCCGGATGAAGACGACGTTGTTTCGTCTAAGGCCGACGACGATTCCTCCTGCCCCTTCTCCTCCGAGGGCGATGATGATCTCTTAAGGCCTTTGGAACGGCGCAACCCAGCCATTTCCTTCTTTGCTCGCCTCAGCTTCCTGGGAAACGGGAGTATCGTTAAGAACACTACACGATACAAATACAACATTCTTAAAACCACTCACAAATGATATTAAGAATTCATCTATTTCTCTTCTATCTCATTCCACAATTAGAAGTATAAACATATTATGATGTGAATCTTGGAATTTTGATATAGTCATTCTATCCTTATTAATTGAATAAGACAATTAATACCAAGATGATTCCATTTTATACTTGTAACAACGAAGTGTTAAATTATGCCACTAAGTATACCACTAATCCACTGACTAAAACTAAATAACCAACTCTTATTCACTCATTATGAAACTAAATAATTCATGTTTATATTTAAATAATAATATCTATTTTAAAAGGACATTTCCTTAAATACCCCCAAAACTCCCCTTATTTTCCTAAATACCCCCCAAACTCCCTTTTTATATATTGTATAGATATGCGCCCCTATTAATCTATATCATCAAAATTTTACATGTGTACCAACTCAACATTGCATTTGCTCGGAAAAATTTGTCGTGGGAGAATTATAAAATTTTTAAAATTTCATGATTTGTCATTTATATTTCGAAAGGTGATGGACGTAACAAAATTTGATCAAATTTTGTGATTTTAAATGGATTATATAACTTAATACTCCAATATTTTTTTTATATCTCCAGATTTAAGCTGTTTGTATAGGAGCCTAGCCCAATTATGCAGTACTCGTCAGACCCCTTTGCTATACCTGCTATTCATTCTAATCTCTCTATTATTTCACTTTTTCATTGATACTATAATTTTTTTTTAAAAATAGTTAAAGAATAAATTACAAAATATCCCTAGATCAAGCAGAATACACTTGTGCGATACCTGGAAAAAATTGACATCACCTACACAAAGACTTAATGTTTTAAATATAATTTTATATTTATTTTTAATTTATATCCTTTTTTGCTGTGCTATTTTAGTTCATCTATATTATTATTATATATACTATTCTCTTTCTTCTTTCTTCTTTCTTCTTTCTATCCTCTGTTTTTTCTCTACTCTAAGTTAAAAGATGGAGTGAAAAAGATTGGAAGGCCGTGGCCACATTGTTGTGATTCAAATCATTTCGATTAGTAGTATTTTTCTTGAGGTATTAAATGCAACTTTCAGTGGCATTATTACTTTATTACTCCCCTTTTGTTTTTGGAGACCATTTAAGTGGAGACCTTACACTTTACTCTCCCAAAAAAATTTACTACTTCATTCAAATATTTAAAATAATAGATCAACGTCTATATATTTTGAGCAATATAGAGTATTTCAACTTTTTATTTAAGTTTGCTAGCATAAAGAGTTTGAAGAAAAATTAATAATTTCGAGATCTACTCGCACATCTACAGCATGGCATGCATTAATTTATTAATTCACACACCATAAATAACTTAATTTTCAACTATATTCTAATAGTGGTTAAAAGTTAAAACAAAAATCTGCTTATGTAAGGTGATGTATTCATCGAAATTTTTTACGATTGAACAATCGAACTGATTACGAAACAGTTATAATTAATTGTAAGTGTTAATTGCTCAGCTGCAATTCGAAACAAGAAGAAAGAATGAAGCATCAAAGCAACTAAATCTTCAGCTGAAAGAAGCTCAGTAGCCGTTGGATGCAGCTAATCAAGATGATTAAATCCTAGCCGTAGGATTTATATGTTAGTTACTGTTAGATTGTAGTTAGTTAATTAGCGATAGCTTAAATAAAGGAATTAGGGATTTTTCAGCTCAGTTGTAATTTTCCCCAATTCGATTTGAATACATTTTTCTCTTAGCTTAATACTCTCACAAAATCCATCTCAATGTTGTTCGCCATTTCCGAAAGTCATCTAAGTTCTTGAAAGCCAACAAGTGGCGCCGTCCGTGGGAACATCTTCGAAGTTGGTTCAGATCGTCGGAGTTTTTTGAATAATGGCGGGGGCGAAATTCGAGATTCAGAAGGTCACTGGCCAGAACGATTTTGGCTTGTGGAAGGTCAAGATGAAGGCAGTGTTGATGCAGCAAGGTGCGTGGAAAATCTTGAAGGATGGCAAACCGCCGCCGATTGAGGGGCTGCCGGAGAAGGAGGCGGCGAAGATGGAGGAATTGGAGTACAAGGCGTATAGCACTCTCCTTCTATACCTCAATGACAGAGTTCTACGGGAGTTGCAGAAGGAGGAGACCACGCTTGATGTGTGGGTGAAATTAGAGTCTCTGTATGCTACGAAGTCCACCACCAATCGACTTCATTTGAAGAACAAGCTATTGGCCTTCAAGATTACAGACTCAGAGGGTCTCTTGAAACAACTTGAAGAGTTTCATAGACTTCTTGATGATTTAGAGGCAATCGAGGAATCCATGAAGGATGAAGACAAGGCATTGATGTTGTTGCATGCCTTGCCAAGAAGCTATGTATATTTCAAGGAGGCTATACTTCTTGGCCGGGAGACCAAGGTTAGTTACGAAGAAGTGTATCAGGCATTAAAGCTCAAGGATGTAGAAGAAGCAGATGCTCTAAGATCAGAAGAGAAGGCTGCATATCCAGTCCCAGAGAGCCTATACACTAAGGGAAATGACGAGAAATTCCCTCCGACCAAGAAGAAATTTAACAAGAAGTCAGATAAGGAGAAGGTGGGAGAATTCAAGGAGACAAGGAGCTGCCATCACTGCAAGAAACCAGGTCATATCAAGAAGGATTGCTTCGCGTGGAAGAGGAAGCAGGCTCAAGAAGCTGGAAATTCTAAGCCTAGCTCAGATTGCGTGGAGGAATAGGAAGTCACACATGCTCTGAATATCATGGAAGATGTGTGTGGTGGTTCTTGGATACTTGATTCGGGGTGTAGCTTTCACATGTGCCCCAGACTTGAAATGTTTTAGGAGATCTCAGAAACTACAAGGACTGTGGTGTTGGGAAACAATCAGGTCTGCCAGATTAAAGGCATTGGCAAGGTCAAGCTTAAGCTGGATGATGGCCCTATTGTGATCCTGAGTGAGGTCAGGTACATCCCTGAGGTGAAGAGGAATTTGATTTCACTCGGTTTATTGGAAAAGAAGGGATGTTCTTTCTATTCTTTTGTTGGGACCTTAGAGGTCAAGAAAGATGGGATTCTGATGTTGAAAGGAACAAGAAATGGCATTTTGTATTACCTCTGTGGGTGGGCCTTAAAGTCTTGTGATCAAGCCAATGCTGTAAAGTCTGAGACCATTGAAATGTGGCACATGAGGCTGGGTCATCCGGCTGATGGAAGTATCAAGGAGCTGCTGAGAAAAGAGGTCATTCATGGGACAGAAAGGGCAGGTCATCTTTGTATAGACTGCATTCTGGGCAAGACAAAGAAATTACCATATCAGAAAGGTAAACACACTTCAAAAGCCCCTCTTGACTATGTGCATAGCGATTTATAGGGACCCTCTCCAGTTTTGTCTGTTGGTGGAGGAAAATATTACATGACAATCATAGATGACTATTCTAGGAAGTTTTGGGTATATATTCTTAAAGAAAAATTTGAAGCATGCTCAAAATTTAAAGAATGGTATGCTGTGGTTGAGAAAGAGAAAGGTTGTATGGTGAAGTGCCTTAGGACTGATAATGGGGTGGAAATTCTGTCAAAAGAATTTGAATCATTTTGTCAAGCTAAGGGCATCAAAAGGCATAGAACTGTTCCCCTCAACCCCCAGCAAAATGGGGTTGCAGAGAGAGCAAACCGAACTATAATGGAGAGGGTGAGGTGTATGCTGGCTTCCTCTGGGATGGAGAAGAGGTTCTGGGCAGAGGCTGTGGCCACTGCTGTGAGATTGATAAATAAGTGCCCCTCATCTAGCATTGATGGAGATACTCCAGACCTGAGATGGTATGGGAGCTATGGGGATTCATCTCAAGCCTTTTGGGTGCAAGGCATATGCATACCTGAAACAGACCAAGCTGGATGCAAGGGCAATCAAGTGTGTGATGTTAGGATACCAAAAAGGTGTGAAGGGTATAGGCTGTGGTGTGTGGAGCCCGGGAATCACAAGGTGGTTATAAGTAGAGATGTTGTTTTTGTAGAATCTGAAATGTCTTTTAAGAAGGCAGATAAGCCCACTGAGAAATCTCAGGTTGTGACTGAAGTGGAGGTGGAGAATCAAGAATCAGCTGCAGATGAGCCATCTGAGTCTTCTGATGAAGATCAGCCTGAAAATGAAGTTGGGCAACCTGACTTGAGAAATTATCAATTGGCTCGGGATAGGCCCAGGAGACAGAATGTGAAAGCACCATCAAGATATGCTGACTCAAAAATGCTCTATTTTGCACTTTGTGTGGCAGAAGAGATTGAGTTCTCAGAGCCTAGCTCTTACAAGGAAGCCATGAATTGCAAGGAAAGAGACAAATGGCTGAAGGCAATGATAGATGAGATTGATTCTCTCATTAAAAATGGCACCTGGATCTTGGTAGACAAGGTGGAGAGGAAGAAGCTTGTGACTTGTAAGTGGCTGTTTAAGAAGAAGATAGAATATGCTGATAATGTGCAAATCAGATTTAAGGCAAGATTGGTAGCTCGGGGGTTCACACAAGAACATGGGATTGACTATAATGAGGTGTTCTCACCTGTGGTCAAGCATACGTCCATTAGGATACTGCTGGCTGTTGTTGCAAGGATGGACTGGGAGCTTAAGCAATTAGATGTGAAAACCGCATTTCTGCATGGGGATCTGGAAGAGACAATATATGTCTCAACCAGAGGGTTTTGTACAGCAGGGGATGGAAGATAAAGCTTGCTTGCTCAAGAAGAGCCTATATGGACTCAAACAGGCCAGCAGACAATGGCACAGAAAATTTGATGAGTGCTTAAAAATGTTTTTGTGAGATCCAAATATGATGAGTGTGTGTATATCAAGAAAAGGAAGGGTGTTGTGGTTGCTTATTTGCTACTGTACATGGATGATATGTTAGTGGCAGGAGCCTCAAATCAAGAAGTTCAGGCTGTAAAAGATGACTTGAGCTCAGTTTTTTATATGAAAGATTTAGGTGGAGCCAAGAGGATCTTGGCCATGAATATAGTCAGGAACAGAAAGAAAAGAGAAATTTGGTTGGGTCAAACTGATTATATCACCAGGATCATTAAAAGATTCAGGATGGAAGACTCTAAACCAACTGGAACTGCATTGGCTCAACACTTTAGGTTGTCAGCAGAGCAAGCTCCGAAAGATGAAAAGGAGAGGCTAGAAATGGAGGCTATCCCTTATGCTAATGTTGTAGGAAGCATAATGTATGCCATGATTGGAACTAGACCTGATATGGCTCATGCAATCAGCACCACAAGCAGATTCATGAGTAACCATAGCAGAGAGCATTGGTTGGCTTTGAGATGGATACTTAGGTATCTAAAAGGGGCTGGAAACATTGGAATATTGTTCAAGGTTGACACTGAAAATGAATGTGATGCTCTGATTGGTTTCTGCGACAGTGATTTTGCAGGGAGTGTTGACACCAGAAGGTCCCAATCTGGATATATCTTTACCATGTATGGAGCAGCTGTGAGTTGGAAGTCGGAGTTACAGAAAGTGGTGGCTCTATCCACAACGGAGGCCGAATACATTGCTCTAACTTCAGCTGTGAATGAGAGCTTCTAGCTTAAGGGGATAGCGGCTGACTTTGGGGTGAAGCAAGAGGCCATAGCCATAGGCTGTGACAACAATAGTGCTTTGAGTTTAGCAAAGCACCAAGTCTTCCACGAACGCAGTAAGCACATTGACGTGCGACTGCATTTTGTAAGGGAAGAGGTGGAGAAAGGAGCAGTGAAGCTGTTCAAAGTTCCTACAACAGACAACCCAGCAGACATGCTGACAAAGCCTTTGCCGAGGGATAAGTTTGAGCTTTGTCTTAAACTAGTTGGCTTGTGCAGTCAGCAATTCTCATCTAAGCAATGAAGGTGGAGATTTGTAAGTCTTAATTGCTCAGCTGCAATTGCATCTGCGGATCGAAACAAGAAGAAGAATGAAGCATCAAAACAACTAAATCTTCAGCTGAAAGAAGCTCAGTAGCCGTCGGATGCACCTAATCAAGATGATTAAATCCTAGCCGTAGGATTTATATGTTAGTTACCGTTAGATTGTAGTTAGTTAATTAGCGGTAGTTTAAATAAGGGAATTAGGGCTTTTTCAGCTCAGTTGTAATTTTCCCCACTTCGATTTGAATACAATTCTCTCTTAGCTTAATACTCTCACAAAATTCATCTCAATGTTGTTCGCCATTTCCGAAAGTCATCTCAGTTCTTGGAAGCCAACATTAATGATTTGTGAATACGAGTAAATTGGATTAAATAGTTAAAATGATGAGTAAATAAATGGATAAAAGGGAAAAACCCCATTTTGTATACATTTGATTCTCAATTCTCAAATACTGTTCTTATAAAAAAAATTTATAAAAATAAGTCGTAAATAGTTCAATATAACACAAGACCATTTCCATAACATATTCTCATCAAAGAATCATTCTAACCCATTGGACACACATTATTTTTTTTAAGAATTATTTAATTTTGTCTTCAAAAACACGATATAATTCAAAAATAAATGTTTGACTGTCAACCAACAATTTGTCTTCAACTTTCAAAGGTAACCAGTTTAGTACCATGTCTTCGGAAATATATAGTCACATTATTACATAAATAATATCAAATGTCCTAACTTCTAATGTCAAAATTCCCAACTCCGAACTATATTTTGTTTGACATTTATCTATTACATGAATTGCAATTTTAAATTATGATAAAATTGACATCATAAATGTTTTGGTGGTTGGTGGAATCTTATCGCAAAAGATTATGAATTCATTTGTGATTAAGAATCTATACTATAAGTTGTGTTGTAAAAGATGATAGAATTCATTTTCTTTCAAAGCAAAAGAAAAACACAAATAAGTGGATGCATTACCAAGTCAATTTTGGCACCTTAAGAAAATATGGAATCCGTCAATCATTCTATTTAAACACTAATTTCTTTCCCCAATTGACATCCGTGTCAAACACGGTTATTCAAATTTCACTTAAAGTACAAATACAATATGAGAAAAGATATGTGGCCACAATGATCAGATATAATGACAATATATTCGTAATTTAAACATAATATAATGGGTTAGGTTAACATGCAGTTAAATCGGGAAGCTTGGTCAAATTCTGCTCCATATATAAAGTGACAATGTTCAAAATGTTTTTTTTATTAACATATAAAAGAAAAGAAGAAGAATGATAAATTAAAGAAAATGTACTCCCCCTGTCCCATTAGAAATGCAACGTTTTCCTTTTTGGGTTGTCCCACTAAAAATGAAACGTTTCCTAAAATGAAAATATCACTCTCTCTACCTCTCTCTCTTACTTTACTCTCTGTTCATTAACTCACAAAATAACACTTACATAAAATCTTGTGCCGGAAACCAAATGTTTCATATTTATTGGGACGGAAGGAGTATTTATTTTCATTAAACGCTTCATTTTGAATATCATTTTAAGACGACATTTTGTATATAAATAGAACAACTGAAACTTGCTAATTTAATATTCTATTTTAAGCTTCATGGGATTGAATTTGATCAAACATGGTGATTTAAATAATTATTAATTCTAATATAATAAATAAAATACACAAAATTTGAGTTAGATAGAGAATATTTAGTCAAATAGAAAGATAAAAAAGATTCTATGTATCATGAAAATTAATGTGTGTTGAACTTTTAAATTCAAATAGTAAAATTTATTTTAAATTCAAAGTACTGAGAAATTTATTATATCTAGAGCATCTCCAAGGAAAAAGGTAAATAAAGAGGTAAATTAGTATATCTACTAATTTACCTTTTTTTATAAAAAATTATTTTTTAAGGGGTGAGGTAAATGAAGAGACCCTTATATTTTTTAAGGGGAGAGGTAAATCATATTTACTTTATTATCTCTAGAGCAACTCCAAGGGGAGAAGATATATGAAAATGGTATATCATGTTTATACCTTCTCAAAAAGTGTAATATACCTTTCCAAAAAGCAAACAACTCTAAGGGGAGAAGGTATATTGAAGAGGTAAATGCTTATATTTTAAAATGTTAGTTGCTAGATTCCATTCTACAAGAATGCAACGACAATATCTCAGTCAATCCTCTGTGTTAAACAAACAGCAAATCAACATTTAGAGTTAGTTCTTTCTTTTGTGATGAAATGCTACAAAAAGAATATAGAACATAAGTTGGACTTAAAGATTGCATCACAGAGAGTTTATGTAAATACAAAAGTAAGTCAATCTTTTAAATTTTTTAACTAATAAGATTGCCAATTATATGAAAACTAAAAGAATGAAGTAATTTATGCTTAATGCCTGCAAATAAAAACAGATTGTGCCGCTTCTCTCTCCCGCCAATCTCAAAATCAGTTATTTCTATTTTACCTTCTCTTCCATGGAGAGGTAAAGATACCTCTTCATAGTGGCGGAGCCAGAAATTTCATCATGGGGGGTCCAAATTTAAACTTAAAAAAGATTACATAAATTAAATTAAAAGGTTCAAATTGTAAAAGTTAAATGCAATCACATCATAACATTTGTCTTCTATTCTTCATCTTCTAAAATCGCTGCATAATAGTTCATTGGTAACTTTAACAAACACATCATTTTCATATAAGGAACTAAGCAACCATTCAACTGATGAAGAATCAAAAGAAGAAAGTTTCTTAAAATAACGATCCATATACCTACAAAAATAGTCAACACTGATTAAGTTTGCAAAATATAAATCATACACAAAAAAAGGATAAAGTTCATCTTATGCTTCACAACTAAAAGAATAAAGAGTAAACAAAATATACAATATGCTCAAATCTAAAATGTTGTTGTCACAAATCAAATATGTAAAACTATTACTCCCTCCGTCCGCGAATAGGAGTCTCATTTGTTTCCGGCACGGGTTTTAAGAAATGTTATGAAAAGTGGGTGGAAGAAAGTTAGTGGAATAGGAGTCTCACTTGTATATATTAGTTTTAAATGATGTGTGAGTGGAATGAGTTGGTGGAATGTGGGGCCTCTTTACCATTTATGGTAATTATGAACCGGGACTCCTATTTGCGGACGGACTAAAATGGAAAAACGGGGCTCTTATTTGCGGACGGAGGAAGTAATACATATAGAGATGTCAATCAGGCTAACCCGTTCGGGTTCGGGCCAACCCACTCGGGTCGCCTTGGGTGCGGGTCGTTCGGGTTATGATTTTTTCGGGTCATAAATTTTCAACCCTAACCCTAACTCGTCGGGTTTTGGGCTAACTCATCGAGCTATTCGGGCCTAAAAGCTTTCGAAAATAATCTCTTGTATCAAATTTTTCTTCTATAAAATGATTTTAAATTTTAGATACTTTTTTCTTTTTAGTTTAGAATCATTTAAAATTTTCAAATTTTCATAGTTTTCTTCAATAATACTTGAAAATAAGTCTTTCATCTCGATCAACTACAATATAAATTAAAGATTGTGTTCATGTCATTATTATGGCATTGTTCGTAACTAATTCTTTATGAAAATTAAAAATCATATCTTACATGAATCATTATTAAAATGATAAATATATTAAGATTTTGATGGGTTAGTTCTTAAGTTTGTCTTGATTGGCTTTGGTGGTGGTAAGACACTAGTAGCAGATGATGGGACGGTGCAATAATGAGTTGAGATGGAACTTGAAAGCTAATATTGTGGGATCGAGTAAAAAAGTGTAGAATGAAGATTGAATAAGACTAATGATTGTGTAGAATGAAGATTGAGGATTCAAAAATATAAAAAACCCCTAAAATTTAATAATTTTATAATTAAAACCCACAACCCATCGGGCCGACCCGCAACCCGTTCGGGCTAACCCATTTAACCCACCAACCCATTCGGGTCAATCCGTTTAGCCCGTTTTGTATTCGGGTAATAAAATTGCAGCCCTAACCCGCTCATATTACCGGGTTGTTCTGGCCGGCCCACGGGTTTCGGGTTGAATTGACATCCCTAAATACATACACATCAAATTAAGAATAGGAGTTAAACTTCCAACACAAAACCGCCGTAGCCATTGAATTACATAAGCTATCTTCTTTCTCCCCATTTGAATTTTATGTGTACCAATTTAGAGCTTGAATATAATTATTTAGATCTCAATTTACATAAATATTGCAGTCAAACAAAAAAACAACATATATAGAAAAATCAATTGAATTATATTTGAGTTTTAAAATATACCTACTTTTAGATAACTAGATTTCAGATTACGCTACAGAAGGAGAAAACTAATTAAGAGGAAACGATTTATAGAGTATAATTTTGCTAAAATTTATCTATAATTTTATATATTATAATTATAATTAATGTGAAAATACTAAAATACCCCTAGCTTTTTTAAAAAATTAGTGGGGGGACCATGGCCGGGGGGGCCATCCTCCCTCCGCCCCTGCCTCCTCAAAATGAGAAAAGGTATAATACCTCCCCATTTACCTTCTCCCTTGTAGAATATTTTTCCATAAAAAAGAGGTAAATTTGGTAGTTATCATGCTTTACCTTCTCATTTACCCTCCCCTTAGAGTTGCTCTTAGAGGTAAATGAAGAGGTATTATACATTTTCCCATTTTGAAGAGATATCTTTACCTCCCTATTATTGAAGAGGTAAAATCTTATAACCACCATATTTGCCCATATGAAAAGCCCTTCACCAAGGGGAAATGTATTTGAGAAGATATTACCTTTTATGTTTTTTAATGCATTTTGTACTATTATTTTATATTTAAAAAATAATTTACCTTTCTATATACCTTTTCCCTTTGGAATATATTACTTTTTAAAATGGTATATTTCACTTATTAAAAAAATAAATACATGATGTACATTTTCTATATACCTTCTTCCTTGGAGATGCTCTAACGGGTGTTCCAGATATATAATTACGTACTCTTGGAGATGCTCTGACGGGTGTTCCAGATATATAATTACGTACTCTTTATCTTAATCATTATTGCAAAAGCACAATCAGCCAATGTCATTATTGCTACAAATTCCAAATTAATCATTACTTACATGCAAAAAATAACTAATAAAGAAATCTATAACTATTAAATAAAACTAAGAACATATTGATGAAAAAATTATGAAATTCAGATTTGCTCTTATATCCCATAAAAAAAATACGTCTGCCTACCACATGTATCATATTGATGACGTTTTTAACCAAATAGAGGTAAAATTGTTCATTTATAAATTGATAATAATTTATTTCTAGGGTAAAATCATGTATGCTTTATAAGTTATACTCCTATATATCAAAATTTGACTAAATTATAATTTTTTACTAATTTTTACAATTTTCAAATAGATCAAAATTTAACCAAAATAATTATTTAAAAATTGCCTAATACGATTACAAATTACAAACACAGAAAAATTACGAGTTCCTTTTCTTTTTCTGTTAACAATTCCAAATCTTAAAAAAGTTATTCCCTTCAAAATTTCTTTTCAGTCGCACGTGCCAACCTGACGTCACCCGATACGATACATACATTTATTTATAAATACACACACACACTCAAGGAAGAGAATATTGATCCGACGGCTCTACGCCACCGTTGAATACCGGGAGATCGGCAATCGCACGGCCAAGACTCGAAGACCATCATTGACCCGTTAGATCCCTCGTTCACGGTCCACGTCACGCTAAGCGGGGCCCACACCCTCCTCGCCTTTTTCGCCACATATAAATACAACTTCCCCACAATAAACCCAAATTGGAATTGCCAAAACATAACTGCTCTCTCTCTCTCTCTCTCTCTCACACACACAGTGATACACGCTTTCTCTCTCTAAAAAAAAATTAAAACCAGCGCGCTTGCTCCGCTGCTTCCTCCGCCCTCGCCCTCACCGGAGATGAAACCGGCGTCGCAGCACACGATTCGCCTATCGCGCTACAGGAATTGGCTGCCCTAATCGGACGGCGGAGGATGAAATTGGAGAGCGAAGATCGCAAAATGGAGAAGAAGAGCCTCACTCGCACGAATTCCTCACTCCTCCGCTCATCCCCCACCATCCGCTCCTCCATCCACAGCCTGTCCTCCGTCACCGAGATCGCGCCCGATTCCGACGCCGAGGATCTCGAGGAGCAGAAGCCCCATAGCCGCCCGCCGCCTCTCCGATCGAATTCCCCCTCCCGCGCGGCGGCGGGGGCGCCGCTCGCCGCCGCATTCCTCCTATTTCTCTACACGCTCTTCGCCTTCTTCAATTCCGACGATTTAGCGACCTCGGAGAATTTACTTTTAGCTTTGATTTTCGTGGCGGTTTTGCTGTTTTTTTTGTCGAGGAATAAGGGTTTAGTGAGTAGGAATTTCGGTTTTTTGAAGCAAAATTGTGATGAGTGTTGTAAGAGGTTAGGGTTCTCGTGTTTTTCGTCGAGGACTCACTCGAAGCCTGTGCAATGGTTCATCGGCGAGGCTGAATCGGAGGGTTTAGAGAGGGGGAAGGGAATTAGGAAGGAGAGGAGCAGTAGGAAGATTGTTAGGGAAGGTGTGGAGTTTTACAGCAATGGCGATTTCTACGAAGGGGAGTTTCATAAGGGGACTTGCAATGGGAGTGGAGTGTACAATTACTTTGTGAATGGGAGGTATGAAGGGGATTGGATTGATGGGAAATATGATGGTTATGGGATTGAGAGCTGGGCGAGAGGGAGTAGGTACAGAGGGCAGTATCGGCAGGGTTTGCGCCATGGATATGGAGTGTATAAGTTTTACACAGGGGATTCTTATGCTGGAGAGTGGTGCAATGGGCAGAGTCATGGTGTTGGAGCGCAGACTTGTGGCGATGGGAGCTGCTATGTCGGCGAGTTCAAGTTTGCTGTTAAGCATGGCCTTGGATACTACCATTTCAGGTAGAGGGGTTTGATTTTTTTCTTGGAGCTTTTGTGATTTCTTAGAATTGGTTGATTTTGTGAGATTTGATGTGGATGTGATGTTTGAATTTGGTGATGAAGATGTCTTTGTTTGCTTGGAGATGAAGTGTTTTATCTTGTTTGATTATTTGGATGATAGATTGATCTGTTGAATTTATGAAATCTCTGTATGTTGATGTCAAGATTTTTGCTTTTTTTGGAGAATCTGTTCTTGTAAGGATTGATACATTTAAGACTCTCTCTACCTGATGATTAGTGAAGTTGAATACTTACAAATTATGGATTTGGTAATCTTGCTCTTAATGAATCATTGAATTGATAGGACTTAACTTTCATTAAATGCTACAACAACACATACAGTATCCTTTTATCTGTGGGGAAGAGGACTTGTCATGCTGATTAGGCTGATGTTGCGTTACAGGAATGGAGATAGGTACGCCGGTGAGTACTTTGGAGATAAAATTCATGGCTTTGGGGTCTATCACTTCGCCAACGGCCATTTCTACGAAGGGTCGTGGCACGAGGGCCAGAAGCAGGGCTACGGAATGTACACTTTCCGAAATGGTGAAGCCAGATGTGGAGAATGGGATAATGGCAATCTCAAGATCCCCCTTCCCCCGCTCTCTGATGCAGTTCTTCGAGCAGTTCAGGTGAATAACACAGACTCTTTTCTACCAAAATATTAGGCCCTTTTGTTTACTGTCGCAAGTTCAACACTCTTATTGAATGAACTCATGTATGCAGGCTGCTAGGAAAACTGCAGAGAATGCAATCCACCTCCGCCGGGTTGATGAGCAAGTGAACAAGGCTGTGGTGGCTGCGAACAGGGCTGCCACCGCGGCCAGGGTCGCTGCAATCAAAGCTGTTCAGAACAGGATGGATGGAAGATTTTGTGATACTAACTTGTGAGATCTAAGTGGTAAATGTAAGCTTACTACTACTGAATTTCCATAACGAACGAACCCCGGCACCCTGGTGAAAGGCTGAAAGCCAACCCCAGTGGTTGAGATTTGGTTAACCATTGTGTAACATGTACATAGATCATCATGTATACTCCTAGATAGTGCACATATATGTCTCTCTGCTGAATCCAAGCCTTCATGTCTAATTGTAGCCAAAATTTGCAAGAAAAGTTGCTGGTTTCTGATTTACATTTACAGGCTATGTGTTCTTATCATATATAGATATAAATATATTACCCCTACTACATTATATGAGCATGTCCCCCACTTTTAGTGGGGTTGAAATTGGATTATTGTGTGTTGGGCAACTGCTATAGTACAGCATCATTTACTATTATTATTACATTAGCATCTTATCTACATGGACCATGTGGTGTGCTGTGTTTTCTATTGGTGAAGATGTTGATTCAAGAAGCAGCAAACATTATTTGTTTTTGACACAATCTTTTTATGTCTGAAAATGTAGTATTGGAGGAGAGTAATTAGTTTTTTGAGAATGGAAAAAACAGGGGAAAAGGGTGGAGACCTCAAAAATAAAAAACTTGTCTTTGAAGGGAAAGTGCACTCCATTTTTTTTCTATCCCCAACTTTTGCCCTTTTAGAGATAATTATGCGTTATTACTATTTTTCCCTTTTATATTCCTTCAACAAATACATGCTATGTTTTGTTAGATTTGTCATACGTGCGAATGAGGGAATTCCAAATTAATAGCAAGAAAATGTCGTTTATTACTTTTTTCGTAGTAGTGGAAATTTATAAAAATGATAAAGTAGAGAACGGAAATATTGAAGTTAAATAAACACTATTATGACATGGGGAAGAAGTAGGTGTAGATGTAAACAAAAATAGTGGATTGTATGCAAGTTGTAATTAAGAAAATGTATTAGGATTTAGGGCAATGAGTTGTGAGAAATTTATCAAAAATGAAGTGTGAATAATTATTGATTTGAAGTCTTGAAATTGTTGGTTGTGGACTGATGGAGTATTTGAGAAAAGCTTTCAAGTTCAAGTGTAATATTTTGATTCTTACCTTAGTCAATTTTAGAGGTTTTTAGTCAATTTCCCTCTCTCATATAAGGACTCCTAACCATAAATTCACAAAGCATAAATTAGTTTTCCCAACTCAAAATGCACATTGAATCTCGGTCAATTTTTTCAAAACCAAAAAGTTGACCTTGGATTTTTTTTTTTACTTACAATTCTCATATCAAAATATTACAATTTGAAGGTCGAGCATTCTCTAAAAATTCCTAGCGTATTCAGGTGCGAAAGCATGTAAAATTACAATTTGAAGGTCGAGCATTCTCTAAAAATTCCTAACGTATTCAGGTGCGAACGCATGTAAAATATTGATATAGAATAAAATTTATTCGAAAGTAACATATCAAAAGAGACTTTTGCATTACAATTTACGAAGAAATCGATAACTCTATAAAAGCCTCTTAACCTCTTGAATTGTGTACACCAATGCGTATATTATGAGATTTGACAAACAAAATATATTATCAGATTGTGACAAACAATTTCTTACTGGTTACCACCTCATAAGAAAAATGATCTTGACAAATTGTTCACCACCTTGAATCAAAATATCAACATAAAAACTTGTATCATGCTATTGACAATACGATATATTTGTAATTACTAATAATTTAGTAGTGTGAAAATTCTTATACAAGACTCCAAAAAATATTATTGTTACCTTTTCATTACATCCATTTTTTTTTTTGCAAAAGAATAGACCAAAAACATAGAACTTTTCTCACATGATGTATCCAATATTGTTTCATTAAACAATTGGAAAAAGTATCATGTGCCTTTTGATATCAAGTTGGAGATATAATGGCAAGCATATCTTGTCATTGTTATAATCCAACCACATGCATAGTAGTAGCTGTGGGGTTTATATTTATTTTTAAAAAAAAGTTCCAACTTTTTTTTCTTCTTCAATGCATGCTTCTGTTTTCATGTTAATATTTTTTTTAAGTGAGAAAAAGGGGAAAAAGTTTTTGCTTCTTAATTTTGTAGTCTAAGCCTATTTCAGATTCTTCTGTTCTTTTTCTTTCTTTCTTTTATTTGCTTTTTAGCAATCTTGAACCCTAGATTTAAATCTTATTGTTAAATTAATTTGTTTTATACATCCAAGAACAAACCAACCACCCCCCACATGCACTTGCAAAGGCAAACCAGTGGATTAAATTTAAAGCACTGTGTACTGGGATTAATTTATTATTTGTTTTATAGTTACATAATTTTCTAATTTGCTTCTTTGACTGGTGTTGTGATGTATGATTTGGTTATGGAATTTGCTTGGATAGTGTGATATTGCATTAATTGGCACTGATTTGTGTTTGATAAGTTTAGGATTTAGATGTTATATGGGCATAGGTTTTATAATTAATTATATCATTCACTCACACAGAATCCAATAAATTAATATAGTATTTACAATCCACAAATTATAACATACTAGTATTTATCGTTTAATGTGTTGCATAAGATGCTATATCAATATGTATGGCTCATCGAGTGTATAAAATGAAGATATATAATTAACTATACTATATAAGAATAAAGTTTATTAAAATGGCACAATCACAAACTGTGAATCCAACCAAATTCGTCAAAATCGAAATCATGAATAAATTAAGGTATATATATTATGATATGTATGCATGAATGCAAAACTACATATATAGTCATCTAACACAAAAATATTTTTTCACGCAATCTTATTAATTTACTTTGATAATTTTTTATATTAAAAAATAATTGAAGGGAATTTTGAAAAATGACGAAATGAAATATTGATCTTGTCCTTCAATAGTTAATATTTTCTTTAATTAACTAAGACGATCTCGATTACGTACATCACAATTTTATACTCTTACCATCCCGGATAATTCGGGTCACTTTGACCGGACACGAGTTTTAAGAATTGTAATGAAAAGTGGGTTGAAAAAGTTAGTGGAATGTGGGTCCTACCTTTATATATTAGTTTTATAATAATATGTGAGTAGGAATGAGTTAGTGGAATATGGGGTCTACTACCAAAAATGGTAAAAGTGAAATGGGACAAATTATGTGGGACAGACCGAAATAGAAAACTGGGACTAATTATCCGGGACGGAGGGAGTAATAAAATTTATGTGGCTAGGAAACTCCATCAATTAAATAATTTGGCTAGGAAACTTCATCAAATAAAAAAATTCAATAGTTTCGTGGTTGCATGAAAAACGTAGTTTTGTTTATAAAAGAGGAAATGGTTTGAGAAAATATTTGGAGAACAGTATATAAGCATTTTAGAACAAAATCAACAATAAAAAAAATAACTAATCAATTAGAATTATTTCATTAATTGCAATACAAAATGAACCAATAACAAACCAATTAATTAAAAAATATAACGAAATCATAGTCACTGAAAAAAATATTGTAACAAGGACTACATCAATTTTGTGGTAGACTAAACATTTAAATTGAATTTATTCTTCTGCGTGTAATGTCGTGCAGTATGTGTCTTCACATTAAAAATAGTTTCGAATTTCTAATTAAAATAGTAAATCCAATGCACCCTTTTTGGGGTTCAAATTCTGGAAATTCACATTATCTAGAGAGGTGCTTTTAATTGTTTATTTGTGCATTTATTGAATCTAGGATCTGGTCAATTTCCAAATGAGACTTTTATCTTTTTTTTTATACTTTTCTAAATCTGACTGATCATTTTGATTTCCAAAAGAAATTTAAATTTAAGCCCTTCAATAATTGGATCATGGGCACAATAGTATCAAAATTTGGTAAGTATATATGGTTGATCGATAATAGGTGATGAATTTGGCTGCCAAAGATAATGAATAAAATCAATATATATTTTCCTTTTAAAAAAAGTTTTGCCTCATCCTAATATTTGTTATTGTGACATTATCACTGATCGAGACATGCATAGTATATTTACCAGCTCTACTTTATAAATAGTGGCATAAATCGAGACAATACATTCCATGTATCAATAATCAATTATTATGCCTCAAATTTTGTAAATTAAATCAATCGGCAGAGACATTATTATTAGCTAAGCGTAATAATGCAACGGCTTAAAAGTTAGGAACATTATTATAAATTTGTTGCAGTTCTTGCCTTCCTCGATGGGCCTACTTATCCATCATTCCACTTGTAAATTATTTTATTCATTCATCTTGTATGGACCAATGCAAATACTATAATGTTACATCATATATATCAATCAATTAATATACCATTTCTTTCTTCTGACGCATTTAAAAAAATTTGCTTTTTTAAGGATATAAAAATTGAGAAGCATTTGAATTTTTTTTTTTAAATAACAATAATTTAGGATGCAAAAGAAAGTTTTCCATAACAAGGAGAGATTAATTTAATTTTTTGCATATTTCTAGATGCTCCTCTAATTTTAATTGGAGCATTTACAATAAGGATATTTTTTAAAGCATTAATCATATTATTTAGAAACATAAATTAGTATTTTTAATTTCATTAATAATATTTTTTTTATTGTAGTGACGTTACCATAATTCGTAAACACTTCGACAACAAAGTTTTCTAATAGCATTTATCGTCCTTTACTAATACTATGATTACCTTTAAAAAATACTACTAGTAATACAATTTATGTAAATTAAGCTTTTATGAAAATATAAAATTAAAATAACAAAAAGTCATTAAGATGTAATATGTATCTAGCATTTTAATATTCTGTATCTCAATATTTATAATAGCATATGTCATTGTTTGGTGCGAAACTCGCTGGCAACATATTTTATCAATTAAGTAGGATTATTTCAATAAATTAAGTTCATCAAATTATTAAAACTCGTGATAGTTGAAAGGTGACAAATAAATGTATAAATATGTACACATATAATTAATGCTATATAGTATTTTATAAAACAATTTAATTGCAAATACAAATTACATGTTCAAATGTAATTTGAAATACTACAATCATGCTTTCTCGATAGTTTATAATTTATATACACGTATATATGTGTTCTAATTAATTGATTAAATATCAAAATCACGAACTACAAAAGCTGGCGCCAAGTGATTTTAAAAGTTTCGAAAAAATCGAGAAGTAGGCTACATCGTCATCTTTTTTGTTTTATTGATAATATTTATCATGCTTAGATTGACCATTTTATGTCAATTTTAAACTAAAAAAACATTGTTATCAATTTGCTGTACTAAGATCTCTTTAGAAGAGGTCATTGATGATGACATTGGACCATTTATTTTAAGCCAACAAAATCATTATGGACTATGGTTTTGTTAATATCAAACCACACTTTCATTAT
Organism: Salvia hispanica; assembly: GCF_023119035.1. Classification (NCBI taxonomy): domain Eukaryota; kingdom Viridiplantae; phylum Streptophyta; class Magnoliopsida; order Lamiales; family Lamiaceae; genus Salvia; species Salvia hispanica. The sequence continues at coordinate 26,399,727 of NC_062966.1, read as the reverse complement.
TCTTTCTATAATGGGGTTGGGGAATGATGGGCCACTTCAAAATTTTAAATATTTAGGATGCTCAATTGATCATCAATCAATTTTAAAGTTACAGGATTAATCCGAAATTATTAATATTTACAATTTTTTTAAATATTTATCCCAATTTTGATATAAAGATTATCTATTTTTTCTAGCTATTTGTTTATTCTAAGTAGACTTTGATATTGAATTATAACTCTCATTTATGTCGTCTCCATTCTCTAGTAGTATTAAAATTGAAACTTCCCAAACGGTTCAGTAAATGCAAACATCTAAAGTGACTTTTATTTTCTTATCTCATTAATTGTATTTGAAAATTTTGAATGTATTTTTCAAATATTTGAAAAGTCCAAAAGTTTATGAATCTGACCTAATAAAAGTGGCAAAGATAATGGATCTAGATGAATAATATCTCCATCAAATAATTTGGTAACTGAGGGTAAGTCACCTAATACAGTCCAACTTTTTGACTTTAAAACAAATGTCGGTCTACTAGATTTTGATTCTATTTAATGAAGGTGTCACAAAAATCATCTTCTTGATTACCATCTAATTACCTAAGATTACCATTAGTATATTTTTAGGTTTGCATGATTGTATCATTAAATATTTATATTGACTTTTACTATTGTTTTGTATGGATAGGATGTAGTAGTGTGTAATGATACATTTATCTTATAATCTAGTTGTTATTAAGTGGGAGATCTATGATATAATTTTAGGAATCTACTTCTACTATATAGATTTATGGACGATGGTGAATTTCTCTTTATGAATAGTCCAGTTAACATCGAAATTCACATGTAACGTGTCAAGTTGCTATCTTCAAATTCGAGACACAATTACTCATAAAAATGACATCATTTTTCTCTATAGTTTTTTATATTTTCTTAAAAATACATAAAAGAACGACATTATATATTGTTTTGATGGTGTTAAAATATGTGAATTTTCCATATTATTACATTTCTAAGGCTGGAAAAGGTTGTGAATAAATTAACTATATGTACCGCTAAACCTTGATACGAATAGTAGAATTTTGTTAAGTCATGAATAATTATACACCCAATAAAATATAAAACTATCTAATCGAACTAAAGTAAGTTCAATCATGCAACTTTTGACTGTTTGAAGCAGATAAGATAAGTGTTGAAATTTACAACTAAATTAATACATTTATTTCCGTGAAAGTTAAACTCGAGGGCATAATCACCCTCCATAATATTTAAATATTAATATAATGCTACTTCAATATAAATATACTACTTATCAAATCAATGTTAGCAACGGCCGGCCTCTTTGTAAATTACTTCGCTTTCAACTTCAATCAATAAATTGATATCTTAAATCATTTAATTAAAAAAATTAAATCTTGATTGCATACAATATATAATTATGTTCTTGACGCATAATATATTTCTCTAGTAATTTGTATGCATGTATAAAAATTGGAATATAACTATGATATTGGTCAACTGATATGAGGAAGAAAAGCTTCATTGAAATATTATGTTGTATTTGGTTGTGAATTTGACACAAAACATTAATGGCAGTATGTTGTACTGCAAAAACCATGTGATGATTTTGTAGAATGTAACGTTAGGTTTCTGATACTGTATATATATAACACAGAAATCATTGACCAAATCCATTAATTAATACACATTCAGTTCCTGTGTTTCACTAAGACTGTAGTACTATATAATTTAACTTTTATTTGAGTTATTGAAGAATAAATGGCCTGCCTCCGCAACGGAACATTCACTCTGTTTTTCTATTCTTTTTTTGTAAAAACTTCTCTAGAAAATAAAATATGTTGGGCCTAAAATTAGTCTAGATTTGATCAAGTGTGCTTTTGTATTTTTGGGTTAGTCATAGTAAAAATAGTAGTAGTATTACTACTATTACTACTTTTTCTTATAACAGACATACTCCACTAAACATGGGGATCCTCGTTAACATATACGGAACACTAAAAATTGACAACACCTAAAGACAACGTACGACATCAACAAGCTCTACCGTCTACCTACACAGCAAAAGGGGCCCAACTGAAACAAAACAAAAACACCGAGATATAGAACTCGATAGCAAGAACGCTACAATCATCGAGAAGGGAAGCACATCACAACAACCAACAAGGGTGAACAATAAAAACATGGAAAATGAGTCTAGACATATTTTTATTATAACATCTTCAACCATGCAAATGAAAAAAAGAGAAATTTGATCTATAGTAAAGAAAATGGGCTAAAGATGCAAGCCCAGTTCTGCTACTTTATTTTGCTATTGGGCTATGAAATATAAACATTTGATTGCTATTAAGTTAGAAATAAAAGCATGTCTCCTGAATTTTAAAAGATAGCTACTTCTTCAAATGCTAAAACATACTACCACTATAATACTCAATCCAAACAAGTATTAATCTTATATACAATTTTATGTAAAAAAAAATCATTTAGGCAAACTATTTAGAAATTTTTATCCGCCCAAAGTTATTTCCTCTCCGTAAATAAATTCAGCAATTATAAATAGACGGTGCTTGCAATATTTATATAGTACTACAATTTTAGTAAATAAACTTTTATGGTGTGAATTGTACATCTCCATATCCATTTACAAATACCAATTCTCGAGATTTGGAGTGCATTTGATGATGCGTATATTTTTGGTTTGGGTGATTTAGTTTGTTGCATTTGTGACCTTAGCCGCTCATAGCTAAGCTTGACTTTTTTATACTTTTTTTGTTTTTATTTAGTAACCAAAATTTCACAAATATCATTTCAGGTGCATTCATAATTTATGCTAGTATATAAAATTAAATACTAAAACATAGTACACTCTTAAACACAAGTAGTATTCACCCAAATTAAATCTATAAGCAAGTCCTATAGTTATCTTTCCATCTTACAATAATTCCAAGTCCAAAACTCCAAATTATTATATCCGCAAGTTTTCAATTTTTCAACTGAATTTTGTATCAATACGGTGTCGTAAAGAAGTACAACACCTCATGAATAAAAGGTAGTACTCCCTCTGTCCCACAATAGGAGTCACATTTAGTGTAAACACGGATTTTAAGAAATGTAAAGAATGGTGGATTGGAAAAATTAGTAGAATATAAGGTCCACTATTTTATACTCCCTCGGTCCGCGATTAGGAGTCCCGGTCACTTTTGCACACCCGTTTTACAAAAATCATAAAAAATAGTTAAAGTGGATAAATGGTAAAGTAAGAGGGAGAATAATGTTGACAAAAGTCTTCTCAACATTATTCTCTATTTTACTTTACCATTTCTCCACTTCAACTATTTTTTATCATTTTTATAAAATGGGTGCGCAAAAGTGATCAGGACTCCTAATCGCGGACGGAGAGAGTATTAGTTTTATAATAGAATGTGAATGAAGTGAGTAAGTGGAATGTTGGATCTACTTACCATTTATGGTAAATGAAATGTGATTCTTATTATAGGACGAACTGAAATGACAAAATGTGACTTTTATTATGTGAGGAAGGGATTTTAAGTTTTAGAAACTTTTTCTACCTTAGTCAAAAACTTAGAAAGAAGGATGCAGGTATATTTTAAGGAAAGTTTTAACTAGCTGCTGATGTCTATAAGATTAAAATGTACTGTTGAGATCTTAGTCATTGATTGGAAACATAGGAAAGTATAAATATCACTAATTTATATGAATTGTGTAATTCGACCAAAATAAATATCAGTATATGCATGGATATATAATTATAGAGATCAATAAATATGATAGTACAAAAATATAGATTATAAATGAAATTACTAATTATACAAGAATATCAAATTAAAGGTAATATAAATCTTGTCATATTATTAACAATAATCGATAATTGGTAATAAAAAAAAACTAGTTCGATTTCCATTATTATATTTAGATGCACTTATAAACTTAACCAATACTATCATTATATAAATCTATAGATGTGAAGTAAGTCTACAAATCCATCCGCATTCCAACTCCATCGCAGTTCGAGTAGTCATCTTCTATTTCTTTAATTCTTGAAAACCAATGATAATATCTGAAGAGCGAATGTGAGAGTGTTGTGTGTTGTTTTGTAAAATGGAACTTCCCTGAGTATCCACTAGACACTAGGTCTAGGAACTCAGAGAATCCTCGGGTTACTTGTCGTTGGGCACACAATCATTTCCTTTTCCCTTCAAAACCCTCAACCTGCTATGCTAAAAAGATTAGTACAAGGAAGCAGGGATCGAATCCACAGAGACATGCGTAAGTAAACATGTTAAAAGACCTGGAAACTATTTTTTGGCTGCTGCCACGCAATTACCTCGGGGTTGAGATTTAATTCCTAGACTCTGGAAATGAAATGTCCTATCCTAACAGCTAGATCTAGGCAGAGATAACAGAACATGCATAATAGTGACCAAATGAGCTTGAAATTACTACTAGACGGGGTAAACGGCTTCCTAAACTAACCTAGACACAGGAAAGCGTAGCATGTGGGGACCATTTCCCTAAACGACATAGTACGACGGAAAAAAGCTGCAGATTAACCAACTAAAGGACTAACTAATAGCGACATCATCTTCTCTAACTTTTATCACGAAATAACAGATGAAAAACAGAGCAAAGCAAGGATCGAAACAGGGCAAATGAAATTAAACCGATTAACACAAAGAACTACTGAAACTAAGCAGATCTACGATTACTAGACGAGGTAAACAAGTAAACAGAATTAAAATATCACAACCATGCAAACACGAACAGATCTACACGCCGGATGCTTCATCCACTCCGGATTCAAGCCATCCACAACAATCCAACACAATTTCCATCTCCGATCTTCGCAAGTTCAACCAGATTCAACCGATCAACTACAAATCTCCATGCAATTCAAACTCCACCTCAGATTAATCAACAATATCCACCAAAAACAAACAGATAATGCAACAATAATATAACCGAAACCATAGTAGCAAATCTCATAGCAAAATACACAATATCCAACGAGAAAGTAGCAAAACACGACCGAGCTTCGAACACCGAAGACTCGGGAAATCCGAAACACAAACAAAAGCAAATAAAGGATTGTATCTTCGCCTCCCGTGGAGACGGTGTTACACAACGACTGAACTGAGACGTGAACCCCTAAGATGATTCCCCTAAAAGTGTGTGTGGAGAGAAATGGAAAAGCTAAGCTAAGAGCTGATGATGCAAAAGGAGGACTGCCTTCATGTTGAACGCGTGCTCTTATTTATAAGGGGCGGAGCTTCTAGACTCTTCCTAATGTTTCCCATTTTGCCCTCCTCATGGATGCTCCTTCGTCTAGTAAACTCTTCCCTTTTTCTGCTCACTTTTTCCCGCCAGCTTCTTCCTTCAGGTAATCCCTTCTTTCTTCCTGGGGCTGGCGTTTTCTCTACACACCTGGCTTATAAAACTTTGTTAGACCCAAGAAATTACAGAATTTATCCTATAACCAATGCATGAAATTAGCCTTATCAATATCAATTACGATGACCAACATCTAAGACCCTACAAACTCGTTCTCATAAAGATAGGATAGGTTTCGTTTCTACCGTGAAATAAAAAATTGCAAAGAAGTACAATTGTATCTTTTAAATAAAATAATATTAGATGACATTTTTAATATTTTATTTGGATTTGTGTGTATATAAATATAATTAATTACAGTTAGGTTTGGTATATTGAAAAGCATGTTTCGAGCACGGATAGAATGTTGTTTGTATTCAAAAATTCTATAATCCACTTTTAACCTGATTAAGTATTATTCGAGCAAGTTTCGCAAGAATAGAATCAATATTATTATTACATTGTGTTTGCTTGTGCATTTTTAAGATGTTTTACAAATATTTAAATATATAAGAAGCAAACAAAGCCTAAGTCTTTTGCTTAGTAGACTGGTTGTGGGCGTCGTCCACTTTAAAATAACTACGGTCGATTCTATGCAATGTTTTGCAAAAGAGAAATAAGAATTTCACAACCTAGATAGATTTTGCCTACATATCGCGATGACATTGGTGTGGTATAGCACTGAATGGATCTAACACCAAGAAGTGTCTTTATGTTATCTACTGAAAGACCAGGTCTTGATAAACTACGGGTTTTTCGCAACTCAATAATCCTGATATCTTGAGGTAGTGGTAATTAATGTCTAACGGTGCTAGGATTGCTATAATATTGAATCACGCGCCTGGTGAGTCTGGTTTGATAATGTCCCCAGGAGGAGCTCGAAACAAGGTTTTATTATTCTAGAAAAACTGGCCAGTTGGAATTTAATTATTCCATGAATAATAAATAAGTGTTTCTTGTTGAGTCAACAAGGTTTTATTATTCGGAAAACTGGCCAGTTGGAATTTAATTATTCCATGAATAATAAATAAGTGTTTCTTACTGAGTCTAACTCTTGGAGTAAATAAGATGTTAATTAATTTAGTCCATAGCAGACTTTAATTAATTAATGGATATCTGGCCCATCATAACTCTATAGATCCCTAATCCGGCCCATCATTGGCCTATCATAACTCTATATAAAGGAGACTAGACAAAAGACATAATTATTATTATTCATAATTTCTTAAAATCTCCTACTGGGATCGTTTGCAAAGAATGTTGAAACTCACAAAGACATATTATAAGAAGCAAGATTCTTTAGTTGTGAAGTTGAAACTCACAAAGAATGTCGACGCTGGATATTAAAGATACATATTGTTGGATATTTTAGTGTAATTGGATTAACTTGATCGATAAGTATTGTCGTAATGAGACATCATATAAGTCTGTATAAGAAATTCATCCGAAAATGTAATTTCTGAAAGTCAAAGGACTAATTTGCAATTTCGGAAACCTTTTGAAAATTAGTTATTTTCGGTTATTTTCCCAACAGATGCACTGTTTCATCAGCAGGTGCACTGGTTCGTCTTCTTCAAAATCTGATCGATTCTTCTGGTTCAAAACACTCTCGAATATCAACATATTATAGTTCTGAAATCTTCTGAATTTTATCCGATCAAATATTTTGGTAGAACCACCGAAATTGATTTGATCTGAAAGTGATATCTTCACGACTTTCAGATTATCCGTTTTGTTCAATATTCAAATTCTCCCTAACACATATGGAAAGTACCAGGGATCGAACACCACACTTCGTGATACAAGTTGAAAGGCCAACCTGGACTAATTATTACTGTAATCAATAAACATGATTTGCATTATTTTGGTGAAAGTAATTTACCTTGTGAAGTGAATAAACAAGAAAAAAAAGTGGTTTTCTTTTTTCACTTTATTGGAAAGTAATTTCAAAAGTTTGTTGAAACAATGTCTGTTTGACAGGGGTGATCACGTTATTCTCGATATTATTTTACTAATTATCTATTTTAACTATTTATTTTAATTTTTTCGAAACTTGTGAAAAAAATGAAGTGACTCAACTTTTATGAGACAGATGGAGTAGTTAAAACTAACTACTTTTTCTCTTCAAAATCATCTCAAAATTTTAAATTTGCGTAATTCTCTCGATTTAAATTATTTTTTCACAAAAAATATATCAAATTAAAGATAATTTTATAAGAATTTTAACGAGATCTCAATTGCATATGTTCTAACGACGTTCGAATGGTGAAATTTGATCATTTTTATTTCAGTTTTCGTATACGTTGATAAACAGATTTTTATTAATAAATGCATCAAACAATCTCAATATTATGCATGTACAATATCAATAAAACTATGTTGATATTTTCTGATACTTGTGTTGAGATTTTCATGTCACTGTGTTATATTTATAATGCACTATATTGATATAATAAAAAACCATGAAAATTATAATATGTTAACTAAATGACGATCTTACTCCTTTATTGATATTTATCTATTTATTGATATTTGTGAGATTTAATCTCATCCATTCATTTTAAAATTTAAGAGTGTAGATTTTGTTTTAATTTTGAATTATGATATTATATGTAATATAAGAGGACCCATTTTTTGACATATTCTTCTTCCATAAATCAAAGATAACCACGGATAATTAGGCCCTCAAGAAAGTCTTGGGATATAACTAAATTAATACTACTCCCTGCTAAATAGTACTTTCTCCATTCTGCCATAGTTGAGGTATTTCCTTTTGACACAAAGAATTAAAAAATGTTTATTATATTAAATAGAGGGAGAAAAGTAAAAAATGAGAAAAAGTAGATAAGTGAATAAAATTGATAGAATAGAGTGAAAAAAGAGAATGAAGTAGAAAAAGATAAGTAAGTTGATTATTATCATATAGAGAAATAATTCAACTATAAAAAAAATTTCCAAAATAAAAGAAAATGACTCAACTATGATAGAACAGAGGAAGTAGTAATTACGAATTATTAAGATATAATTAATAATTTTTAATGCTAACTACAAACTACTAAACCCCCTCAAGTTTTTTGCTAAATCCGCATTGATCCGATGGTATACCCTTCAATAGGCGTGTTTGATAAGTTAGTAATACCAAAATTGAGAATTATATATGGACATTTCCAATTGTTTGATATCATAATTAACCTTAACTCAAAGCCCAATATAAGACAAGGCTCTATCCAATCTTACCAAAATTATAATATTAACTATGTTTATGTATCCTGCCAATTTGTCAAGTTAAGCATTGTTATTTAATATACAATACAAATTTAGATAATTTCTTTTCTATCAAACAACAACGGAAAAAATCATATCTTTGCATATCTTGACATGAAGCCCGTATTTATTATCTTGTTTTATATATCTTCTCATATCCCATCTTTTTTATCAAACGAGTCCTTATTATATTCACACCTCAAAGCAGACAAGAGGACTTCCATCTTCTTTGTAATGCTTTACTTTCTTAAGAAGCAGAAACAAAGTGGGAATCTCTTCATGCAGCTTTAATAAGCCATCCTTTTTCCCTTACACTCAACAATACTCTTTCTTAATCCCATATATTTAACCCATGCATCTCCTATTTCAGCTATCTTTCCATTTTCTGCATAATTATATTACAGACAATCCATGTCTTTGAGCCCTCCAAGAGCCAACGGCAACGATGCATCGTCCGAAAAACTCTACTGGTGTTACCAGTGTCATCGAACAGTCTGGACCGTGTCCGAATACCCATCCAGTACCGTCTGCCCCCGTTGCTATGGCCAATTTCTCTACGAAGTCGACTTGGCGAGGCCCCAACCCATTCTTGAAATCACCGCATTCGATCCCTCACCGGAGGCACGAATTGTCGAAGCGCTGGCCCTCATGATTGATCCTCACTCACTTACGGGCCAAACGCGGGGACTTGGGCGGCAAAGACGACGTTATAGGGAGCCGGAAGAGGCAGGACACCGAAGCTGGTTCCGAAGGAGGAGGCGTTCGATTGATGAGGAGGGCGGTGACGATTGGGGTCCGGAAAGAGGGATTATAGCCCGGCCCAGAAACTGGATTGTTCTCCGGCCCACTGGCCGTATCCCTGCAAACAGAAACAGGCCGAGGGAAAGGCTAATCCCACAGGGAGCAGACCCTAGAAACTACTTCAACGGGCTGGGACTGCAAGGGCTCATCGAGGAGATAACTCAGAACGACAGGCCCGGCCCGCCACCAGCTCCAGATTCAGCTATTGATGCTATTCCAACAATTAAAATTGCACAAACACATCTGGAGACAGACACGGAATGCCCAGTTTGCAAGGAAGAATTAGAAGTAGGGTTGGAAGCAAGACAGTTACCATGCAAACATATCTTTCATTCTGACTGCATTGTTCCATGGCTGAGGCTCCATAATTCTTGCCCAGTATGCCGTCATGAAGTCGAGATTCATAACCAAAGTTGTGAAGGTGAATCCATCCAAATTCATGTTGAAGATAGGAGGTTCCCACTGCTGAGGCGGATGGCAGGGATGTGGCCGTTCCGCTCCAGATATCGGCCACTTCGCCCGCGTGGAGATGGGGCCAGACATCACCAGGGTGAGAATTGAACTAAACTAAGAACGGACTGCAAAGAAAACTGTACACATGGACATCAAACTGTCGATTCTACTGACATGAAATTAGTTATATCTACCTGTATTCAGCAGCTGAATCATGGAGGTGTAATATAATGTAGAGCACACAGCAAAGAGACACAAGATGAATGTTCAAGATCAGTAGTGATGATGTATTATAGAAGGCAACAGGAAACTTAAAATTAAGAATTGTGTCATATATCTGATTAAATAATCACATCACTCGAGTCGAATTGCATACAAAAAAATGAAACCAAACATTTCTGTTCATATTTCACCAGTTAACTTTTCCTCTGATAATTGGTTTCTATGCATTTTCTGTAAATGAGGACAACTTTACATTCTCTTCGGCTGATGATGAATACCAGCTTTGAAGCCTTCTGTATATGCTGTGTTCTTGAATATTATCTGCAACAATTTGTATGCAATTATAAATCAATCGAACCACTTCGCGCTTGAAAGCTATCAGTGCATAAATTAGAGTTATATATATGTAACAGGAATCTGAGGATATTTGACACTCACAGCAAGGTTCTTCAGCTCAATGCTAAGTTGTTTGCTTATATTGTTAGAAACAATAGTTGCAAGTTGCTCCCGATATTTCTCTATGTTCTCCTCCTCCTTTATCTGTAGTGGAATATGGTTAGATGCACAGACGCATCCTTTACTAACACATTAAGAAGACAATTTTAACTGACCTCTGAGAGAACTATGGTTCTAGTCTGTTCCAGAATCTCTTCAACAAATTTATTAGGGTCAGCGTAAGTGATCGACGTGTTTACCGGGCCAGATGGTTTCTCCTTTGTAGAAGTATTGGATGGTTTTGCAGGTTTCGCCCCTATATAAAATTAAGAATTAGATATCAACTTTCATGCTTCATTCGCTATACACGGCCTTAAAGGAGAAGTGAGAAGAATAAGAAAAAAAGAATGAAAGAAAGAAACTCCCCTTGCGGATCTAAAAGGAAATTGTGCATCTTGTATTCAATCAAAGATCAACAGCTTCCCATCAAAAAACACACTCACATTAACTCACTTCATAAATAAAAATATCCCCTTATACAGCCAAACATATTAATCATTAGGCCTACCATATTTATCGTTAAGTGATTCTGTTAGTTATTCAAAAAGGTACTTGATATAAGCTGATTCCGTGCATATTGCTAAGATGTGTACCAAATATATTAACCTGATCCATGATAGTGAAGTGTAAACCTTAGAACATAACCTGAGTACATAATCGTAAAAGGTTGAACTCATACAGCATATTTTAACCAAAAAGTAAAGATGCGGCAGAAAATATACCTGCGGCAATTACTGGTTGCTTATCTGAGGATGTGTGATTTTTCTCCAGACCTTTAGAAGATTCCTGTTTTACAAGAGGATCGGCTGAGACTGGTGAATCAGATGGGACAAGACCAGCTAGATCTGGAGGTTGATCCTTCCCTACAGTAGGGGTAGCCTGTGAAAACCGCCCCAAAGTTCAACATGAATAATAATAGTGAGAAAGTAAGCAAATGTCAAATTAACAAAATATTACCTCCAGATCAACATATGCAGGGGGTTTTCCAATAGAATTCAGAAACTTGTCAAGATCATGGGCATTTAGAGCTGTTGAGCAAATAAAAAGTGTTAAGAGACAAGATCTTGAGATCAAATGTTAGGATTATTCGAAGTTTTAGGCTGCAGATGCTTTGACAGTGCTATTGAACTATTATGGATAAGCACATTGAGGGATACCGAAGCCTATGCTGGTAAATGTCTTATCTTTCTTGATTTCTTTATCTGTGTAGTTTTAAAAGGTAGATATCACTTTCTAGCTCAAAGTAAGCATGTTTTATCCTAAATATTCTATAGTTTTGATAACGATAGACTAGTAGCAAATAATTCACTTTGATTACAGGATAGGCGCACTTATCCAGTACCAAAAAAGTCCTACTGACAATCAAAAATATGCAGAGGCATTAGAATTCTATTTTCTACAATTTCCAAGCAGATTCCCAGTCACCAACATAACTTCAGTTCCAGGAAAGTGGCAGGTCCCAGAATTCGAATCTAACATTTACTTAGTAATTAGTACTCCTCTGTCCCATAGAAATAGGCCATTTGGGGTTGGCACGAGTTTTAATATGCAATTGGTAAAGTAAGAGAGAATGAGAAAAAGTAGTTGAAATTGTGTAGTGGATAGTGGGGTCCATAAATGATAAAGGAAAAAGAAGGAGAAAAGGGGAAAGGGGTTTCCATAAATGGATATGGACTATTTGTATGGGACGGACGAAAAAGGAAATATGGCCTATTTCTATGGGACGGAGGGAGTACTAATTTTTCTTAAGTGTGGGAAATTCAAAACAAACAATACATGCATACTTTGGGCTAGAAAGTGAAATTTACCTTTTTTATTATGGATTTTATTATTAGAAATGCGCAGAAACTCATCTAGCATATCCTATTATACAAGCATTACATTCCAGTCGATAGATTTTTAACAAAAAATCCTCACTCCTGCACCCCACATCACAAATTTGATTTTCAGCCTCTTCCTTGAACAATCAAAGACTCAATTCTCCAAATACTCCCCTATTATTTCCAGCAAAACACTCCATATACTGCATGTGTGAAAATTCTCTGGACAGTTCCTCTTTTGGTGATCCAGTTCTCAAAATCCAATGTGTACAAGCAAGAACCTTATTCAACTCAAAATAATATAAATATTATTATCACTTACCAATTGACATGTCATTTGACAATGGATGGAAGAAACAGCGTTCTTGACTTTTAAATCCTTTATCTAACAACAAAGACACATTCCTTCACAAAAGCAAAAAGGAACTATTTCAATATGCAATTTCATATTCCAGAGAAATGCAGTAAGAACTTTTCATACATTGATGAGCCCAAAAAAACAAAATGAAATGTACCTGGCCGATTCATTCACAAGTGCAAAGGGTGTAACACAACCAAGGGGCACCTATTACAATAAAATAAATGCAAATAGCTATAAGCCAATTTATCATTAGAATCAGTAAGTGCATCAAGATATTTAGATGAATATCCTACTCAGCGACACAGCAAGAAAATGTATGCCCCTACTCCCTAGGGAAACTAATTTTTTTTTAAAAAAATAGACGTTATTTATTAAAAAGAATGTAATATCATAAAAATTATCACTTCAATGAAAAATCAATAGTTAAACTTGACTACCTCAAAAAAATTCTTTTCGATATAATTTTCTTGAAAACACTGTATGATAGCTAAATTTGGCACATTTCATATCTCCTTCGGTGCAAAATGCCCCCTCAATTTACATAATAAAATATAGAATAGTTGATCACGACTTGATTTGCTCCCAAGTGTGAACTGATATTCACATACAAAAAATAGTAAAATACTAAATGCTCATAATGAGTTCATAGAAATCAAGAAAAACTTAGATAACTTTAATCAACCAGCAAATAGTAGTGTGAGCTAACAGAACTAGATTTAAGGATATTATTCCCTTGGAAAAAAATCTAGCTGTATTAAGTATAATTCACATAAAATCTAGTGATAGTTAAAAAAAGAATCTCACTATTCAAATAAGTCTGTTAATAACATCATCAATAAAAGAAGACAGACATACGTGAAGAATCTCTGAAAGTGCCTCTTCTGGAGCCATTCTTACACCTCCTTTCCCCAGACCAAGTCTCTGAGACAGAACTGTGTGGTTCAAATTGAGAGTCCAACATGAATTAGTAAATTGACATTACAAAGTTCCTTATCTTCAGACACCAAACTTTATGGAACATAACATAGCAATGAGCCTATGAGAAACATGTGGAAAATCGGTGAAAAAAATCATATATACCTTTCAGATCCACCTTCGTGTCCGCCAAAGCAGAAACAATATAGTATCTCTGTTTCTTGTCCTGATTATAACAGAGAGCAAACATTGAAGACTTTGATATAAATAAGCAAGAACGAAAAATTAAGCATTTATCATCACTATCTAACCTTCAAGAACAAATTCTTGCTCAGTGCACCTTTCTCGTTCCCAACATATTTCGCCTGGTGCAAACAACAAGATCACGTCAAATTAGAAAATTCGATATACAAATGAATAGCTTCAACGGTCTGTTACCTGTGCTTCCACTGTCAATACAACAGGATGCTCATACTGGGAGAAACCTATTTGAAGCTCCTGAAGATAAAGTAGCAACGAGATTAAAAACTAAGCAGTAATGTTTCAAGTTTCCTAACTTCAAAGCAGTATTTCCAGAATAGACGCAAATAATAACCCTGCAGATTATCTGCAGCTGTTTAATAGTCAATACACTGGATAAATTAAACAAAATACCTACTGCAGAAAATTCATGTCTTACAAATTGTTCAATTTCTGATAACAAACGTATTTTTCCATAAACTAACATCCTTTAACTAATTTAGCACAATTAACAAACGATTTAGTTTCAATTAATCATCCAGTATCCTCAAGAGCACGTAAACTGGAAAAATCAAATTAATCATCCAGCTCCACGGCTGCATTTGATATCATTAATCAGCTCAAGTGAATCAATAAACAGCTGATTCTACCGCGACGCTACATTTACTAAAAAGCATATAAACAAGATCAAGCTCCGTCCTCGAATTAACTTCATATTACTGCGCGAGCATAAAAGCATACGAAAAAAAAAAAAACAAAATTCCAATTCAATGTGAAATATCGTCTGCATCATAAACTGGCCAGAACACAAGTTTCGCCCCATTGCAATAATTGAAGAGTACGACCAATAATTAGAAGATAAAAATGAACCTGTAAACGAGTAAGGAGCTGCTCCTTCGTGATAGCCATCTCTCTTCCGATGAAGCGCCGGTTAAATTTTTCTTAAAGCGGCTGAGTGAAATTTGCAGTTGTATTTCAGTCGAGAGGGCAAAATGTTTTTCATTTTGTTTTTAATATATGTTTCCAATAATACCCTCCACCAGAATAAAAGTGTTTTATCTTAAAACATTACTTACGATTAGTGGTAACGAACAATAATATTTTAACAACATATCAATAATTCATTTTTTAAATAAAACATTCATATAAAATGCCCTAGAAACTGGTTTTTGCTAGTAATTTATAGTGTTTCATGTCTAAAGTTTTAAGCGTATATAGAAAAATTATCTCATATTTTAATTTTGTCCATTAAATGTCTCCAATTTTTTGTTTGTCTCGTAAAAATTATCTTGCTGTATAAAACTGCCACTCAATTCATGAAACGACTTTCTTGAGAAAAAAAAATATGAAGAGTTAATAATACTAGTGTTGGTATTCCCAATTTCGAGTTTTCTTTAATTTTGTGGATAATTTTTGCTAAACAACATTATTTTATGCGTTGATAAAAAAAACACTTCATACGCGAAATGAATCAATTTTTTGTCATTGAATTTTGTATAGTGAGGCACATCTTGTGAAAATGCTGAAAACTGTAGACATTTTAATAAAGTGAAAACTGTAGACATTAGTACTCACTCCGTCCCATAGTAATAGAGTTATTTTGCTATTTTGGTACGTTCCATAGTAATATAGTCATTTCCTTTTTTAGTAAAAGTCAACACATTTTTCCACACCTACTTTACTCTCTCTTACTCTATTCTCTCTTCATCTCTCTACCTTTTTCATTTTTCACTTTACTCTCATTTACTTTAACTCACCTAACACAATTTTTCTTAATCTCCGTGTAAAAAAAAACGTCTCTATTACTATAGAACGGAGGGAGTAGTACTTAATTTTTTTCAGTAAATCATACTTAGATACTATAAATAATTAAATATGAGTTCTAGATTAATCTTGATTTATATTGATGGACCTGTTGGAATGAGCTTATGGGGCTCTGCTGTTATTGGGCTTGTAACTCTATGATCTATAAAGCCAACTTTTTAAAATTTCACCAAATCCATAAAGCCCACTGTTATTACTGTATTAATTAGAAATGACTTTGGTTTTACATAATTTTGATAAATTAATATCATGACAACACTATTTTTCAATTTATATACCAAAATAGAAACGACAAATAGTTTTCCACGATGCCTTAATTAGTTTGCCAAATAAGAAGGCACGCCAAAAGTTACATTCTCAGTCGTCATTTTTTTTAATATATTTAATTATTGCAACGATTAATTGTATTTGCAAATGTTTTCAATTATATCATAAAGTTTATTGGATTCATTATCTATGAAACTTAATGACGCAAGCGAATATCAATATGTTGGATTAATCACGTACAGAGCATATGGACAGTGTAATAACTATATACTATAAACAAAGAATTTCTCATTATTGGATCTAACTTATTTGATCAATACCACGATGTCCTTGGATTATATTGCATAATATAGGAAAGAAAAAGTTATGTCATATGTCGCAACATACAAGAGCGGCTTAGGGTTCCCCAAAGACAAAGATTGACATGTGGTAATCACAAATTTAGACTCATATAGAAAACAATGGAAATTCATTTTATGATGAATAGATGCTCCATATTGCACATGACATGTTTGCAAAACAAACTTCAAATAACTAGTTCATTGAGAAATGGTCGGACATAACGAAGAAGATTGTTGCCGGTGACAGAAGTGGTGCGACTGTCATCGCTAACAATGCATCGGACCAAGAATGGAAGTGATTTCCAACTATTTTCTGGATGAATAGATGCTATGGTGCACATTATATGTTAATTTGAAATATAATAAACTTCAAACAATAAGCTATACATGCAATAATGGATCAAGAAACATAATTCATGGATTAGGCACAATGGAAAAAGGTCGTTGTTGGTGTCAGATGCAAAGGTGGTGCAGCGGTTATAGCTGGCAATGGATCAGACAAAGAATGGAAGTGAACCATATCTCGAAGGATTAGAGTAGGAGTTGTTGTCGACCTAAAAAACTGAATTTAATGGAGTTTTTCGGTCCTCATAAGTTAGCGGTGAAATTGATTTATCCCTATCTCCACATGAATATGTCATTATTTGTGGGTTATAACTACTCTATCAAAAATCCAATTTCATAAACTTATCCAAATATTTCATAATATGTTATTCTTAATTACATAGGTGATAGCACCATCATTATCCATTACAATATGGATACTATTGAGATGAAGTGTAGGGAGGGTAGAAACTATTTCTCCTGCCAAATCTACCTACCTACTAGCAATTAATACAACACGATAAAAAAAAATTGGTCAATTTAATAGTGTTGGATGACCTGCAACAATTTTATATTTTTGTTTTAATTGAACATGACCAAGTACAATGTAAGGGAAAATAAAAGAAATGGAACCATGCACTTTCACCTTCTCTAAAAAAATAGACAGCTCCATGTGCAAAATCGGCTTCGGATCAGATATTGACATTGGTCACACAAACTTCTTCAAAATCATGTGATCATGAAATAACTCTTGTGTCGTTTCTATCATTTTATTTTCAAACCACAATAACCTCTAAATAATTAGCATATCTTAACTTAAATTCGATTTGGTCGCAACAAGACATCTTAAGTGAATTTAACATCTCCTATTGATTTATTGACCAACACATACTAGTGTTAATAAAAAAGGGAAAAAAAACACTTCTCCTATTGATTTCTCCATTCATTTAAATTGTGTTTACGAGATTATAACGTGTTCAAGAGTGATGCTAAATAACTACCATATACTATTCAAACAAAGTTTTTTGGATTATTTTTTCTAAAATATAAAATTTATAAAATAAACAATAAAATTAGATTTGACACTAATACCAATGATTAAAATAGAGCAATCAATATTGATTTACGTATATTTACTAAAACAAACGTGTATGACCAGCTATAATGTGGCAGCATAGTTTTACTAAAAATCGAAAATTTGTAGTAGTACATGATACGGAGTAGTACTAATACTCCATCCGTTCCATCGTAAGTGACATTTTCCTTTTTGTGATGTCCCACTTTAAATAACACATTTTTAAATATAGAAATAACATCTTCTCTACTTTCTATTCTCTCTTATTTAATTATCTTCACTTTATTCATAAAACAATACTAGTATTATATAAAATTATGTGCCGAATTTTAAATGCTCTAGTTAAAGTGGGATGGAGTGAGAATATATAATATAACCACACGTTATTGCCACATGAGAATCATAGATGAAAAAACACTCTTTTCATCTCATTTGACTTGTCCCATTATTTACTTAACATTGTTAATTAATAATGAACGCACACCCTTATACTGTAATTTCTATTAAATAACCGTGTTAAAAAATATGTCAACTATTACACCTCGTAAAGAGTAATAAATTTTACTTGTCATTCTAGATGCTTTGAACTAATATGCCATATTAAAAGATCCATAATCCTTGGAAGTTTGAACAGCTCAATGGAAACACAACTTCACTCTATATTTATGTAGAGAATATGAATTAAAATGTTACAAAATATAATATGATATGAAATTTAAATGCTACAAAACTATTGTATAGAGTCAAATTCACCCAAAAGAGCCCATGAAAAATTCGCTCTCTTGCAAATGAAACCCCAAATCTTCAACTCAATAAATTACAAAAATTATACTCCATATATGTATAGTCAGCAATGTCTTCATCAAAATAAACTGAAGATCATCATCCAATAAATAAACAATAATAAAAAAAAATATTCAAGAAAAGCTCCACAACCGAATATCGCCATCTTCATAAGAATAATCCTCCATCATAAAGGGATCGTAAAACATCCCATTAATCATCTCATTGTACTTCGGGGAATCAAAGTTGTACCACGCCGCCACGTCCTCGAAATAGTCCGCCCCCGCCGCCAAAATCCTGTCGTCTTCGATCTGACACGAAGGCGACAGCGAGGGCGACTCGCCCTCGCTCGACATTGGCGACAGAGGGCTAGGGTTTCTAGAACCTTCTAAATTTTCAGCACTGGCCGCAGCTGCAGCCGCGGCCGCAATTCTTTGGATTGATTTGGGAGACATGGTTTGATCGGCTTTGATGTGTGAGATCGAAGATATGGGGAAGTTGAGGTTGGCGGAGGAGCCCTTGAGGCATAGGAGCGCGGCGTCGTAGGCTCGCGCCGCCGCCTCCGCCGTGGAGTAGGAGCCGAGCCAAATCCTTGTTTTTTGATTGGGGGCTCTGATCTCGGAGACCCATGATCCCCAGCTTCTCATTCTCACTCCCTTGAATCTCTTCTTTGAGTTTTGAGGTGGCGGCGACGACGACAGCGATGATGATGACGATGAAATTTTGGTTTCTGTCTTGACCATTTTTGGGAAAATTGAGGTTTTGTTGTGAGTGAGTTTTTGCTTGTTTTGGTGTTGGGAATGGGATGATGAGGTTGTGGGAGATGTTGGAATTGGTGGTATTTATAGATTATTCTTTTGAAAAAAATAAATAAAAAAGAAGTAAGTAGGAAATAAGATTGAAAATGGAACTATAGTTTTGGTCAAAGTTTAGTTAATTGTGACATGGTTGACAGATATTTGCCAGTGTTAATCTTGAGATTAATTAAAAGAATGAAAAAGAAGAGAGCTTCCTCCTCACTTCATATGATAATGACTTTTTTTACTTACTACTATCATTTTTAACTAAAAATACTAAAATTTACTGTTCTCTTGATTCGTCCTGTAAAAATAGATATAAAATGGTCACATTCGAAGGCAGGAGCGGACACGCATGTATAAAATGGGTAGGGCTAAAGCACTTAATAAAATTATATTTTAAATTTTTTTTTCTTTAATAAACTTTTATAATTTATCCAAATTTAAGGCAAATTATTATGTAAAAGTCCTTATAAATAATCTAAAACACTCAAAAATATATTTTAAAATAAAATTTAAAAATCACAACCCTTATCTTTATTTATTTCTACGTCCGCCCCTATTCTAAGGTGACTATTTTATGAGACTCGGGATAGTAGTATTTATTAGTGTGGTGAAAATGATAAGATGGAATATTAATTTGGAGTTTGAGGATTAAAAATGGGTTTATGGGGTAGTGGGGTTGATTTTAGAAAGTCATTAATTGATTATAGTATTATATATGTATCCAAATTGGAACTTTTGATGTGTGAAAAGGAGGAAAAATTGAGGCAAATATGCTTTGTAGAGTAATTAGTAACATGGTGAGACAGCTGAGAAATGCCTAACTTTTCAATGGCCAACAGAGTTTTGCTTGGAAAAAGGCAAGCTTATGGCTGTGGAAGCATATGCAGCACTAATAAATAATTTTATGTTTGGAAATTAAATTAGTTTTCACCATTAAAAGCTTCTTGACTTAGACCACAAGCTATCCGATTTAGACCAAGGAGCTTTTTACTTGTTATGTCTTAGAATAAGAGTAGTAAAAAAAAGTCATACACGAAGAAAGTTAATAAAACTAAACAGTCTAAACTTGTTGGATGTCGGAAGCCTGAGGCAATGCGATAAGAATTGGCTATGAAAAGCAGATGGAGAACATAAGATAATTAACCGGGACGGGGCATAGCTATTCAAGACCAAATTATTTGTTTTTGGGTCACTTCCGAAAACCATACGCAAATCAGAATTTGGGAAATACTAATATATTGATTTGTTTAATTATCGGAGTAGAAAAGTTTAACATGTTAAGGATTTACAATATTGAGAACGAAGGTAATTAGATGAGAAGTTGGTCATCATTAATTATTATAACATATTAACATGGATACATGATCGTTACATAATGATGTTTTTTATGAAGTATGAAAATGAAAAAAAAATTATGGACGTAATGGGTACATAATTATTTTATACAAAGCATGTGCAATAACCAGAGGGAAATAGAAATCTAGAATCTTAGAAAAATTCACCTAGAACAAGACTTGGTAATAATTTGAAAAAAAAAATACCAGAAGTGGACAATGGAGTCACTTGATCACATGGGGTAGGATATATTTTAATGGAGTTTTAGTGTAACATATCTTAGACCAAGTACTTAATAATAATGGGCTATAATTCATAGCAATAAATCTGAATATTCTACTAGTATAGAATAATGCAATTCTAGAGAGAGAAACACTTTGGATTCTGTTGATGAGCAGCTTCCTGGTTTCATTAGGAGTGTGCTTATCAGTTGTCTGAACATAATCCATCACTAAATATACATTAAATAAGAATAATAGAACTATAAATAATTTTTAATAACATTAATTTATTAATTACTAGTACTACTATTCTTTTAACCCTTTGCAAGAATAAAAAAACAGCTGGTGCTTTTCTGTCATCATGAAACTACTCAAAAACGCGTTCTATCTCTATAAATGAAGATTGAATTATTTTATAAATATAATATTTTGCAGAGAATATAAGTATTTATTTTTGGGAGCAACAAGCTTACGGCTGCATGAATTGACTTGTAGCATTCAAATACTTTACATGAGATGTACATGCTTTTATCTATTAATTAATGGAGTAGGAGTACTATTTTATGTGATTAACATTTTGGAATAAGTAATTAAGTGAGATACACGAGAGAAGAGATTTAGGGTTGAGAATATTTTCTCAATGTGGGGTCGCTCAGGTTTCACATTTTCGGTTTAATTTTAATTTATGCAAATTATTGTATGGCTCAATTGACTTCAATTTTGAGCGAAATGGAATTATGAAAACATTTTTGACACCTTTCATCATTTTTATTTAAGTCGGTTTTCTGTGTGTGCACACAGTCCTTGCCCTCTCAACCACAATACTAAATTTGATATACTAAAATTATGTAAAAAAAATAGTTTTGATTGAACTAAAATAGTACTCCTAGTATCATTTGTGCTAGACCTCGAAGTATTCCGTATAAAGTCTAATGTAAAGCAGATGAAGATCCACGAAGAGCATGCTCGAGGATGTTAAGCCCTATTGAAGCACATTTGTGACAAAAACTTGTGTGAGTTGTCCACTACTATGAGCTCCATATTGTTCTTACGATTAAAATTACTACGCTGTTCAAAGTTACTGGTGATATGAATAAGTTAAAGTCACAATGTGTTTTTTTGATTAATAAAAAATGCTCGGGTCAGTAAGAGGCGAGCAAACGTTCAAGACAAGCAGTCAAAAGCTATGCCACTAACAGCCAAAACAGAAAAAGCAGCAATCTAACACCATCCCAAGTCCCAACCAAACAAAAAATAAAAGAAGAGTCAACACCAGCCAACAACAAAGCCTAAGAAACACATGCAGCAATAAATCACGAACAGAAGCCAAAACGCAAGGTTGTCCTAAATTTTTTTTTAAAAAAAAGTGATATTCTTTCGCTTAAATTTTATAGTCGTTCGAGTTTGACACGCGCTTCCAAACTTATTCATTCTCATTGTGCGCACATGAGCGTGCGCGCCTCCACGTCTGTTCATTCTCATTCTCCTAGAGCCGTTAGATTATCGGCATCTTATGCCAACCGTCAAAAGCGGGACGAAGTGTACGTATGGTTGGGACGGCAGTATGAACTCGTGGGTATGGAAAGGACAGCTCCGTACGTACCTTAGCTAGCATTCATTAATGAAAAGGATAGTTTAACTTGCACATTTTTATGTAGGCCATTGTTTTTTATAACGCCAGCTATTTGTGTTGGACCAAAAATCTGCATTTGCCCCATAAATATTGAATCTCTGCATTTCCTTTCCTTGATTTTATGGTTTGATTCTTGGGTTTGGTAGAATGTACCATCCATCCATGTTCCCTAGAAATCTCTAGGAAGTATCCTAGTTACTAGATTATTTTTAATTTGTTTATCATATTTATTGTATTATACCATCGACGGAAGTTTGGATTTTTAAATTTACGGTCTATAAAAATTAGTCACCTTCGATTTTTGATAATTTTTTCTATTTTTGATAATTTTTTTATATATAATAAAGTGAGTTCCATTATTTACCAACAATATTCATAACACTTTTTCTCTTATTATAACTTGATTAACGTCAATTTTGATTCTAAACATATGACCAAAATATTCACTTTTTGAAAAACAGGTCCAAAACAAATAAATCATTGTCCGAGTGGTCCTTTTTTTACGCATCCATCCGTCGAAAAACTAACGGTCATGACACTGTGCATTTGGCGTTGACCATTAGTTTTTTTGACGGAAAAGTAAAAAAAAAGGACTATTTTGGCGACATTTTCATTTGTTGTGGACTTTTTTTTAAAAAAAAATGAATATTTTAGATCAAATTCGTATTTTAGTATATATTTAGAACTGTCTTCTACTTTATCAATTTTACATATCTTACACTCACATTGTTAGTGTGTGATATGAGATACGTACAAAATAATGCATTCTACCTGTCGTACATACAGTCAAATATGAAATATAAAATAGTATACTTAGGTGCTAATATTTGAAGTATTAGATGATTTACGCAATTTTTTGAATAATGAGAATAGCATGCATATTAAAAAAAGGATAAAGTACTATTTTGGTCCTAAACATATGGTCGAAATACGATTTTGATTCAAAATATTTACTTTTGGAAAATCGACTCCTAAACATACAAAAACGTTGTCAGTTTGGTCCCAAACATATGAAAACGTTGTCGATTTGGTCCTTTTTTTTTACGATTCCGTCAATTTTCTGACGGTAAAATAAAAAATTATAAAAAAATCTAAAATAAAATTTCTCTCATATCTCTCTTCCTCTCCCCTCTCTCTCGCCGGTGACTGACACTCAATTCATCACTCTCCCTCATCAATCATCAATTCTAAAATCCGAGATTTCTAGTTGTAGCCTTAATTCCATCAAATTGCTTCGAACCCCCCAACTCTAGCTTTTGATTTTTCAATGGCATTTCAATGATTTCCACATCCTCCCCCATGATGAAAGGATTTAATAATCCATTCCACGAATTCAGCTCGATCAGCTCACCCAAACACCTCGTCACCTCCTTCATCGACAGCCTCATCTCTTTACACGACAGTGGCAGAGGGAATTAAAAACAAGGGGGGACGGTGGTACCCCCAATTTTTTTTTTACTACTATTGTTATTATAATTTTATTAGTAATGTATTTTACAAAAAATTTCAAAAGATAGCTATGAATATTGTAGGACGAATCATCTAAGGAAATAAATCAGTATATAAGCCTTGAGGTCTCTTGATTGTCAACTTGATGTCTTGATATATTCATGGAGGATATGAAAAAGAGATAATGACTTTCAGAATTTGCAAGATCTTACTTCTCTTTCAATAAAGCTTGTTGAAACAAAGACGGATGTGGCTTACCTCTTTGTCCTTTTGCTTATCAAGTTGATTTTGATTTTTCGGTTGCTATTGTGTAGAGAGAGTAGAAATTATTTTCTAGAATGACGTTTATAAAGAATAAGTTGCGAGATAGAATTGGTGATCAACCTTTGAATGATTGTTTGGTGACATTCATTGAGAAATAAATGTTTCTACAAGTCTCTGATGATGATATAGCCCATCGCTTTGAAGAAATGAAAGACTCGTAGAAAAATAAATTAGATGTTATGTATAGTTATTGGTTTATTTTTGTATTAAAATACACGAGTTCAAAATTGAATAATATTTCAAATATTATTTTACCACTATGTTCTATTTTTTTAGTATTATGTAATTATTTATCATACGACTCGTACCCCCAGATGACAAATCCTGGATCCGCCACTGCTGCACGACCTCACGCATTTCACCGCCACTGCCACCATCTTCCTTATCCTCGCATCCCTAGGCACCGGAACCCTAGATCGTACACGTTCATGAGTTTCCCCTTTCTTATCAGCGGAATTACCCAATCCGCCACCAACGGCGACGAATTCACCATATCCGGCTCTGACGGTCTGGAGAGATAATCGGAGGCGGCGAGGCCAGGTTGGGGGTGGGGATCGGGTGGAGGACGTTGTACATAGTGTCGTTGCTCATGAATTCGACGAAGAGGCAGCAGATGTGGGAGTTGGTGGAGAAGCCGAGGAGGTTGACGAGGGAGGGGCTGTAGAGGAATGAGAGGATGTCGATCTCTTTTTTTAGGATGCATACACAGTGTTTCGCTTATTTTAATTATGTAGTAAAAAGTTCATCTCCTGCAAATTTAATAAATTTATAGATTTATTTAATGAAGCGTTTTACTCAATATAATTTAATCAAAAGAAGATAATATTACTATTGTTTCATACTTATATCTTAAAAATCGTGTTTCTAATTTGTAGTATGAAATACTATGACTGATGAGAGAATGAGAAATTATTGGTTTCTGATTTTTAAAAAAGAGAGCATAATTTTATTGCAAGAATATGGTTTGAAATATTCCCAACATAAATAACAATCTCAAGTTCAGTAGTTTTCTAGGCCTAAGCAACACTTAAGTAACGGCCCATTTGGAGAATCAGAAAGTAAAATATAAGCCTGTTATTTTATTCCATTCACCAAGCCCAATATCAAAAGAAAAACAAACTACTACTGTTATGAGATACTGTATTATATAGTGTACTAAGCAAATGGAAATATTAGTTAAGTTTTTTAGTTGAAAAGGAAAGGTAATTAATGACGATTTACTTTTTTTTATATGAAACTGTGACATATTTTATGTGATAACAAAAAAGAAAAACTTTGGTTAATTGTATTATTAATAGAGATAAGATTTGGTTAAATGTATTAATGATGATTTACTTTTTTTCAAAAATAACATTTTAACATATTTTATGAGACAACAAAAAGTGAAAAATGTGACATTAGCTATCAATTATAATCAATTATAATACATGTATTATTTAGTCATTTTAGTGTACTAAGCAAATGGAAATATTAGTTAAGTTTTTTAGTTGAAAAGGAAAGGTAATTAATAACGATTTACTTTTTTTTATATGAAACTGTGACATATTTTATGTGATAACAAAAAAGAAAAACTGTGGTTAATTGTATTATTAATAGAGATAAGATTTGGTTAAATGTATTAATGATGATTTACTTTTTTTCAAAAATAACATTTTAACATATTTTATGAGACAACAAACAAAAAGGGAAAAATGTGACATTAGCTATCAATTATAATCAATTATAATACATAATGAGAATGATTCCACCTATATGGAGGAGTACTAAATAGCACAAATAAATACCAATAGAAATAGTATTTACATTCATCTTGTACAGATGAATACTTACATTAATCTCATACAGATGAATCTCACAAAATTTTAAGTTATAGTACTAATGTTTTATGTATTAAGATATTTATAAAAAAAAAATAATCAACTGTATTAAATAGGGAAAAAAAGAAAAGTATTATTTCAAATATAAACGGACAAATGAACCCTAAACCCTAAACCTCAAGCCCTTTTTTATATGATTATTTCTAAAAAATAAAATACTTCTTCTATCCCACTATAAGAGTCATATTTTTTCATTTTGGTCCATTCTATAAAAAGAGTCACATTTTGTTTTTATCAATAACAAATAGTATGACTATTATTGTAGGACGGAGAGAGTATTAAAAGTCTCATTCTTGACGTCATGTGTTTTAAGAAATGTTAAAAAAATGGATCGAAAAAAATTAGTGGAATATGAGTCTCATTTGTAAAGTTATACTCCTATTAGTTTTAAATGAAATGAGAATGAAATGAGCTAATTAAATGTGATATCTTATTGCCATTTATAATAAAAGTAAATCCGAATTTATATTCACGGACCGAGTAAAATGAAAAAATGATAGTACTTTTATTTGCGGAGGAGTATAATGAAAAAAGGGGACTCATATTTACCGAATCAATTGCATCCTACGAACAAGACTAGAAGTCTAGAACAGTCCACGTACGCGCCTGAGACAACAGTACCGTACTCCCAACCCAAATCTACCGCCCTATTAATACTACGTGGCATAACATGATTGGTACACAGAGTTGAAACGGCGTGGAGCTAATACCCGAATTTTACAGTCCCACTCGCATTGTCTCTGCGAGTCGAATCCACTCACCTATTTATATCCAATTCCCAGCCGAAAAAATTCAATCACCATTGCTACGAAACGAATCACTTCTATCAGAAATCGTCCGAACTCGTCCTTTCATTTCCCAGCAGTTGAGGATCGATTATGAAGTTAGGGGAAGCGCGTTGGTTTTGGACGCTGCTCATGGTGGCGGCGGCTGCTGTTCCGGTGGCGCGTGGTGTGTGGTTGGACTTGCCGAACTCGGGATCGAAGTGCATCTCCGAGGAGCTGCACAACAACGCCGTCGTTTTGGCCGATTACTACGCCTTCATCGGAGAGGACTACGATGTCAATGGTACTACTGTGGCTCCGTCTATCACCGTTAAGGTAAATTTACTGTGCTTGCATTTATAATTTAAATAATTGATTTCGATCATCGGACTCGATTTTTGTTGTAATCTGCTGATGTTTAGAATCAAAAAAGTTAAAGGAACAAAAATTGAAGCAGAAGGAGATAGGAAAATGTTGTGAAGGTTTCAATTTAGTTTGGTTTTACAATCGGATTCGTTTATTGTTTGTTTCAGTGAGTGATGAATTCAATTGTTTGTTTGTTTGTTTTGAAGTTTGAGATCAGCACTTTGATTTGCAAATAGTGTCTTTTGCACCTTTACTCTTTTTATTCAGGTTTAAAAAGAGATATGGTTTGGTTATTCTTTACTTGAGGTTGCTGCTTTCTAGTTAGCTGCCAGTGTGATTAATGACTTATACATTGAAATGTGTTATAGTATAACCAATTGAATGAAATTTTTTTTTGGTCTGAAGAATTTGGTGTGGATGTGGATAGTGGATTTGAAATTGTTTAAAATTGTTTTACCTTGAATCGAGACTAAAAATTTGATTTCATTTTTTTTCTCATTTCAATCCGTCCATCCAAACACACACTGATATTTTCTGCCGCGTATGTTTGAGGGTATCCTAGATCGGTACATGGAATAGCTGCTGAATCCTCGTACTATTGTCACGTCTAGCTAGTGATGAATCATAGGGAAAGGGGGCTCTCAGGCGTTGTAATTCGATGAAATCACTAAACTCCGTCCATGCCTGTATTTGTGGAGTGCATTTTTGACCACTTAAAGAGAACACTGTTTCTGCAATAAGAAATTTAAGAGACTTATTATCTGATTAACTGAATTTGCGGGGCATCTAGGTTTCATGTTTAAGTTGCTTATATTAGAACTGAATACTATTGTGCAGAAGAAGCTCAGTTTTGAGAATGTTATCATTCCATTGGCTTTTATGTGGGTGGAAGAGACAATTTGATGATAAAAAATGAAAAAGATTGTTTATGTGTGATTATCTTTCAACCCGGCTTTGTGTAGGTTACATCACCGTATGGGAATGAGATCCATCATAAAGAAAAAGTCGCTCACGGTCAGTTTGCCTTCACGGCAACTGAGGCTGGAAGCTACATAGCATGCTTCTCACTTGATGGTGATCAAGGAGGTAAAAAGGTGACTGTTGGTATCGACTGGAAAACTGGAATTGCTGCCAAAGATTGGGACACTGTCGCGAGGAAGGAAAAGATTGAGGTAACAAGTGGTGATTCAACCATTTTTTTTTCATTCTATATGCTGATGATCTCATTGATGCATCTCTTCTCTCTCAGTGCATATGTTCTTACCTTATCTTAAACTCTAATTGTGGTTTACAAATTATAAAAAATACAGGGGCTTGAACTCGAGTTGAAAAAATTAGAAGCAGCAGTGGAAACTATCCATGATAATTTGATTCGTCTGGTAACCAGGTAAATCCCAATCTGATTACATCTATATGCACTTTTCTCCTGTAATGCCTCAACTTGCTATATCTATTCCCGTCTTTTCCATGCATTCCAATTGAAAGATCATCGTAGCCACATATATACAATTCTTAGTATCGATTACCAGAGATTACGACCCTCTCAAATAATTGAAAATGGAGAGGTCATGATAAGTTTTTGTGGTGCTTTATGATGTAACCCAAATCACTTGTTTTCTACTTTTTGCTCGTGGTGCT
The DNA here is from genome assembly GCF_023119035.1 of Salvia hispanica. Taxonomy (NCBI): domain Eukaryota; kingdom Viridiplantae; phylum Streptophyta; class Magnoliopsida; order Lamiales; family Lamiaceae; genus Salvia; species Salvia hispanica. Next base: position 26,370,748 of record NC_062966.1, on the reverse strand, counting down.
GTGGGATTTATCTACTTGATTTGCCATTTCTTATCCATTTCTTTGTGAAACAAACTTGTTGTCTACTTGGGAAGCAAAATATGTGTATCTCAGTCGAATCACACTTTATCTTGAGCTATGTATGACTGCACTATTCTGAATTCGTTATGTGATGGAATCGTTCTATCTCCGAACTAAATAGCATTTGTGGTGGATGCAGGGAGTCAGAGATGAGGGGGGTTAGCGAGATTACTAATGCTAGAGTTGCGTGGTATAGTTTGATGGCCCTCTCCATCTGCATCGTGGCTTCGATTCTCCAGGTGTTGTATCTAAGGCGATACTTCAGGAAGAAGAAGCTCATTTAGACCCTTTACAGCACTAGGTTTTTTCTTCTTACAGAAACCAAATCCCATAACAAGTTTTTCAAGAAATCAGGCAATTATATCATTGATATATACAGCAGAGTGATGTAGTATCCTAATTCGAGTCCCTTTTCATTGACATATTTGTAATTTGCTGGTGTTCGGATACGGGTCCGGATCATGACCTATCCGATGAGCTTAATCGGTCGATTAAATTAAATATGGGATGAAATAGACAAAAGATTGTATACAAAAACCATTCTGAAGGCAAAAATACTGGAGTTTGTGTATTGCTGAAATTATAATAGTTCATGATCGATTTAGTTTAATATTAAGACTTAGAAATATAATTATTGAAACTTAGCTACTGATTAACTCGAAATTTGAAAATTTAGGATTGATACACAAACACACCAGTCAATCCTGACTATCTCTTGAAATTGAAAATTTAGGATTGAGTCCAAAATAAAATTTTTGTCTGAAATCGAGATGTCTGAATATGCTGGGCCCATTGACTATACGAATATATTTTGACGATTTCCAACTAAAACAAGTTAAAAGTGTCTTAATTTACACGAAGCGTGTTAGGGTTTAGCACTTACACCATTAACGTTTTTTTCTTGCATTATCTACACTATAGTCAAGTGGAGTGATAATTGCTAACAAATTAGCCATCAACTAAATCTTAGCCATTAGATTAGAAGATCTAGTGGTTGAAATAATACCACATGAATTATATTTTTAATTAAGAAAATTAATGAATAAAATTAGAAGGTATTAATGTCAATTATGTCTCATTAAAATCATTTTAAAACTTTAAATTTACGTAACTCTCTCGATTTAAAATATTTTTTCGCAAAAAATATATCAAATTAAAGATAATTTTATAAGGATTCCAACGAGATTTCAATTGCATATGTTCTAACGACGTTCGGATGATGAAATTTGATATTTTTTATTTTAGTTTTCATAAATGTTGATAACCAAATTTTTATCAACAAATACATCAAAAAATCTCAATAAAACCATGTAAAAATCTCAATAAATATATGTTGATATTTTCTTGTACTAGTGTTGATATTCTTATGTCATATTGTTGATATTTGTAATACACTATGTTGATATAAAAAAACATTCACGAAAATTATCATATGATAACATAATGACGATATTACCATTTTGTTGATATTTTGTCTACTATTTATTGAGATTCGTAAGATTTAATCTCATCCATTCATTTTAAAATCTAAGAATAGAGATTTGGTCTTAATTTTGGATTAGGGTGCTATAAGCATTAGAATATGACCCCTATAGTCATATATTATTTCGTTATTTTATTTTTTTAATTGCATTCATTAGAACAACTAAAACTACATATAGAAAAATTACAATTTAAATTAGAAATTTATATAATTAGAAAAATAAAAATAATACACATCCTCCAGATGGATCGAAAGAAGTAAGATTATTTATTTTTAAAATTAAAATACATTTTGAAAAAAAATACTACCTTCTACCTCTGTTAAAAAAAAAAAGTTTTAAATATGAAAGACGGGGATTTTGAACACAAAATAGGTAAAGAAATATAAAGATAAAAAGAATTAAGAAAGAGGGTTGTTAGATAGAATAAAGTTCACCTCATTGAATAGAAAAATTTACTATAGATAGATAAAAAACTACTTTTTGTGGATGATCCGATTAAAAGATAATATTATTTTTAATAGACGAATGTAGTAATAAAATTGATTGTCAGTGTATCGGCCCCACTAGCTAGATAAAAATGAGTTGCACGTAAAACGGCCACAAGGGAATGTAGCGATGTACTAATTATTTAAACACACGCGTATAGGTGGACAAAATATTTGAAATCTGAATATCCTATCTGAATCAACTTGAAATTTAAGTTATGATGTTTGTTTGATTATAATCCGGTAGTGCAAGTAATTATAATCTAGAAAACAAGGAAAATAGTGCAATTTTCCATTATTTAAAACTTTTTTTTATATATTCTTTTCTTTTCAGTTTTATGATTCAAATACTAAATTTAATATTAATATCATAAATTACTAACTAATTAAAAAATCTTAAATAATTTTAGAATTATGAATTATATTTAGTAAGAATTATTATTATATTATTTTTAGTGTATTATTATTATTTTAGAATGATAACGTGTTAAATAAAATTTATAATAATTATTATTATGTTATTAATGTTGGATATTTTAGTGTAATTAGATTAACTTGATTGATCGGTTATTGTTATAATGATACATCATTTAAGTATGGAGGTGCGGAGTGCACGCTTATTTGAATTCATTATGATGTTAGGGGCGAAGCTCCTTAATAGATGAACTGGGGTCCGGGGGCAGCGCCCCCGGGTAGGGGATCCAAGGGGCGGCAGCCCCTGGCGGGGTCCAAGGGGCAGAGCCTTACTCCCCAACACCTAAATTTGGTAGAACTCTGGAACTCTGGGGTCGGAAACCTTTTGAAAATCAGTTATTTTCGGTTGATATTGCCAACGGATGCACTGTTTCGTCCGCAGCTGCACCGGTTCGTCTTCTTCAAAATCTGATCAATTCTTCTGGTTCAAATATCTCGAATACACATATGAATTTTCTGATTTCTATGAATTTTATCCGATCAAATAAATTTGGTAGAACCACCAAAATTGGTTTGATCTGAAAGTAATTATCACGACATTCAGATATCCGTTTTTCTGTTCTATATATTGAATCTCCCTAACAAAGATCAAATCAATAATGTCGAACAAAGAAACGATGAAGGAAGGAGCGAAATGTTTCGCGAAGTTGGATAAGTTTGCTGGCCAGGACTTTAGACGCTGGCAAAAGAAGATGCATTTCATGCTGACAAATCTCAAGGTGGTGTACGTTCTGAGTACTCCCATGCCCGAGGCTGTTGAAAATGAAACTCTGGAACAGACAAAGAGGCGGATGAAGTGGGAGAACGATGACTACATATGTCGTGGTCACATCTTAAACGGTATGTCTGATTCTCTATTTGATGTGTATCAAAATGTTGAGTCTGCTAAGGAATTATGGGATTTCCTCGAAGCCAAATATATGGCAGAAGATGCCTCTAGCAAGAAATTTCTTGTTGGTAACTTTATTAACTATAAAATGGTTGATTCGAGGCCTGTCATGGAACAATACAACGAATTGTTGAGGATATTGGGACAGTTTTCCCAATATGATATGAAAATGGATGAATCCATTTCTGTCTCTAGTATTATTGATAAACTGCCACCTTCTTGGAAGGATTTTAAAAATAATCTGAAACACAAGAAGGAGGAATTGAACTTGGTCGAATTTGGAAGTGATTTCCAGATTGAACAGTCCATACGAGATATGGAAAAGAGTTCTGTTGGTAATACTAAAAACATGGTTGGTTCTTCTGTGAACATGGTGGAAGAGGGTGAATCCTCAAAGGCTGGTAAAGAGAAACGTAAGTTTCAAGGGTATAACAGTAAGGATGGAAATAAGAAGCCTAAACTGACTTGCTGGAAGTGTGGCAAATCTGGGCACTTCAAGAAGGATTGTAAGTCTGGAAAGGGTGGAGGAAAAGGGAAAAACGAGGCTGGTTCAAGTGGATCCAAGGATCCCGAGAAGCAATCGGGTTCGTTTTCTGTACCTAATAATCATTCTGTTGAGAATTATTATGCATCAATAATCTCTGAAGCATTTTATGTGCAGGATGATGATCTGTCATGGTGGATTGATTCGGGTGCAACATGTCATGTGTGCAAGGATCGTCAATGGTTCAAGGATTTTAAACCAATTGAAGATGGATCTTCGTTGAAGATGGGCAACGTTGCAACTGAACCAATTAAGGGAATAGGATCTGTTAGCCTAGTATTTACTTCTGGAAATTCCTTAGTATTAGAAAATGTTGTGTATGTACCTGGTATTCGTAAGAATCTAGTTTCTGGCATTGTATTAAATAATTATGGATATAAACAAGTGTTAGAAAGTGACAAATACATTCTGTCAAGGCATGGTAATTTTATTGGATTTGGTTATCTATGTGGCATGTTTAGGTTGAATCTAGATGTCTTTTTTGTTAATAATTTTGTTTGCATGACCTCTACAAGTATTAGTAATCATGTTAGTAAATCAGAATTGTGGCATGCTAGACTTGGACATGTACATTATAAGAGATTGAAAGATATGTCGAAAATGAGTTTGATACCAGCATTCGAGTTGAACAATGAAAAGTGTAAAACTTGCATGTTAACTAAAATAACTAGACAACCTTTCAATAAGAATGTCAATAAAGTTACTAAGGTTTTAGAACTTATACATAGTGATTTGTGTGATTTTCATTCAACTCCATCACTTGGTACTAAAAACTATGTAGTTACTTTTATTGATGATGCTACTAGATTTTGTTATGTCTATCTTGTCATTCAAAAGATGAAGCTCTTGATAAATTTAAAATCTTTAAAGAAAGTGTAGAGCTTTATCATGGTGTGAAGATTAAAACTCTTCGCACTGATAGGGGAGGTGAGTATTATGATCCAACGTATTTTGAATCGACTGGTATAGTACATCAAACGACTGCTCCATATACACCACAACAAAATGGTGTAGCTGAAAGAAAGAATAGAACGTTGAAAGAAATGATTAATTCAATGTTGTGTTATTCTGGCCTAAGTGAAGGATTTTGGGGTGAGGCTATGTTAACAGCCTGTTATTTATTGAATAGAGTTCCTAATAAAAGGAACAAGATAACCCCTTATGAACTTTGGCATAAGAAACCACCAAAATTGAGTTATCTCAGAGTTTGGGGTTGTCGAGCAGTGGTAAGACTAACTGACCCTAAAATGAAAACCATAGGTCAAAGAGGTATAGATTGTGTGTTTCTGGGGTATTCAGAAAATTCTGTTTGTTATAGGTTCTATGTCTTAGAACCCAATGACTATGTATCTGTGCACTCTATTATTGAGTCAAGGGATGCTGAATTTGGCAATGAGGATAGATTCACGTCTATACCTAAACCTGGAGGCATGATTGCAAGGTCTAGTAACTCTGATGATGTAACTGGAAAAGTGATGGATACACCTCCTGAGGCTAGGAGAAGTAGTAGGGCAAGAAAAGCTAAGTCTTTTGGAAATGATTTCCAATTGTACTTACTTTAAGGATCAAGATATGAAATTAATTTTCAATATCAATATTGCTTTACTATTGGTAATGATCCAAGGACCTACAAAGAAGCTATGGCTTAAAGAGATTCTGCATTTTGGAAAGAGGCAATCCAAGAGGAGATGGATTCTATAATCCAAAATGGTACTTGGACACTGACTGATTTACCACCTGGTTGTGAAGCTTTAAATAGCAAATGGATATTCAAAACGAAGATGAAGGTGGATGGAAGCATAGACAAATATAAAGCCAGATTGGTTATCCAAGGCTTTAGACAAAAGGAAGGCATTGACTACTTTGATACCTATGCTCCTGTTGCTAGGATTTCCACAATTAGATTATTGTTAGCACTTGCTGCTATACATAATCTTGTAATTCACCAAATGGATGTTAAGACTGCCTTCTTGAATGGTGAATTAAATGAAGAGATTTATATCAAACAACTAGAAGGCTTTGTCATGCCTGGTAATGAACATAAGGTTTGTAAGTTGGTAAAATCTCTTTATGGACTAAAGCAAGCCCCCAAGCAATGGCATCAAAAGTTTGATGACGTGGTGTTGTCGAATGGTTTTGTATTAAACCAAGCAGACAAGTGTGTATATAGCAAATTTGATGCTACTGGTAAAGGGGTTATCATTTGCCTATACGTGGATGACATGTTGATCTTTGGTACTAACCAAGATCAAGTTGATAAAACAAAGGAATTTTTGTCATCTAAGTTTGAAATGAAAGACATGGGGAAGGCTGATGTGATTCTTGGAATTAAGATCACACATGGAGAACAAGGAATTTCCATTTCTCAATCACATTATATTGAGAAAGTGTTGGAAAAGTTCAACTTCAAAGATTGTTCTTCAGTTAAGACTCCTTTTGATCCTAGTGCAAAACTCGTGCCTAATAAAGGAGTTGTTGTGAATCAGCTTGAATATTCAAAGGCTATTGGATCACTAATGTATGCTATGATTAGTACTAGACCCGATATAGCCTTTGCAGTTGGAAAATTGAGTCGATATACTCATAATTCAAGTTTAATCCATTGGCAAGCAATGAATCGAGTATTTAAATACCTAAAAGGAACCATGGATTATAGGTTGACTTATTCTGGATTTCCTTCTATTCTTGAAGGATATTCAGATGCAAGTTGGATTACCAATATGGAAGACCATTCTTCCACAAGTGGTTGAGTATTCCGTCTTGGAGGTGGTGCTATATGTTGGGCATCAAAGAAACAAACTTGTATCACGAATTCAACAATGGAATCGGAGTTTGTGGCATTAGCAGCAGCTGGTAAAGAGGTTGAATGGCTAAGAAATCTAATATATGAAATTCCATTGTGGCCTAAACCGATATCACCTATATCTATCAGATATGATAGTGCAGCTACCTTGGCTAAGACATATAGTCAAGTGTATAATGGAAAGTCAAGACACTTAGGTGTTAGACATAGCATGATTCGTGAACTTATTATAGATGGTGTGATATCTGTGGAGTTTGTAAGAACTCATGATAACTTAGCCGATCATTTAACCAAAGGGTTAAGTAGAGGTCTTGTGCACAAATCGGCTATAGGGATGGGATTAAAGTCCACTACAAATCTCTGATATTAAGATACCCAATTCCCATTTAGTATGACACTAGATGCAGAATTCAATGTGGAAAACTTAATCTTTGGAGATTGGAACACATTTGAAAATCGTCCCAAGGTATGTGTTCGGACCTACAAGTTAAGGAGGTTGAATATATATATTCTTAATAGTTCTTTTGAAAAATTGCAAATGTAGGTGCAAGAATAAAGGAACTACCTATATAAGCATGAAGTTTAGCCGCTTCAAGAAGCTGGGACTTGGTTTCGACATGTTTATGAAGGATAAGGACATAAGCTAGTAAAATATAGTGTCAAGATAGAACATATTCGTATGTAAACTTTTGTGTACATTATCTTCGTGTATTCAATGTGAGTTCTCAGGGTTCAATCCTTAGAGACACCCGGGGTATTCGAATATTTGGAATGTGTAATGTACTAATATGGAATTCAATCGTTACGATATTTCTTTTATGCAAAAGTTTGATTGTTTGAGATGACTTGTTTTAGTTAATCAAGGATTGCACTAAAATAGGGGAAGATTGTTGGATATTTTAGTGTAATTGGATTAACTTGATTGATTGGTTATTGTTATAATGATACATCATTTAAGTATGGAGGTGCGGAGTGCACGCTTATTTAAATTCATTATGATGTTAGGGGCGAAGCTCCTTAATAGATGAACTGGGGTCCGGGGGCAGCGCCCCCGGGTAGCGGGGTCCAAGGGGCGGCAGCCCCTGGCGGGGTCCAAGGGGCAGAGCCTTACTCCCTAACACCTAAATTTGGTAGAACTCTGGAACTCTGGGGTCGGAAACCTTTTGAAAATCAGTTATTTTCGGTTAATATTCCCAACGGATGCACTGTTTCGTCAGCAGCTGCACAGGTTCGTCTTCTTCAAAATCTGATCAATTCTTCTGGTTCAAATATCTCGAATACACATATGAATTTTCTGATTTCTCTGAATTTTATCCGATCAAATAAATTTGGTAGAACCACCGAAATTGATTTGATCTGAAAATGATTATCACGACTTTCAGATATCCGTTTTTCTGTTCTATATATTGAATCTCCCTAACAATTAATTAATGGTAACGTATTAAGAAAATCAGTAATATAATATCAAAATTATAAACCACAAAAATAAAAATAAAAATAAAAACAAAAACATAATGATTATTATTATATTCTTGATAACTTATTAAGTAAATCTTATTATAATTTTAAAAATTATAATAATTATTATATCAATTAAACTTTTAAGTCAAAAATCTTACCAAATTATTGCGTCAATTAGTTAATTTTGTTATTGTGTCAATTGGTTATCCAAAACATGAATAAGAATTATCTTCTGTTCATTTGACTTGTCGCCTCCAATCTTGCAGGTTGCAAGCCGATGTTGCCTCCCTCTTTTGTCTTCACACTGTCTTGCATCATTTGTGTTTGATTTCACTAGCAAGGTAAGCTTGGAAATTGAGTGTCTAGCACTATATTGCACTATATGTGTTTAATTTGGAGGGTGGATAATAATTCCATCAGTGATTTATAAACATACGTAAATTGAGTGTCTTCATATTTTTTATTGGTCGTGTGGCAGTAATCCATATCTCAATTAAGAGTTCATTAAATGGATAATTATCATGCTCTACATTGCATTAAGAGGCGGACGCACGTTGGGGCATGGGTCCCTTGGAACCCCCATCCATTTTTAAATTATATAACTATATAAGTAGGAGTACTTATTTTCAAAAAACATTTAACAAGTTATTTTGTAGCGCAATTGGTTCACTAGTTGCAATATTAACCTTTGATATTGTAGGTTCGAAATTTGTCACTAGCATGTATGTGTTTTTGTGGATTTTGTTGTGTTGTTTGGATTTTCTCATAACTTGGCACCTAAATAAATATATTCATCCATTAATTTATTTGTGGTTATTTTTCTCATAGCTATATTAATTAATTTATATTTTTTTCACATTAGCAGATAATATTTTTTTTTATTTATGTAAATATTGTTATTGTAAGATCACAAAGTAGTGATCATTATATTATAAGAATAAAAATAACTCTTTCATTCCATAAATATGCATGTATATATATCATATAATATTAGTAAATTTAATTTAAAAGTTACAGTACTTTTTATTTAAAAAATCTATATTCTGCAATTATTTCAACGGTGACAGTGATGTCGTATATACTTTATTGTTATTGCTAATTTTAAAATTACTTATCTTTCAGTTCCACAATGTTATGTCGTTATTGTTTTTGGTGTCATTAACGCTAAAACACAACAATTGTTATCATTAATTTGGACCCCAGTATTAAAATCCAAAGTCTGCTATCGATTGTACTAAATGTGAAAAATCTGTAAATTGTGGAAATTGAGTGTTTCCATATTTCTTTTTGATTGTGTGGCAATAATCTGTAAATCTGTATTAATCCCAACATTTGTTGGGTCAAGCATCGTCTATTAAAATATTTGAGTGTTCATGCTTCCCAACAATTTATGGGGCTTTGTATTAATTAGCCTTATAATTATGGTAGATTTGATCTCTGTTGGATGTTTATTGACAATAATTACTCGTGCAAACTGAATTTTAGCCATTAATTAACTAGTACTACTATTGTTTACTATACCTGGGCTATTTAGTCATTTGCATTTTTCGACTATACCATGTAAATCTATAATTGAATTAATTATTGATCTATTATCCTTAAATTTAATTAATCCATGAGCAAATATTGACACTACTCCTCATTTGATGAATGTTTTATTGCTGATCTCCTCCAGATTATTTGATATATATTAGATTTTTCGATTTTAGTACTGATTTATGAATTTATAATATTATATTTTGGATTATCCGGATCAGATTAGACACAATAGTTTGGATTTCAGATTTGAATTTTGGGCAAATTTTCATTAATTTTTGAATCTTCAGATTAGATTGGGATGGACAAAAATTCAACCATATGCCAATGCTTTTATTCATGTTCTATTTTCCTTGATTTTATTCATTATATTATTCCTCTTGGCATAAATATGTACTACTATAATATACAGTATACTCCAACAAAGTACTAATGATTTTTTTGGAATTAAAATGAATTTTCTGATTCAAAGATTCCACAGCAAGTCAACTGATGCTTCTGAAATTCAAAAATATTTTTAATGAGGAAAAACAATAATGGAGGGAAAAATTCCCAGATGTCGCAGGATGCGAAATTACAATTGCACCCCCCACAAACCTATAAATTTAAATGGAAAGCTGCAATAAATGTAATTTGCTGTCTTTACAAATCCCCCAATACTCTTTTAAAAGAATACTGAACCCTCTCTCTCTTTTCTCTCTTTGCAGAAGCTACACAGCATATAGATACAATCAATCTGTACGTATCGACTCGGCTACATTTCTCTGCGTTCACTTCCGCTGCTCTACCGGTGAGATTTGTGATTTTCGGTGTTTTACTCGTACCGTTTTGTTCCAATTGAGAGATGATTGGAGTGTTTTTTTAATTTTAATTTTTTTGATGCAGGAAACAGTGGAAGGATGTCGATTGAGGTGGGGGAAGGGAGCGAAGAAGTTGAAGTTGAGTTGATTGATCTGAACAAAGAGCCGCCGGTGGAGAGGAAAAGGAAAAGGGGGGAAAAGAGTAATTCGAATCATAAGGGGAATGGGGGGGCTGACGGTATACCTAAAAGTAGTAGGGTTTTGAGGTCGCGAACGGTAGCCATGAGTGATGGTGAGAAACAAGTGATTGGTATGGAAATAGTGAAGCTGGATGACAAGGTCGAGGAGGAAGGCCAGGGTGTTGAGTTTTTGGGCATGAGTGAGGCGATTGATGGGAAGAAGAAGGGTAGGAGGGGGAGACCTCGTAAAACGGAAGGTAAGGGTGAGGTTTCGTCGCCGGGTCAGCAGAAGGAGAGGCTGGGGAGGCCTCTGAAGGAGAAAGGTGCAATAGTTGTTTTTCCTTCCGGTAGTCCTGAGGAGAGTGTTAGGCGGCGTGGGAGGCCTCGGAAAGTGGAAACGGAAGCTGTGGCAGCTCCCTCATTGGAAATGGTAACATCTCAACCGGAGAAGGTTGGCAGGAAAAGTAATGGGGGTGGTAGAGGTCGAGGAAGGCCGAGGAAAGCAGAAACTGAACCTGTGGCAGCTTCCTCATTGGATATGACAATAGTCCAATCGAAGAAGGTTGGTAATGGAAGTAATGGGGGTGGTAGAGGTCGAGGAAGGCCGAGGAAAGTAGAAAGTGAAAGTATTGCTTCGTCATTGGATGAGAAACATTTGCAGCCGAAGGTGGTTGATGGCGAGAGTAATGGGGGTGGTAGAGGTCGGAGAAGGCCACGGAAAGTAGAAAGTGAAAGTCAGGCTTCGCCATTGGAGAGGAAATATTTGCTTCGGAACAAGGTCGATGATAGTGGTAATGGGGGTCGTAGAGGTCGAGGAAGGCCATGTATTAAGGAAAAGGGGGAAATGTTACCAAATGTAGAGAATGGGGATGTAGGGTTGAAAATCAAGAAAAAAGGTGTCAAGAGAGGTATAGACCGTAAAGAATCAGGAGATAAGGTTCTGTCGAAGAGGTTAAAGGTTGGTAAGAGTGATTTGAGGAATGGTGTTTTGCAGCAGAAAAAGAAAAAAGAGATAAAAGAAGGTGCTGAAGATAAGGAAACGGGGTTAAGGTATCAGAAGCAATTAATTAGGGATGAAATAGTTGCTATGCTTAAGAAGGCTGGATGGTCTGTTGAATACAGGCAGAGACTTTCCAAAGACTACCAGGATGCAGTCTATGTTGATCGGGATGGGAGAGGTCACTGGTCGGTGACATTGGCTTACAAAAAGCTTAAGGAGAAGATTGATAATGGAACTGCCGATAATATTGATGTTTTGGCATTTACTCCTATCCCAGAGGAGACCTTTAGGATGCTATTCAGAATGACTCAGCCAGGCAAGAAGAAAGGTAAACATAAGAAGAATGCCACAGTAAGGACTATCAGAAGAGCCACTAAGAAGGAGTCATCATCTAAAAGTAAATCAGCAGGTGGGAAGATTAAATCAAGACGGACTTTGTTGGCCCGTAAGCCTAGGAATGGGTCTGATTCTGATGATTATGAGTTATATGATGGAAAACGTACTTTGCTTGCGTGGATGATTGATTTGGGAACCGTACCCCTTGGCGCGAAGGTGGAGTATAAGAGAGGAAGGAGTAAAAGAATGCTAATTGAGGGAAAGATTACGAAGGAGGGAATCTGTTGTAATTGCTGTAATGTAACTCATACAATACGGGGCTTTGAGTCTCATGCAGAAAAGACACCTGGAAAACCATTTCGGAATATATATCTGGATTCAGGGAATTCTCTCCTTCAGTGCTTACTAGATTCCTGGGGAAAACATGTGGAAACTGTTAAGATTGAATTTGTTTGTGTGGATGTGGAAGGGGATGATCCAAATGATGACACATGTGCTGTGTGTGGTGATGGTGGTGACTTGATATGTTGCGATGGTTGTCCATCGACTTTCCATAATAGCTGTTTGCGTATTGAAGTAAGAATGCATGGAACCCTCTTCTCACATTTAGCTTTCCGTCTTTTTTCTTGGCCCTTAACTATTAAATGCGATTCACAATATCTACATTGACAAGTGGCAGCCGAAATTTGATTTTGTACATGCTTTAACAATTTCTGTTCTCAAAATTCTAAAGTTTGTTACTATCCTTATAATCATTAACACCACAAATTTTAAGCAATGTAAAGTTCCTTTAATGATGCTAGGTAGGTATTGAATTGTTCATCTGTGTTGAACTGATGAAATTGGCTGTGATATTTATTGTAATTTTATTTACTCTGACATTAAATGAGTTTACTCTTTAATCTGACCCATTCTAGGAGTTGGATATTATGATTTTTCCTGAATTGAAGTGGTCTAGCACTCATAAGTTCAATTTATGCAGATTCCTTCCGGAGATTGGTACTGTGTCTACTGTTCATGCAAGTTTTGTGGCTCTGCATGTGAAAGTACCTCAACCAGTGATGATGAGCACAATTTATCTTCTGAATTGTTGGCATGCTGTTTGTGTGAGGAAAAATGTAAGCTTAATATGTGCCTCCATGTTACCTAATGGTCTCTGAACTTGTCTATCCTTGTTCACAGCTTATGTAATGGTTTTCCTAAAAGAAAAGCTTATGTAATAGTTACTTCTGAACTGATTATTAACGATTTCTAACTTTTTGCAGTTCACTTGCATTGCACCAAAGAGACGATAGCTGACGATTTGCATGATGAAAATAATTCCTTTTGTGGGAAACAATGCTTAATGGTATTTAATGCTTGCTTTCACAATTTAATTACTTTTGGCTTTCAGAAAATATTTACGTTACTTGTGATATTGGTTCGGAGAATATTTATTTTACTTATTGCTGACATACCTATATGTAATGCCAGGTGTCTGTGATAATTTTCTTAATTAGTATGTGTAACACGCCAAAAGATACTAAGTTTTTCAGTTATTTTTTTACTTTCTGTTTTGTGTCCCAATAGTGACATGATACGATAGAGTAACCACCATCCCTAAACCAAAACCAAGACCCACTGATTTAAATAACCTTTAGCTTTAAGGCATAAATATTTGTCCGGTAACATCTCTAGGCTGTTGAGCCATGGAGGGTGGGGGTTGAGGACTATTAACAGTACGAATTTTTGATGGGCTATGCTAGAATGTTCTTGGAATTGGCATACGGTTCTACCAAAATGGCAACCCAAACTAATTAGAGAAGTGTATTAAATCATCTTTTCAAATTTTTTTTTTTTTCCAAAGAAAAGATACACTACAGGTTTCTCCATTGGTGATGTCCTGATTGCGTTCTGTCCTATGCAAGATTGTCCGGTGATTATCTCTCCCAAGACAGCACTATTCTATCATTATAACATGCTGCTAACATTCCATTAATCTACTAATTATCTTCTAAAGTTGCTTTTAGCAGTTGTGCAGCCAAAATGATAACACTTCAACATCTTTGGCTTAAACTATCAAAGCCCACATGTACTATTAACTCATCATTTAATGCTTGCAACATATGCAATGTCCCTGGTAGCTGTCATTCGTGCCTTTCTTCCTAGAATAGCTAGCCTTTTCGAATTCTTCAGGAGAGGAATATAATGCTACGCATTAGGAATTCTCAACCATTTGTTTTCCATCCATTCGGTTAAGAAACAAATGATAACAAATTACCAGAAAGATGTGGCTAGAATAAAATGAGGCACAATATGAGATTTCATGTTAGGATGGAGAATCGATGCCAAAACCTCTAAAAATAGACAAATGAGAGATGAAATACTCCTTGGCCAAACCATTTAGGGCCCATTTGGTTTCTGGAAGATATGTCAAGATAGGTAAAGCAAGATAAGAAACTTGGGCTTTGTGTCAAGATACACACATAAGGTTTTTTCGTTGTTGTTCGGTAAAGAAAATAATATCTAAGATTGTGTATTATATAACACATGAAATGGCCTAATTACCCTTATTAAAATATATTTATATATTTCCTTTTATGTACATATAGGGATGAAACTATTAATTAAATAAACTAATTTAATAAATTATTGCTTATCAATCATCTAATCACGATTGTAATCGCCCTCTATCAAAGAAATTCTAGGAATTGATGGCAGTATTCTTGGCCATTTGGTATCCCTTCGTTCTTTTACATAAATAAAGTAATTTAGGATTTGAATAAATCAGGACCTGATATTTAATTATGGAGTGAAAGGCGGAGGACAAATGATACAGGGAAAGTGTTTACTAAATGCACAAACCAGAAATATTGCACATGAGATGTATTCTGAATTAACTGAAAGGGCTGACTTTGATAAATAGCCTAGACGTGCATGCCATTTTGTTCAAAAATAAGCCAAAAAGTGAAAAAGTACGTCAAATGTGACTATACAGCATAGAATAGATGCTTTAAATGTCAAGATTTTTGTAGAGACCGCATATGTGAAACCCCCACATAATAAATACCTTTTACGTAGTTCTATCTAAATAATACTAACAACTAAGATTACTAAAGAAATCTGCAGGGAATGATCTCTATCATGATAACATTTATTGTTTAAACATACATTGTTCTTTCTGTGTTAGTAACAACATTATGCTTTCCTTTCTGGCATGTGCACCTAGTGACTTATATTGGACTTTTTGAAAAATAAGATTTCTTTTCAACTAGTTGTCGCTCGTGACTTAGCCGGCCCTTTTATTGATCCTATCTCTAGGTTGATACCATTTATGCACTATCAAGCATTTATGTGCTTTACAGTGCATAAACTTTAAGTGGGTTTCATATGTAGAAGTCACTCATGACACTTACACCTCACATCAGGTATTCATTTTGCTGCTTGAATTGCTACAGCTCCAAATTTTCCAATTAAAATTGGCCCTCTAAAAGTCTGAAATAGTGAAATATTTTTAATTTATGACTCATTTATTAGTTTGCCACTGATATATCTCGCATTCTCATCTACAGATCTTGGACCGGTTACAGGATCTTCTTGGTGTTAGACATGAAATGGGAGAAGAATTTTCCTATACCATTCTTCAGCATCGTGTTATTAATGATGATGCATCACTTTTTGGTAATTCCTTGAAGATAGAAAGCAATTCCAAGTTGGCTGTTGCTTTCTCTGTTATGGATGAATGTTTTGAACCCATCATTGATGACCGAAGTGGAAGCAATATGATTCATAACGTTGTCTACAACTGTGGGTAAGCTTTTCCTACCTCACTTTTTCTCACTTAGGTCTTTACTTGTCAATATATGTTTCGGTATATGGTAATTTGATATACTTTTGATGGTAGTCCACTTCATGAACTTGTTTTAGTTTCACATATACATTACTCTCTTTCTATTCCTTATAAGTGTGCTCATTTTGCCATTATAGTCCGTCCTTAATAATGTGTAAAAACGGGCACTTTCCATTTTTGTAAACTACCGTACCATTAACCCCTTGTATTTTACCCTCACTCTATCAACTTTTTTACGCAAAGGCCAATCATGACCACACATTTACCTAACATTTACAATTAAATACAATATCCCTACAACAATCGTGCGGTCCTCATTCCTCTCATCTATACACTTACCTGTCATTTACTAAACCCGTGTCGAAAAAAGTATGAGCACACTTATAAGGGCGGAAGGAGTATAATCTTTACCTTAAAGTGTTTAAAACTAAGAGCTTACTATTGAATAAGTAGAAGAAAAAGGAAAAGGGCATACAAAGAGAGGGCTAATCAAATTTTCTGTGCTTTGTCATATATTGTTTGAATGAAGAGTTAGAGTGTAACTAAGTTATGCACGAATGTGTTACCTACAAGAGTACAGATTGAAGCCCATAGTTTTGGAGAACAATTGTTGCCTCTTTCCTACTTTAATATGTTTAACTTTCTTTGGTATATTATATGCTAAAATGCAGTCTTTTACTTGTTCTGGTTAACATTGAAAGCAGGCACTGTTCTATTTTAGTTTGATTTCAGATAAACTGCAGATTTCATTCTTCAATCTATGTTCTATTTTTTGTAGGTCCAATATTAGACGGTTGAATTTTGATGGATTTTGTACCATAGTTCTGGAGAAGGGTGATGAAATTATCGCGGCAGCGTCGATAAGGTCAGTGATTTTGATTTTCTATACTATGGTCTGTATGGACCTGTACGTGTTTTATTTACCTTATCTGTCTGATAGACAGTGCTTTAGATGTACCTCGTGAATTAGTAAGTCTAGTATTGGCTGACTAATTCATGAAGGAATTAGCCTTGTGAAAATATATGTTAATCCTGCAAAGCCCATTAGAATCTTACTTGAAGAAGTAGCATTTTTCAGTGACCATCCAATTTCATTCATCTGTTGTTTCTTGCAAAGATTTTTTGTATTGTTTAATGTCTTTCGCCAGTCATCACTCGTCATGGATTCCTGGAATCGGTCAATCTGATGTTATGTACACAGTCCACTTAGTTTTTCTTTTGGTGCCTGTTTAGATCCCTAACTAGTATCTATCTACTGAAAAATGTCTTTATGTGATTTCTGAAAAAACAGGATCCATGGCAAACAGTTAGCTGAGATGCCTTTTATTGGAACTCGATTCAATTACCGGCGTCAAGGGATGTGCAGCAGGCTTTTAACTGCAGTTGATACGGTATGCTTTCTTTCTTTAGAAGATCTCAGTATTTTTTTTCCGTGTAATGCATTATATGCTGTAGTGAAAAATGTCCAAAGTTCCCCCATTATTTCCTTTTTGTGGGTAAATATCCATAAATTTCAACAGCATTAGTTTATTGCACAAATTCTGGGATCTGATGTATTTTTTGGTCTTTCTTTTTGAATTCTACTGCTATCAATAAATCCATCAGCGTTCCCAAAAAATAAAGGCAATTTGCCACCATCGTTGCGCAAATTTGAATCTTCCTTTCTTGTTGGTCTGATATGATCTATTTTCCTGATTATGATTTTTGGTATCATTGTGTACAATCTCGTCAGATTCTGTCCACTCTCGGTGTAGAGAAACTGGTAATACCAGCCATATCTGAACTGAACGAGACATGGACGAAAGTATTTGGCTTTGTCCCCCTTGAAGAATCAGAGAGGCAACAAATGCAGCATATGAGCATGATCGTGTTCCCAGGGGTGGACATGCTGCAGAAACCTGTATCTGGCCAACAGTCCGTTAAACCGGAAAACGAGTCAGCAGGTATTGATCCTTTTTTCTGCTTATATATGTGCGTGCATGTGTGTGCAAATCTGGTTCATGTTTTAGCATAATTTCATGCTGAAGCCACAGCTACCTCTACTGCAGCTGAAGAGAAGCATTGTAACGCCACTGGAGCCGAAGCTGCTGCTTCAGATGAAGATAAGGCTCGGACTGTCGGGGAAGCCACAGCCACCACCTCCACTGCAGCTGAAGAGGAGCAGTGCAAGGACACTGGAGGCGAAACTGCTGCTTCAGATGAAGATGAAGCTCGGGCTGTCGGGGAAGCCACAGCTGCCTCTACTGCAGCTGAAGAGAAGCAGTGCAACGACACTGGAGGCGAAGCTGCTGCTTCAGATGAAGACAGAGCTCGGACTGTCGGGGAAGCTGCTGCCTTGCCCGATCCATCGTTGAGCAAGGAAGGTGACGCCTTTTATGAGTCTATTAACTGCGAATCTCATAATGGGGTCTGTCGCTGCAACCCTGATGAGCCCAAGGAGGAGAGTCTTCCCTCCAAAGCCAATACCGGTATTGACTGCAACGTCGAAGCACCGGAGCCGGCTGATGAGCCCAATGCCTGAGGAGGTGATGGGTTTTTGTTAAATAGGGAGACTGTTGTAAATTGTAGTGACTCTGGTGTTTTGAGGCAGGGGTAGTGAAGCCGGAGCTTACTTTTTTAGAAAATCCCTTAACTAATATAAACCCAATTAAATAGGGGTTTAATTTTCCCAACATTTTAGCCGAGATGTCTAGAGTTAAATTTTGTATAGAACATTAATCACCTGATTATTGAATGTACATCTTTTTGAGGAAGTAGCTTAATCTCGTGCTAACAAAATTGTATATTATACGGGTCGTGAAGGGCACGACACGACAAGTGCAAGATTGTGCATGCACCATTGTTGCACAATAATTGCACAACACGGTCGCGATGTTGCGCAATAATTGCACAACACAATGAGAATGTTGCGCGATAATGACACAACACGAGACAAATATGAAAAAAAAAACTTTTGTGTGTGTGTAATATATTGTTGACATATATAACATTGTCTTTCTTTAAAAATGATGACATAATCTAACTCATTGACGATGACGTTCACATATGATTTTTCGACTGTCATATCACATATATATAATCATACAAACATTCGATGATGTACAATTGCAGATAAATTTAAACTTTATGGTCTTTCCTAATGTTCTTCAAAGTAGTGCAAACCATATTTTGATAAATTTTCTGATTTTTTCGATAATTTATCAATTTAAAAAGGAATAATTGTTATTTAAATCATAAATTTCACGGTTAGTCCCATAAATTTTGAAACTTTAAAATAAAATTATAAATTTACAATTTTTTCCAATCGTTTTGTGATGGTCAAATTTAAAATTGTCTGTGACACCAAAATCACACAGTGCAAGACAAATTATTGTTGTTTCAATTAACTTCCAACATAAAATAACGTTTTTTTTGTTCAAAATAATACTTTAGTTACATCATATGGAGTATGATTGTGTCATATTCATTTCAATTTTAATAATTAGTAGTAATACAATAAATAGTACCATAATAAAATGTTGAATTCGAGTTATATACTATTGGGCTACAGCCCATCCGGCCCATTGCACGATAAGGCGCGGGAAATATAAAACCGGAGGGAAAAGGAAAAGCAAATCCGCGCGGGAACAATTATATCAGCAAATAATATTTGCTTTTACTTTTCCGCCTCGATAAAAACCGATATTTACCTTTTCTACCCAGTTCCACAATACAAATTCATTACAGCAGAACTCTTGGTCAATTCCAATTCTCCTAATTTCGAGCCCTAATTCAGCTATGGAGGGGAAGGGCGCGAAGCGACGATTGGTTCAAGCGACGCTGTTTCCTCACAAGGAGCCTGCAATTAATGCCAGTGAAAACTGCGTCTCCGACAGAGAAGATGCGGTGGTGGAAGAGGAGGAGGAGGATGAGGAGTGGTGTGGCAGTAGCAAAAAGCGGAGGGGAACTAAAAGGAAGGGCAATTCTAAGCTGAAAAAGACGCCCCGAGCTAATGCGAAGAAGGTACCTTTGTAGATTGTATCGATCACATCGTGCATTGTCCTATGTTTGATATTTACTGGTGAAAAAGGGGGATTTTTTGGAGTTTTATTGGTAGGGGATTTTCCTTTGAATTTAGTACTATTTTATAACAATATATGCGTGTGAATGTTTTGATAGGGGGTAGCATATCATATTGGGTGCTCAAATTACGATATATGTGTGGTAAGAAGAATATTTTGCGAATTTGATAGGGAAATTTCCCTTGGAGTTTTAGTTGATAGGGAAATTCCTTGGAAAAAGTCAGTTGATAGGGTTTAATACTTTATAAACATTCAGTTCAGCTATTATTTTTGTCTGAAGTAAGGTCCTATGAAAGAAAGTAGTTGTGGATGACTTTGCTATTCAGTCTAGATGTATTCATGTTTTGGTTTGGAATGTTTTCTCTTAATCTAGCTGGATCATTTATCGAATGAATCTGCTTATGATAGATATGGTTTCTAGTGCGCCCTTTCCCAATGTTTGTGATCCAACATTTTTCCAAGTTTATTTACTTGGAGGCTCTGCATCTGTGTATATGACAAACACAGAACTTCCAAAGGGACCAAAATAAAATGGAGTAGCTGAGTTTGAACAAAAGATAATCTAAACAAGGATATAAGTTGGAGCATGAATGCATGATTGTGGTTATGAATTCATTCACTGGAGGTACTAGGAAAATGCTAAACAGTAACTCTATGGTGACATTGTAGTTTTAACCTAAAAGTCACAAGCATGCATTCTAAGGATTCAGACATTTGATATTATCCCAAAATGTATAATATATAGTACTACCTCTGTCCCTTGCTACTCGCATTATGCTTTTTTGGCCCATCCCAAACTACTTACACTATTTCTATTTTAAGAATTAGGGTATTTAATTTATATTGATTATCTATCTTATGAATGCATTTTTTTTGTGTCTTCTTGACTTTTCAGGAGATAGAAAATGGTAAAGAAACTCCAACAAAACAAGTTAATGCTAGTGACTCCCCAGTTATTCCTAGTAAGTCCATAACCAGCCGCAATTCTCCTGATACTATGTCTTAAATAGGATGAGGATTAGAGAATGCTATTCCTTGCTTAGCCAGTGAGCTATGTCATAGAAAGCTACATTTGAGGATCAATGGAGTACTTATTCCATTGTCATGCTTACATTTTTTTGCAGAGTCGAGTTTTTTTGTGAAGGTCTCTGAGCAGCGTCAGCTGAAAAGGCAGCAAAACCAGCTTGTATCTGCAGACTCCCCTGAAGAAAATGGTGATATCTGTTCAGTCCCCAGCTTTGTTGCAAGTATGTTATTACCATGTGATTTCTGAAAGTTGAACGGGCTCTGATTCATACATAGCTGTTATGTTGTGTTACAGTTGTTCTCTTCCATTTTCCATCTCATCGAGATGCTGCTGGTGGCTTATCTCCAAGATATTTGACATCATGTAGAAGTCTACACTATTTACTAACTTACTATCATTGATATAATTATCCTTAGATGGTAGGACTACTCCTCAAAAGAAGAAGCAGCAATGTAAATCAACCCCGAGGAAGGAAAAGAGTTCAATTGCCAGCAAGAAGATGAAAAGGGGCAAAAGAGAATTACAATTTGATCACATCCAATTTGATCTTCCATCGGATGAACAGCCTCTGCAAAAACTCCCTGATCAAAGATTGGAGGCAAATTTGACAGCAGAGGTATAATAATCTGATAGCCCTCTCCCAGATGTCTGTGTTTTTTCTGTTTAATTTTGTATAGAAGAATGTTTATGTTTCACCAAATGTGTGTATTTGTGGACTTCTCTTGACTATTCAGGAGATGGAAAAAGGCAAAGAAACTCCAACAAAGCAAGTTAATGTTGGTGATCCCCCAGTTGTTCTCAGTAAGTCCACACTCAGCTGCAATTCTCATGATACTTTGTCTTAAATAGGATTAGGAGTAGAGAATGCTACTCCTTCCTTAGCTAGCGAGTCTTGTCATAGAAAGGTACGGTTAAGGATCAATTATGTACTCATGCCATAGTCTTCTTTCATTTGTTTGCAGAGTCGAGTTTCTTTCTGAAGGTCTCTGAGCAGCGTCAGCTGAAAAGGCAGCAAAACCAGCTGGTATCTGCAGACTCCCCTGAAGAAAAGGGCGATATCTGTTCAGTTCCGAGCTCTGTTGCAAGTATGCTATTTCCATGCCAAGTTCAGAAAGTTGAACGGGTTTTATTTCATTCATACACAGTTGTGCTCTTCCATTGTTCCCTCTGCTGGTGGTGGCTTATCTATGAGATATTTAACATAGTAAGAAGAAGATTATACTATTAACTGACTTGCTATCATCTATAAAATTATCCTTAGATTGTACGACTACTCCTCAAAAGCAGAAGCAGCGGGGTAAATCAACCCCAAGGAAGGAAAGGAGGAGTTCAACGCCCAGCAAGAAGATGAGAAGTGGCAAAAGAGAATTACAATTTGATCTTTCACCAGATAAACAGCCTTTGCAAACGCTTCCTGATCTGAGATTGGAGGCAAAATTGACAGCAGAGGTATATTAGCTTAATACTCCCTCCCAGATGTGTGTTTTTGTGTTTAATTTGGTATAGAATGTTTATATTTAACCACAGTTTGAAGGATTATTACATTTCATTATTATACTATTAGAGTTGGTTTCAGAAATTCTCATGTTTGTAGGAAAACACACGCATGTTTTCTGGACGACAAATTCATCCCTTTTTTATGTCAAGGAAAGGGGGGAAAACAAGTCAATCGTTGACTGATCCAGAAAGCAATTGGTCCTCTATTGGGAGAAAGGAAAAAGGTGTTGCTTTCAACCCTATCCATGTATATGAGAATGTTCAGGTATGTTCTCCATTTGTTTTTTTACAACTAGAACAGAGGATGTTCTTCAGCAGTTCTGCTACACATGCAAATGTTTTAAGAGGTGATTTCTTGTGTAAAATTTAAATCTGCACGCAGGACTATCATTCAACATTCAATTGGGGACATTGGATATTTTCTGAAAGAAATGCAACCAGTGAGCTGCAATGCGGAAGCGCACCACTTTATGAAGGATCCATGGCTTCCTTAAATTTTGATAACTCTATGAATGTCCCACTGTTAGCCCCAACATCATTACACCAAAACCATCATCAGTGTTCTGTACCACAAGAACAGGTTTCTATTGTAGATCAGGATTTAAACTTGATGCCAAAATGTTCAGAGGATGTGCCTGCTGGATGTATTGAATCCGTATTGCAGGTAATATTTAGTAGCTATGTTTGACTTGTGGTTTAGCAGTGTTGATCTACATGATGCACTTGATGTACTAGGAATATGTTCTATTCTCAAATCGTGGAACCCCATTCTCTTTTGCCAAATATTTTTGTATGCCGTGTCAAGAGAATGATTACAATATTTTCAGGATCATAAACAGGAAAGTAATGGTTTTGCCAGCAAGATTCACTTAGGTGGGAACTTGGATCGCCAGCTTGAGGAGAAACTTCTCCAGGAAAGGTAATATGTTTAATTTGTTGTTATGTCTTATGGAATGCATTATAGAAAGTATCTGAGGAGGAAAATTTGGTAGAAAACCTTATTTTTAATTTCATTTGAAAAAATAGTTTCAAAACTTGTAGCAAATGTTTGCATTGTGCCACCCGCTTTAGACACCTGAACACCCATAGGAGTTAAGAGTGCATTAACATGGCAGAAATGATTGTGAAATATGTTTTGTTTTGTTACAAACCAGGATCATGTCTCATTATCATGCGAGTCACAACCAGCCTGAGAATTGCCTATGGACGGACAAGTACCAGCCTCTGAATGCCAAGCAGGTTAGTATCCGACACATGATCTCACAAAAAATCCAGTCTGATTCCTAATCTGTTGTATTTTTAATTTTATATTTTCACAGTTAATTACATAATAAGATAAATTCATTATAAATAAAAGTGACTTTCTGAAATATCTCACGTCAACATTCTATGCAATTTGAAGCAAAAGCATACTGCTTAAGTTGTCTATCTCTTTATCTCTATGTCAGAATCCATCTTCTGAACTCATCTGTAAAGAAAAAAGTCGTAAACATGGTTTTCTTGCCAGATTTGTGGTAATCCCGAATCGGTGAACTTTTTACGGGAATGGCTTCATCTTTGGCACACAAGGGGTTCTCTGATCATTAGGGGTTGCACTGACGAAGTTAATTCTACTCCAAAAGATGATGATTTTGATTATCAGCAAACTGATGATGATGGTGAAGAAAGCTTGAAGAATGTTCTTTTAGTTACTGGACCTGTTGGGGTATACACTATTTAATTTTAGCTTTTCTGTTTACAAAATTTTAGTTCTTATAACTGCTTTGAGTTAGGGTTGTTATTGAACGTAGTTGATATGTTGCGTGTACATGTTTGAACTTGAATCTGAAACACTAAGCTTGAGATTGAGTACACTTTGATCAAGCTTAATGTTACGTGCTTGATCTTGATCTGCTTGAAATCGGGATGAACTCAACCTTGATTCAATCATTTATTATACGAGTAGTATAAACCTGCAGTAAATAATTTAAATTATACTTATTATTTGTTGTTTCTTGTAGTTAGGAGTTAGGACATACTATAAGTAAAAACCTAAAATATTTTGAGGACAAATTAGTGAGCTTTGGGATCCTTGTGAGCCAGGTACTGCTGGGCTCAATTTCTATCCCCAGTGATACTTGAAAAAGCTTCAATTCAAACAATAACTTTGAGCTAGTCTCCAAACCAGTCTTGAGTAGCGTGTACTTTGCCCACTCATTGTCGGTTGGCACCCTTACTTTGGAAGAATTCATGCTTCATTTCTATTTTCTTCCATTTTCCCTCTCTTAAGTTGGTATAGTGCTGCGACTAGGGTTATTGAACAAAAATTGATGACTAACTTAGTTAAAGATAGCCTTCCTTTCCGAACTGTGATTACCTTGATGGAGATGTCATACAAAGTCAGTTTAAATTCCATCCATCATACTGTCACATAAAATGTTATCCTTTCAGTCTTAGTTTCTTCATGTTATTGAATAACTAATGCATAAGTTCACCACAAGTCTTAAAGAAAAAACAAAAATGCCCTTGTTGATCTACATTGCTTGCTTTGTCTTGCAGAGTGGGAAATCTGCTGCCATCTATGCTTGTGCCAGAGATCAAGGATTTCAAATTATTGAGGTACTGCTTAATGGAGAGTAAAATTGCTAAGTTTTATTTCATGTGATAATAATACACCTTCCATCCCCCAAAAGTAAAGCATGTTGGTAGAAAATGTGTGGTTTTTTGGTTAACAATATGTGCTTATTTGTGTACTAACTTCTGAAGGGGCATGCTTATTAGTTGAACTTTGTTAATTCTGTTCCACCAGTTTTTACTTTGTTTTAGTGTGGGCACACTCAATGAATGAAAAAACACTTAACTGCAAGCTTATAACATCGTTTCAGAGATTGCCTCCCGTTGTTTCATTGTTTACATGCCTCTAGCCAATATTTATAAATTATGGTGTAGTGTTCATTGTTTTGTCCCATGATTGTTCATGAGTTTATTATGTACTTTAAACCCAAGCTAGCTGACACGTAAACTAATCACTAGATTTACTAGACAATCAAGTATTACTTGAATGTTATTAGGTACCTTAGGTTACCCACTGACCTCTAGAACAATAGGACTTTATGTCATGAAATTCTGTATATGTTTGTATGCTTTGACCATGTTTTATGTATGTGTTAGGCTTAAAAGTTTCAATTATAATTGGATGCTTGTTAAGACCTCGTCTGGTTCATGATATATCTGTTTTGTTTCCCTTTCTCCCTAGATCAATGCATCAGACTGGCGTAGTGGAGCACTAGTGAAGCAAAAGTTCGGGGAGGCTGTTGAATCTCATTGGCTCCAACGGTTTGTCTAAAAATCAATTTTAGATTTCTTATAGTGCCAAGCTTTGAGAAACCACATTTTTCTGCAACTGAGTGAATGAATACATTGTAAGCATAACATGATGTGACAAGAAAAAGTGAAAAACTAGAATCCAATTGATATGGAAAATAGTTACTCTGTTAGGACTCAGGAAGGGTGTCTATACAACATTGCCTTTCAGAAGCTAAGCACAAAGGCAGAAAAGGTAAAAAGGATCGAAGTTGAAGGTCTTAATTATTTTGCTTGGTAGGATATCGCTATAGTACTAAAGTTGGTAACTCGGTATCACATGAGTAGTTAATAGTCTCAGTTTTTATGTGCTTCCGGATGAGCTGACGATCCCTTCATCACGGGGTTAAAACAATGTTAGGAAAATGATTAATTATAGATTAAGTATAAATATGGTTCAAGGTTTCCTTAGTTGCACCCACCTATGTCATTTATGCAGTTCTTACAGGCTGTACTGACTTACATGAATGGATACACAAGTTAAGAAAATCTGAGCAGGTTTCTTCCGTGTCTTCTTTGTGCTTTGACTTCCATCACCATCCAAGTTGGCTAATCAAGGCCTTCCAAATGCATATTTAGAAGTTGCATGCCCAAAATAGAAGCTGTAGTTTGTACATCATTATTGCTTGAGCATAATCAAGGACATGAATTTATAAGTAGAATACTTGTTTTGTTTCAGCACAGTAGAAAATGGAACAAGTACCGAAAAAAAATCCTTATCAAACTTCTTCAGGGCCGTTGACACTGATATGCAATGCTCCAATGATGAAGTAATTGAACTGATACACTTGCCAGATGAGGAGTCGGGGGATGTATATTCATCACCTAAGAAATCAGTCAATAAGAGACCTACTAATTGTCAGAATGAAGTGAAAACCTTGATTCTTTTTGAAGATGTGGATGCTTCGATTTCTGAAGATCATGGCTTTATATCTACTATACAGCAACTTGCAGTGACTGCCAAAAGGCCTATGATATTGACAAGCAATAGTAAGACCTTGTATTAGTAAGTTTCCTTTTCTCGCCTCAAGCTGACTAACATCTGTTCATCAATTATTAGGTGGCAAACCTGCCCTCCCGAAAAGTTTGGACAAGTTGGAGTTAAATTTTTCTCTCCCATCAGTTGAGGAGCTACTTGGACTTGCCAATATGGTATGAATTGCCAGTGATTTTATTATAAAATCCTGTTTTGGTTATCTCTCATTTTTACAGCATTGTGCTGCCATTTTAGATTTGTGCTGCAGAGAAAGCTGAAATTCATCCGTATTTGCTTCAAAGATTTGTCAATCATTGTCGAGGAGACATCCGCAGAACTATACTGCTACTCCAGTTCTGGTGTCAGGGTCAAACTCTTCGGACAGGCAAGTTTCATCAACTTGTTTCTTCTTTGCAATATTAGTCTGAAAAAAACAAAGGAATCAAGTAACCACATGCAGAGTGAACTTGGATTGTCAAACGGCCTCATTTAAACTTGTTTTTTTATCCAGGGAATGATCAGCCAATGACATATTGGCCAGTTCCGTTTGACCTTGATGCTGGACATCACATTTTACCAAAAATAATACTTTGGGCTTGTCCTTCACGGCTCTCGGAGCTGGTGGAGGTAGAGATTGCCAAGTCTTTGGCATTGATAAGGGAAACCGAAAGTGTCATGGGTGAAATTAAGGTTGATGAGGTAAACTATTATAGCTCTGAAGATATACGTATGCGAGAAAATGAACAAGACCCTATTGAGGTGAAGAAGGAGAAGATGTTAAGCTTTCAGTCACTTGATGAAGCAGAATGTGCACCATTTGAGGTTGATCCAGAGCTTTTGGATATCTGTTGCTCTCCAGTCGCATCGACTCAGAAAAATAGCCGGAAAAGGGTTAATACAGTTCTTTCCTCAGATTCTGAAGATGAATTTGCATGTGGAAACATTCCTCTCACTTCAACTGGTGAATTACATGAGATGAAAAACACTTTTCATTGTTTATCCACTGAAATACATCACAACCCAGCTGAGCCAGCCTTTCAATTCAAAGTTGACAATTTGGAAGAAAGTTGTTCTCGGCTTCCACAAATTGTTGATAATTCCCTCGTGGAGGATGCAAGCAGATTACATGACATGTCAATTGTTCCAGAATCGACTTTTGTCCATGAGACTGAGATTATCCAGGAAACAGAGTTATTTTCCACAACTGTAACTTATTGTAATTTTTCCAAAGAAGCAGAATCAAATTGGGCATTCCAAAACCAAGATTCAATGCCCGACCTCAATACTGCTGCTGGTTCTCAGCTGGCTAAATCTTTGCATATATTCCCGAGTGACCTTGAAATGGTAGGAAGCGATTTTGTTGCTGTTACAGCTTCTGGATGTCAAGAAGAGGTTGGGGATTCTCTTTCAAAATCTGAGCCAGATGTTCCTAGAGAGTTTCAACTTTTGGATGAATGTAGTCGAGTGGATATCGTGAGGACAATGAAATCCCTAGGCTGTGCAGTAGCTGATCGGAAAATTGATATCATGAAAGAAACATGGAAAAGCCTTCATAATCAGTCTGGGAATTTCAAAAAGTACGTCACTGCAGAAGAGAGATCTACTTGTCAAGTTTTGAAATTTTCACATGGAATGAGTAATTTGATCTCAGAGGCTGATTTATTACTTAAAGACTGCCATACGTTATTATGTGTAAGTACATTGTCCATTTAGATGCACCTTTTTCTTTACCATTCAGATGTGCATATTGAAATATAGGTTTTTCTACCACAGGATTCTTTGTCGCCATTGATGATTCCTAGTGAAAAAACACATTCCTATAATTATGACGATAATCAATTGGAGATTTCATCAATTCTAGCTCAGCATGGAATGTGCTACTACGCTAAAGAAATTGCTTCGTTACAGTCAACAATGGGATGCCAAAACAATTTGGATTTGGCCTCAGAGATGTTGTCGTCCTCAGCAAACTCAGTTGCATTAGGCAAACTGGCTAGCCAGAACAGGAGAAAGGCCAATAGATCTAGTACAGAAACGACAGAATGCTCTTATATTCTAAAAAGGTATGAGATTAAACTCACTTGATGTCCAATCTCATTCACTTACACTGTTTGTTTTCCTCTTTAGAAGGCGGAATAAAAGTAATTAGCCACAGGCTATTTGTTAGCATAAGATATCTATTCTCGGTGATATAAACCTCGGTCCCTTTTTCCCTTTTTGCTAGTGTTACCTATATCCCACGATGCAACTAATTCCAAACTTATCTTGTTTTGAGAAGCAGTGAATCAGACTTAGCCCTTGACGATATACTTCATACTGCAGTCCCTTCAAGGTCATACCTAGCTGCTAAGGGTAGTGCATTTCATGAATACATCTCAACATTAGGCCAGATTTCAAGATATGAAACCTCTCGTTTGTCCAACTCTGTCGACAATAAGAGAAAGGGAAGAAGGTATGAGCTCTCTGTCAAGCTTCCTCCTGCAATGCTAGAAATTTATTGCTATGCTAGTAACATTATGTTGGTTTTGCACAGAGGTCGTGCCCCTCAGAACTATTTGTGCGGTTCGTTAGCAATGTCATCAGAGGAAATACAGTTGCTGGATCGGCATACCAGCTACGGAGAAGGTCATCGTCTTGCTGGTGATGGAAGTCTCAGATAATAAATCTCAGGCAACATTTATTTGCATAGTTAAAAGCATGCTGATTTCAAAGGGTTCTTGTTGAGGGAGGTTCATTAATTTTCATAACCACAGGAGATTTTGCTAATTGTAGGTGTTTTTTTTGTTTATTTTTTAGTTGGAATTTTAGGCCCAGTTGTAGCATTTTAAAAGGTATAGTGATCTAGCTCTTGTTCAATTAAATACGATGGAAAGTAGCAATAAAGGGTCATATTTATATGACATGCTTAGAAATTTTCTTGATCATTCTTATGCTTAATTGATGTTGGATATTAATTTTAAGTTGATCTATCACACTTTTTGAAGAATCGAGTTATGACCATAAAATTTGTACTACTCCAAATTTCAAAAGAAAGAAATAAAAATTCATATATTTGTTGACCAAAATTATAAAATTGGATAAAATATCCATATACGTTGAGATCCTATAATATAAAGTCACTGTTTAACCAAAAAACATAGAACGCTCTTGCAAGATCATCCTTTATTTTAGTAGTATAATTAAGATAAATTTCCGCTAAAACTCAAGAATTATGTACTGACATGGATTAATAATTTAATGTACTCAAATATGTATCAAAAGCATCAACTTCAACCTTCAATTTTCTTCCTTTTTTCTCTGTCCCCAACTCTTTACTTTTGTAATAGTATTTTCTATGTCCCAACTTAAGTGATGCATTTCATGATGACATAAGAATTTTAAAAGTTTACTCCCTTCGTTTCATAGTGAAGACATTTCTTTTTGCCACGGAGATTAAGAAAAATTATGTTAAATCAGTTAAGTAAATGAAAAATAAATTAGGAAATGAAAAAGATAGAAAAATGAAGAGAGAATAAAGTAAGAGAGAGTAAAGTAAGTGAGAAGAAATGTGTTCACTTTTACTAAAAAGAAAAATGACTCCAATACTATGGAATGTACCAAAATAGCAAAATGACTTAACTACTATGGAACGAGAGATTAGTATTTAGTGAGTTAGAAAGAGAGAATAAAAGTTCAATTTTGTCAAAATAGTAAATGTGCCACTTAGTTTGGAACGAAGAAATACTAATAACTGGTGCCTACTCCATGGTTTATGTTTGGCGAAAGCTTTGAGCTTCCGAAGTTTGGAGGTGGAAATTGATAGTTTCATTGGAGTGTCCATCAATTGTAGATCTATAGTGCAAGGCGTGCGTGACTTGCTTCTAGATTTTGATTTGGTGGTGGTCAACCTGCATAGGGAGGAGAATTTTGCTACGGCTTTTCTATCTCATGGCACTTATAATTTTCATAGAGGAGTTCATACTTTAGAATCCCCTCTCATAGGACTTGGTATTTCGATGTTGCACGATAGACTTAGTATTTTCTTATGCTCGCTAATTTATCTTTGTAATCAGGTGGTAACCTACCTTCTCTCACCGAAAAAAAGTAGAAACTCATCACTATTTGGGAAGAATAAAAAGACTCAAACCGGAAAGAGAGAAATGAGCATGTCAAAAGACATTAGCATTTGCAATAGCTAAGAAGTTAGAAGTGCTTACATACATAGATACATAGCTAGGAAGTAGAAGTTAGAAGTAAACATATCCAAAGTTAGAAGTGCTTAAATAGCTAAGAAGTAAAAGCATAGTTGTATAAAGAGATCAGCACAATTCAGTCTCAAACTTGAGTGAAATCCCCATACTGAAGAGCTCCTGGCAGAGCAGCTTAGCCCCATAAGGCACATTCACTCTCACCACATCTTCCACAGCCTCACAGAATCGACAATAGGGCCCACGAACCCTCCGACCACCAACCACCGTTCGCTGGATCACACCCGCCACATTCTTGCACTTCCTGCATATGTGCATCTGGGACGAACCACTGAGGGTGAACAGCCGCTTGTGCAGGTTGGCTGCTGCACCGTGGGCTATGAGGCAGTCTCTTTCCATCTCACCAAACTTGATACCACCGAAACGCTTCCTGTCAGCCACGGGCTGACGAGTAAGAGGGTGCAGCGGCCCGGTGTTCCTGAACTTCACCTTGTCCTCAGCCATATGGGTGAGACGCTGGTAGAATGTCGGACCCATGAAAATAAGAGTTTCAACTTTTTCACCTGTGCGTCCATCGTACATTCTTTCACCTCCCCATCGGGAATACCCAAGCCTGACAGAATGTCACAGTCATAAGTTGCAGAGTCTAGATACGCTACAGCACTGTAAATGGAACAAGAGGGGCCAAAACAGATCTCATGGGTATGGCAATTCGATATAGAAACCTTTTCTTCAAGTTGTTTGATATGATCCAAGGGAATATATCTTCATACTTCCACTGATTTAGTGAGAGTAGGCTGGGGTGAAAAATAATTAACTTTTTGAACAGTCCTAACTAATAAGCATAACTTTTTCTGCCCTAAGATGATGTATTCAATTATCAATGATGAAACGTAAAAATTAGGAGTCAAATAACATTATATTCACAAGTAAGATGGAAGCCGCTAGTAGTTACACTTTCATTTCCAACACTTGAATTAATCTATTATGAAGTCAAAAAATTAAAAATCTCTAGCATTGATAGATAAATACCTGTGAAGTTGGGACGTTATATCTTCAACAGAAGGAGTGCAAAATGGGGTTGCATATTTTAGTCCACCAGACCACCACCAAGTGCAATCCCTTTGCCTAGGGCAGCCTCCAAAAGTTGTCCAGGCGTTTGTCGAGAAGGAAATGCATGTGGGTTTATCACAATGTCTGGAACTATTCCTTGAACGGTAAAAGGAAAGTTCTCCTGAGACTCCAGAAACCCCAGAACACCTTTCTGCCCGTGCATGCTCGAAAACTTGTCCCCCAGGCATGGAGAGCGAACCTGGAATATCCACAAGTGTACCCAAGAACAAGACATGGGAAAAGGAAGAAAATTAGCATAAGTGCATTACAGATTTGGTCTTCTGTGGGTTCACCTACAAGAATGCATTCTATATATCCCAGTGTAAACAGCACTAGTAGTCCCTTAAAACAGTCACATGCCTCTGAGCATACTTTGATTTTTCGTCATTTCATTGAAGAGGCAAAAAGTGTGTATAGAAATGCGAAATAGGAATACACAGTGTATCATACTACTATCTAGCATTTGAGCATACTTACTCAGCCGTTAAAGTGTATCATACTCTTTAGTCTTAAGCATCTAATTCATGGAGTTACGGAGGCAAGGATAAATTATGTTCCCTAAAGGAGCCTGCTCCTAAAGACAAGCAGTGTCATACAATACGAATCTCAAAGAGTTATTCACTAAAGTAGACTACTCCAAAAACTGTACAAATACATAATCCATAGTATGAAAAGCCAGAGAATCAGCAAAGAGAAGCAAACAAAGAGTATCAAGAAAGAGAAAAAGTCGAGGGAAATCACAGTAACTCAGAGTATGAGACACCACAATCACAAAGAGTGTATTTCAAGTTGACAAGTGCGAACAAGCAGAAACTGTATGTACAGAAGAAATGATGGATTAAGCAAGGACATGGAAGGCAGTTACTCTGGGGATAGTATAGCTGATGAGAGTTTGTATCAACTCTAATGTTGGGGTTTGTGGTTAAGTAACCTATGGCTTGCTGAGAATGCTTGGCAGATTGGTAAAGAACTCTCCTAGCATGATCATGATTGGCAAAGGGAACTATCCCACAGTTCAAACCTAGTAGGATTGAACTATCAAACTCGCAGTGGGTATACTTCACAGGTGGGTTATCTAACACAGCTGTGAACAGGTAGTCAATTCCCCATGCAGTCTGACAATCTTCCTCCTCCTCTGGTCCTATGAACTCAACTAGGCCATTATCCAGAAGGGACTGAAATAAAAAGTCTCCTTTCAAATCTTTAATCTTCTTTAAGTTCTGGACAACAAACAGAGGGCGCAGTATCCTTCCAGCATCAGCAAATATACGCACTTCATCCTGATGCTGATCTCTTTTGATCTCAATCTACAACAGAAAAAAAGAGAAAAAAAAGAAATCAGTACACAAGAAATAACATATTACAGCCACATGTCTCAATTTGAAAGGGAATTGCAGCAAAGCTCACGCTAACAGCACTATAAAAGATGTTCCACGTTGAACATTCACCACCCTTAAAGCGATATTATCATTATGTTTTCAGCTTTTACAAAGAGAGAATGTGGATGCTAGATGCTTCAGATTACAAAGAGAGAATGTGGATGCTAGATGCTTCAGATTACAAAGAGAGAATAGTCTCAAGGTAGAACAAGAATGTTCTCATACATATCAAAAGTAGACGAATGTGTATAATAAGAGACGTGCAGATTAGACAACACTACTGATCAAATAGCACGGATGATAAACTTTAGGAATTGTGACTATTTGACGAATTATGTGATGCTAACATGAAAGAAAAAAATATTAACAAATTTAAAAACCATAAGCCAAAGAAAAGCAGCAGCAAGTCTAGACTTATTCTGGGATTCCAGCATGATTAACCTACGTAGTAATGGGACATTATACACTTCAAAATATTCATTCTAGTATCTACCAAGTAAAATGCTAGAAGAAAAGATCATATGAGTTGAAGACAACCTGCTGAGGTACTTCCATTTTGCGGCGCTTGTGTCTCAGCTTAGCAACAAATGACGACGAATCTTTGCACACTCCAACCCAATCTCCATCCAGAAAAACTTTGTGTCTCCCACCGAGCAAACAACAATCATCATCAACCAAATTTTCCATTCCACACTCGAGAAAGTTTTTTACAATGCTTTCTCGTCCCAGCATATTATTACTGACAAGACCCAGGCTGGCCAGATTCTTGACCAGATCACAGTTTTCTCCATCTGGTGTAGAGAGAAAGCAAACCTTACCCCAGTGAGATGGGTGCCTGCAACAGCCAGTTTGACAATCATTGGATACTTATTTTCTTACCCAAAATATACAATGCTGATACCAAGCTCCTTATAATGAAATAAAACAAATCATGAAAACTTACGGGTATCTAGCATCACTAACCCTGCCTGTGTATGAGACCAGCTGCCGAGTTCTTCTCATATCACACACTGCCTGCAAAGAATTTGTTCGCCTCAGATTAGCAACTACACCAGACAGCCTTTCCATTCTCTTGTAAGGGTGCACCCATGCTCCAGTTGAAAAGGCTCTGGAAAGACCATTAGTGATGATCGAGGCATCCAGGTAGTGGTCGATGGACTGCACCTCTCTATCTTTTTCGAGGTCTCTCTGTATGGATTTAACCACTTGCCTCTCTGCATGTTTGATATGTACAGCAAGTTCTCGTTCAAGAAGCTCACCTGCCAACTCCACTCTCTTGTTCCTAAAATCATCTCTGTTGTCAACTTTGCGCCGTCCTCTGTAAGCATCCAGCAGGCACTTGACCATATAAGCAAGAAAAGAAGCTTTCTGCTGCCGACTCCTAAGGTTGGGAAAGAGATAGGTGTCTATTAAAACCTCCAGTGATTCTGTAGGTGGAAACTTATGGCCCTGCATCAGTTTCATGATATGCCCTACTGCATTGCCAGCCTTACAGAAACCTTCAAATTTCTTATCAGCGTCATGTATTGATGGCATGAGTATATTTGCAATTGTAGAGTCCTCCTCAGTGTCAAGACCAATCAGCTTGACCACCTCTCTATCATTTGGAACACCCAAAGCAAAGAACAAGAGCCAAATAGGAACCTCCGTGAAATAAAAGTATACAGTAAGGATCTTGTCACCGGCTTTCAAATGTTCCACTTTTGGAACTAACTTTATATACACTCTTGTCCTTTTCAAGACTGGACGATATGCAATGGTCCAGATAGGATCTTTAGCCACCCACAACCTTTTAAGGCATATTTGCTCCTGGGCAATGAATGTCTACACCAATCGTTGATGACAATTAATCAACTGTTTGAAGCAACTTTAAGCCAACAGAAGACAATGAACTTGGTACAGCTTAAAATGTCAAAGGATTTTTCATAATAAAGTAGTGTAGCAAAATGCCAATATTGATAGCTTATGCCAACAACTTAGACTACTAAGCTTACTAAAATCATTCACATATTAAATTACTAAAAATTAATTTTCCAAGTTAATTAAAATTTTCCATTAGTTGGAACAAGAGACAGAAATAATAAGATTTAGCAACACAAAAATCAGATTGCAATAATTTCTCTCAGTATTCCAATTTTTTACTAGTTAGTAGTACTATGAATTAATGAAACAGTAAGTCTGACCTTCTCAGCCCTTGATAACAAAATAACCTCCATGATCAAATTCACAATCTTTTTTTTCTTTACCATCAGGTTCGGGTCTACTCATCCAGCACAAGTCTGATTTTACCATGACAGGAAGTCTCCCAAAGTTAACTTCAGTCTGATACTCATTCAATATTGTCTTCTCAACAACAATATTTACACCAGTTTTGAATTTGTCACTTCTGGATGGACTTTCTGTATACACCTGAAAGGATGAAATTATTAGAACAACAATATTCATTCAATATTGTCTTCTCAATAACTTCAGTCTGATACTCATTCAATATTGTCTTCTCAACAACAATATTTACACCAGTTTGGAATTTGTCACTTCTGGATGGACTTTCTGAATACACCTGAAAGGATGAAATTATTAGAACAGATTGGAATCTGAAAGAGCAGAAGAGAAACAAAATGAAGGTGGTGTCAGAAATCTACGTATCTGCATGAGTTTGTGGTGCTCCTCCAAGTGGGAAACCTGGGATTAGCTGACAAACTAGTCTAGAATTATTAAATTGGTAAAGCAACTAAGGTTTTTAGAAGAAAGTGTATGAGCATTAAACCAAGAATCTAATTGCTCTGTAAATTAGATAGTTTTAATAGCTTGTCAAATATGCAATCAGATGCTCTAGCAACTATAAAACGCAAAAATAACTATGCATACATTGAAAATATACACAAAAAAAACTATGCATACATTGGAAATATACACAATCTCAAATTATTATACTACAACGAAGAAGAACAGACCATCTATTTACCTGAAGATGAGTCCCAACTTTGATCCTGGATGAATAGGTCATATTTTGAAGATGAGCATGCCTCGGCAAAAGCTCCCAAAACTCTTTAGCACCATCAGTTGATGAAAACTTCTCACCATTCCAGAATGTCGGGTGATCAAGCGTGACTTTTCCAAACCTAAGCGTTGCACGCTTCCACTCACCATCTCCCCTTTTCGTAGGGTCATATCCGGGTTCGATCATAATCTCCCCAACAGAGTCAAAGACTCGTTGAATCCCATGCTTAACAAAATCATTATAAGAGTTTATCTGGTGGCTAATCAAACCAAACTGCTCAAAAAATGGTTATCAAAGCCTTCTTACAGAAACCTTTCAGGAAGCTTTTGTCAAGTTCTTGCAGGGCACAGTCCACCTCATCTTCAGAATCAGAATAGCCGAAGTCTACATCATCATCAAATTCCATCCGTGTCGAACCATTTGAAAACTTCTCGTTTATGGTGCTAGGTCCTGCTTCTTCTGTAAAATCCCACCCATCCATCTGTACCCAAAGTCCAAACTTAATAAATCACACTCAAGTTTTTATGTGCCCTAATTGGTATAAACAGGGAAAACTGTGTTCGTGCTCCATCACTATAGCAAGGTAGTCAAAACACTATGAGCCAAAACGAAACAGCTCCGGATAATGAGGAAAATGCAGTATATTGTGATGTTAATTAACAATTCCAGAACCACAAAAGAGTTGTATTTCAAACAAAATCACGTTAGATCGCACAAACAACCACTCCAGAAAATGTACATAAACCAAAATTCCCCAACAATTCTCACAAACATAAGGTCACATTGACATTTTCCATCATCCGCGTGAAATACAAGCAACGAATCCACATGCATTTCCTTTCTGTAAAACGCACATTCCTAGCACAAATGCGGGAAATATTTCGAGTGGAAACATACAAAATATAAAAAATACTGCGAAATCAAGTAGAATGGGAGAAACCTACCTTGATTCCAGCCTATTTGAACCGATTATTTTCACGATTTTTGGTTCATCCACTTTCATATAAACTCTGCAATTATGTACTCCTCCTCCAGCAGTGTCAGCTTAGAGTTTTAACAACATTTTCTCCTCAGCTAAATGAGCCAAGAACACGTGAACGCAACTGCAACCTGACGTGACAAAGGGGAGTCGGATTTCAAGAATTAACGCGAGGATTTCAAATTTCGATCGATACGCACCTTGAGATTTCCAGCGACGTTGAAGGTCACAGCAGTGGTGGAGTGAATGACGTAAAAAATCGAGAAATTGAGGCAGAAGGCCAGTACTCCAGACCCGAAAATGATGACGAGGGATGAAAAGAGAGAGGGGCACGTGAGGAGCCAGTCCGTGACCCCTGGCCCTTCCAGCACCATGGCCGGTCCAGCCAATATCATAGTTGCGAAAGGAGCCATGTAGTAAACTGTGTTTATGCTGCAGTCGGCTCAAAAACATCAACTTATAATCAGTAGATATCAAACGGAACGAAGCTGTCAAAGCAAGACGTCAAAAGAATTTTCCTAAGACGTCGTGATTATATAAACGAGGAGTCCTTTGAACCGAATATTTTCCTAGAACAAATTCTTTCATCACAAATACTTAGCTCTCTCTTCCCTCCACAAAGTTATCAACAGC
Source organism: Salvia hispanica (assembly GCF_023119035.1). Lineage (NCBI taxonomy): Eukaryota > Viridiplantae > Streptophyta > Magnoliopsida > Lamiales > Lamiaceae > Salvia > Salvia hispanica. The sequence goes on along the minus strand of NC_062966.1, from coordinate 26,332,673 downwards.
AGCGACACAAACTAAATAACTGTTGAAATGAATCTCAATACAGCCGAGAACGATGAGAAAAATATGTTTCTTGGGAGGGAATATGATGCACTAATTAGAAAGGAATACCCTTCTATAAAACACCAGTGAGAAAGTAAGGGAACTTATTCGAGAAACTATTACTTCAAGTCAAAATCAAACTTAGGAAAATGGACGTCGAGGAAGAATAAATCACGAATGCTATTATCTCTAATCTCTTTGTTGTTATTCTTGGTCAGAAACAGTTTATGATGGACATGTAGAGGTGAAGAAGGACTATGATTGTTACCTGTCAAATTTGTACCCGTGCAACAAAGACTCTGCAAGAATGGTTTTTGTGGATGTAGCAATGCAACCAAATAAAGCAGCGCAAAATCCTAGCATGTTAAAACTCAGCTCTGTGACTGACGAGAGTAGAATCCCTCCAACAATCGGAATCAGAGCAGCCCAAATTCGCCAGTCGAAGTGCTTTTTCCAGATTAGCCACTGCAAGATGACTTTCAAAAGCCAAAAAAGTTATTCAGCAATGCCACGCTAATTTTTCAAAAACCACCAGAATTTCATTCAATATAATCTACTCCATCAACGTTCATTCATGTAGGTAAACGGAAATTGTTCGCAAATCATTTGTATGTGACATCCCAGTTTTTCAAGATTGGCTTCTAGCTAACAGTTCTAGACATATCGAGATTGTGATTTGAATTTCATTCAACACTCACCTGTTGTTGCAGGGGTGAACGACTTGATCGTTTGCATGAAGGAAACAGGAATATAGCGAAGGCTCACGTTTCCCAAAACAATGTTTATGCAAAATATAAACGACATGGGAAAAATTCTCCTCCAGCGATCTTCTGGATCAACATGAATAAGAGGCTTAAGTTTCAGCACTTTAATAACCAAGTATGCACCAATTGCCGAAGCAATGAAATGAATACACGATACTGTTAACGGAAACTTGAACTCCAGCTTCTGCAAAGATAAAGGCAGTTAATTTTGCAAGCAACAACATATGAACAAACAACATAGTAAAAAATTCAGCAAATTGACACACCAATCAATATCCAGAATACACACAATTACACTCTACAAACATACACATATAAAAATGAATACGGCATGTAACTAGACTGACGAAAAGTCATCCACATACGATGCATTTCAACAGGGATTTGAGCATAAATTCTCTATGCTGACACTCACACAATGCAATCTAGATACATGTTATTAACATTGAAACAAATAGGCAACCACTACATATTGCACATTCAAATTATGCAACCACATATATGTACAGATGCACATTTATACTAGGCTATTACTAGCAACACTGATATATAGATATATAAACACCCCTATATCCACCAGGCCAAAAAATTCCAACTTTGAAGCTAAAAGGTTCAAACTTCACAGAGCACAAATGCTTCAAAATAAGAGAAAAAAAGGAGTCTTTTGGCTATTTTGAATTTTCCTTTTTAGGGGACGTCAGAATGGAAAATAGATAAAAGTATAATATTCTATTTATATTTGATATACAAATTTTAAGAAATACTACTATTAATAGTAAAAATTTGATAAATATGAATCATATTTTTACAGTAGTTTATTAATAAAATAGGAAAATATTAATTGAAAAAATTGACGAAATATGAATCATATTTTTAGTAGTTTAATATACTAATAAAAACGAATATAATAATTTTATGTAGGGTGAGATTCACTAGTAATTTTTAAATTTAATTAAATGTAGCTTAATCAGTTAATCATAGTAGATAAATAGATGGATGCATTAGCGTGTATGTTAGGGAAATGATAAAATTCACTTTATTGATGTGTTAATGATGAGATGGATACTATTCATTAATAGGAATTGGAATAGCAATTAATTTAGTTAATAAATGAATGATAACACAAAAGTAACGCAATAACAAAATGGATGCATTGAATACTTATTTCCAATTTTACCATTTTGGTGGAGGCCGAATTTGGTCTGACTTTTTTATAATTAAATTTGGTCATATTTTATGCGAATAGTATTTTTTAAACAAATCTTTTTTTGGTAATGACTATTCAAGTTTTTCTGTGAGTAGATCAGTTGCTCTATTTCAGGTCAGAAATCTCCCACTTATAATTGTACAAAATTGTTGCTATTTCTTCTCCCGGAAAATAAATGTATTAATTAATTGGATGGATTTCAGATAACATTAATTAGACACCGATAACCGAAAACATAATCAATTTTCATAATAATTTTACGTAAATAAATAAATTTGGTACCAAATCAGCCTAAGCCCCACATATGAAATAAAATGGCCTATATTATTATTATTATTATTATTATTATTATTATTATTATTATTATTAAATCAATTGGATAGAAAGAGTAATATATTAATAATTAATTACTATAGAGAAATATAGTTTTGATCGTAGCAAATTGGCAATACCTTTTGAGGTGAGTATTGAATATTTTTCGAATACAAAATAGGTGCATCAAAATAAATAATACAATACTACTGTAAGTCAAGACTTGGGCGAATTACAAATACTAGCAATATATTTATCGTACATCTTCGTGTGTTCCTATTTTCCTGAAAAACAGCATTGATATAAGGTGTCAAAAATGGCATCGCCATAGCTTGTCATGTGCATATAAAGATTGTTTAGGGGGAACTTTATTATACTACTCTTATAATTTATGTGTATTATATCGAGATGATCGATTACAATTTTTGTCCCTATACGTGAAAAGAGATTAACCATTCCATAAGGGGATTATCGATTTTCAAGATTGTATCCCAGATTAAATATGTAGTGTATTTGGTTCATAGGATTAAATTCAACAATTCAGTCTTAGATGGATAATCATAAGATAATTAATCATAACTAACCCATTATAACTAAAATAATCTCATAAACCAATCCTAAATTGTATATTGGTATTAATTTATCTAGGAAACCGAATACTACCAATATTATAGATATATATTTAGTTCCTATATAAGTTTTGTTTATGACAAACAATGCACATATTATTACCATAGGCATATACATAGTACCTCCATCTAAAAAAATCTTCATCAATCGCATGAGTTTTAATACAAATTTGTAAAATAAAAGAGATAGTAAAAGATAAAGAAATAGTTGAAACGTTGATGTGTCTCATCTTATTAAATAGAAAAATCTTACTATAAATTGATAGAAACTAATCTGTACAAAATAATAAAAATGACTACATGAACGAATGTATTACGGAGTACTATATGTTAATTCAACATTCATACAAAATATATATAATGAGTTAAGAGAAAATAAAGTATTAAAAAGGGTAAATATTTTTTATTATTAAAAATGAAATGACTAACATATAGTAGCACGACTGAAAAACTACTACCTCCGTCCCAAGGAAGATGACCCATTTCTTGGGCGACATGAGATTTTATGCAGTTATATTTTGTGTGTTAAGAGGAGAGAGTATAATAAGAGAGAGGGAATAAAGTAGAGATAAATGTGTTTCCATTTTCAGTAATGGGTCATTTTAGTTGGGATAAACAAAAAAAAATAGTGGGTCATCTTCAATGAGACGGAGGGAGTACTACTTATACTTATAATATATAATAGGAGACAAAATAAAGAATTCCAACCTTCCAATGCCCCACAAAAAGTACAATGAATATTCATGGAAGATGCTTGGATACTTCCAAATAACAAATTCACGTTACTAGGGCCAAATAGAATTAAACAAAATCAAAATTCTTGTGCTCCATTCTACACACTGGAAGACAAACACTACAAGAGAGCAATGCCAAAATTCTTGAAATCTCTTATTCCATTTAATAAAATTCAAGGGAAACAAAAAAAATTGTTTAGTTGATAAAATAATTTTCTCTTTTAACCAATAAATAAGAGATTCGAGCCAATGCAAAAACGAGTTAAATAAAAAATAATGACTACATCCATCCAAAAAAAAATCAGTCATTATCTTTTCCATTTTGATTTGTCCAAAATTAGTTCATTTATACCATTAGGCATTAAGACGCATCACTAAACACTACACACTACTAATGGCGTGAATTCCACTTTTAACTAATATTCCTTCAATCATTTTTCTCTTTTTCTCTCTTACTTAATATTTTCGCATTAAAACTCGTGTCATCCTTCCTCTATGAAACTATTTTTAGGACACAAAAAGTGTATTAATCATCTTTAAAAGAGCAACATGCTTCTCATGCTTGTAACTAACTTGTAGCCTTTTCTGAGGCCCAGTAACTAAGTAGTTCTTCCTTTGTCCGTCATTAATAATTCCATTTGGGCAAAACACGAGTTTTAAGAAATACTCCATCAAGGAGCGTGAATGAAAAAAGTTAATTGAATGTGATACTTAGTTACAAAAACTAAGTATCACGTGAGACATGTAATGACGAATATCCCGAAATTGCAAAATGAAACATTTAATGACGAATGAGAGTGTACATAACAACAAACACCTGTATAATTTCCCTTTGGAAAAGTGCCAAACATCATAGTTAGTAGCATGCGTGCATAGTATGCAAAGGTGGCCAATTTAAGAGATGATGTAAAAGTCACATAAGTAAAAGGGGTGGTTTTTGGTGAAGCAGCAAGCAAAGGTTCACACACTTAAGGAAATAAATAAATTATTTCACTACATTATAAAAAGGGTGGTGCACATGTAGCTAAGATATTAATGAGCCAAGCATGTAAGAGAATCAATTCTAACAAACTTGCTGTGACAATTCAATAAAGGCAAACAATGGAAACACTGCACATGGTCAGGATTCAAAGCTTCTTCCAAAATAAGATTTGCTATCAGTTTTTCATCAACAAAAGATTACTATTATTTCAGATCAAAATTCACCTCTAAACAGCAAGTACAGTAACTGAAATGACCACTGTTTCTCGCCTTACTGCCTAAACATAAAAATCAAATATCTATGAGTATGAAGCCAGCATGATACGCGAATTTTGTCATATAATTCCACTATGCACCTAGAAACAAACCTATCACATCAATAATAGATGTCAACAGAGTACGCCGATGCCCAGGAAGAAAGTAAACCAGGGAAGTGGACAAGTACCAGACCTTAGACGCAGTCAAATTCAAAGCATTGTTAATTGTGCTCCTAAGTTGGTGAGAAAGCAACTCAGAGTGGGCAAACTTCACAATCTAGTATTAAATTGATTCTATAAGCCCAGTCCACTAAAAAATGTTGGTAGATAGGCCCATCCAAGCATATACTGAGCAATCAAGCTTAATCTGTAGCAATTTCAATATTTCATACTTTTCTCTTTCCCATAATTTGAGGCCTCAGTAGATTGGTCACTCAACAAGACAGTTGATAAATGTGCAACATGCTTCTCAAGTGTTTTGTGAAATGACAATTATGACATAACCATATAACATCTAACAACTGTGGACATACAAGAAGTTGGTAATGTCACGAGGCAGATTATTGGAGTAGAACACAGGGCAGGATACTTGCAAACTTTTTCTAGTTTCATTCTGGTACCAGTTGATGCTACTTACCACAAAATGCTGGCATTTTTCTCACATCTGGATCCGATGACCTTCTACATAATGAGTCTTTCCTTGGAAGGGTTTCCTTCTTGCGCAGTGTCTCCAGCTGCAATCAAAGAACGAGGTGCATGACTATGAGAGTTTGCATACAAGACCAAGAATACTTCAAAACCATAGTGTAAGAGACATAATGCACTTTTTCCTATCACTCTTTAGTAATTTTAGGACATCATGGCCTCAAAATTAAATTTCAAAAAATAGAAAATTGCTATTGTTCTTTCAAGAATATAACTGAAAGAAAAAAAGCAAGGATATCTCTTGTAGCATAACTTTCTATAATTCCATAATCATACAAGAAGTTTCTTAGGCCAGATTGGGAGTAGAACATGGAGTTTGGTGCAATTAATATGACAAACCAGCCAAACCTTAATGGCCAGTTCGAAAAAGTGAACTAACATCTGAAACCATCTCAAGAGAAACCAGATATTGCATTTGCTATACATTAATGACTGGTGGGCAGAGACTGCCACATACTAATAAGTAATAATACTATACAGGATCACATTCTCTTCTTAACTATGATTAGTACTTTACTATGCATAAAAAAGATGTAAACACATAGAATCAACGGAAGCAAATTATGTTTTTCTTTTCTAATGGTCAGGAAGTAGTTACTTGAACAGCACACATTTTTTTAAAAATTTCCATTTAAACTGATTATATTCTGGAATTCTAGTTTGAGGGCCTTTTGTGTGCCAAAAAGACATAACTGATAACTACGCAACTACCTCGGACACGACTCCGATCACAATAGCCTCCATTTGTTTAAATCAAACTATGAACCTACAAGCACATAACTTTATTTTGTTTAACACATCAATGAGGTTTCAGCTACTCTCTGGACTAGTTTGATCACCGAAGCTAGAAATGCGCATGGAAAACAAATTTCTGCTTAATTCTTCCTCTCTTTTACTAAAGCTACCCAAAACTTAATTGCTGTCCAACTTCAGCTGTCAATTTTTTACAAGAATTTTCTACTGTACTTGGTGACCGGCCCCTTCTCATGCTTGGAAGTGTTTAATCCTACCAAATCAGTGTCTACTTCTACTAAACCATTACCATTGATCTTCGTTGCGGACTGACTAATTGACTATTCTCTTCCCCGACTGAAACACCACTTGTAATACTATTTCCCCCTCGCTGAGAGACAAATTATCGATTGTTTATTGCTTAACACAAAACTGAAAGATACATTTGGTTTACATTAAAACTTTCGTCACTCAACATGATTTTGAAATAGCAATCATAGTAACACAAACTTCCCCTAATTCAAAGAATCTGTTTCGCAATTACCATATGCTATCAAATATCAAATTACATACATATGAAACGAATCATCAACAATTGAGCTTGAATAAACAAAATCAAAATAATGCTCAAGGTACAATAAACCTCCAATTGCGCAACTCACAACACATCGATGCAGCACCAGGCGAAAAAAAAGCGGAGAGTGAAATTACCAGATACGGCGACAGGAGCAACAACATCGCCGTAGATAGCCTGCAGAGTGGAGAGTGGGACGAGAGCCTTCTCCGGATCAGCCTTTGCCTCGGCGTATAGCGTCTGCTTCCATTCCCAAATCGTATTCTTCATCTGACTGTTTGTTTTCACCAACGCCTCGTTCTCCGCCTCGAGCGCCCGGACCGTCTGCGTCTGCTCCCACGACCGCGCCGCCAGAGCGCAGAACACGGCTCCCATAAACGTGTTCACGACGGCGTCGCTGCTGGCCGCCCGATTCAGCGCTCCGATTACTCGATCCATTTCTCTCCGGCGAGGGTTTTGCCTCTTTGCTAAAACCTCTAGCTGATTTATTTCTCTCGGGCCGAGTCCATTAGGCTTTTCAACATTAATTACGGGCCGGGCCCGATTTCCATCGGGCTTCCATATATCGGCCCAACACCGAGGAGCCTATTATTATTGGCGCGAAGGTTTGCAACGAAAATGAAACATTGAAACGCTGTAAAAGCTAAATTAAATTAATATTTTGATATGATTAAAACGAAATTCCAATAACTACCTTTAAATTTTTCTCCTAATATTATTTTCAGTTTTCGGTAATTTTGTAAATTGTATTTTATTTAAATCACTATAATATCCTACCTTCATTTTAATCATATAGATTTAATTGGATTTGTTAAAAGAATTGAGAATGTAATTGCCTCATTGGTAAGGAAAAATATGAAACTTTCTATAATGCCTAAATTTTTTATGATGAATTAATGCTTGAGAGTTAAATAAAAATACATAAGATTTAAAAGTTAATTAGAAAAGTGAATTAAGCTACTATTATAATTGTGGGTGAGGAAAAATTATTATTAAAACATTCTGTATCACAACCCTTTACAGATCCAACCAAATATTGGGAGAGTTTATTCTCAAACAATCGTTTGATTCGCAAAACCTAAAATCGGTTAAATAAGTGAGAGAATCTGATTTGACGCAATCGAATTCACAGAAAATCCGAGGCGAACATTCTGCTGTGAGTTTTTCGTTTCGTTTCAAAATTTCCTTGTTGGTTTTATCTAAAATTATCAGTTTTCTGGAATTTTCAATGTATTTCTGAACTTCAATTGACTGTTATTCGTGATTTAATGCATGAATTTTTTCCCATCGCTATCGTAGTTCAATTATGCTGTGAATGTGGAAAGGTTTCTTTGGGTGGTTTCATTGAATTTCGTGGTTGGTTAATTCATGTAGTTGTATTATCATAAATTCATAACACGGATAATCTATCGCGTTTCTGTTCCTTTGCTGAATGCAATTGGTGGCTTGGCTAATGTTTTTGATACATCAATTGGCAAAGTTCACAAACAGGTTAATTACTAAGCACATGAAAGCCTAAATTTGCTGAAATTGTCTTAGGGATTCTGTCATGATGTTGCACCTTTTAAAGAAAAAGAAAATGTTGAGAAGGTTATACTTGTATTTGGGCGAATGCTGTTAGAAATCGTGAAAATATAGCCTATTGTATGATGAAGTGCGAGTTTGTAAAGTTAAGATAGCTAGCCTAGTGATCTAAAACAGGTTCATATAGTCGATGCAAATACTCATGATATTTGGGTGTTTTGTTGTAATTGCTAATCACCCTTTGCAAAAGTTGCAGTTTGGAGCAAGTTTAGTTCATGCTGAAAATTTTTAGGATGGGAATTTATTGGTTGGATATGTGGTTTGGCAGTTAGAGGGTAGGATGTACTGTGAAGTTTCTTGTATGGTTCATCTATGTTCTGTAGATAAGGGTTTAGCTTGCTGTTGATTAATCGTTTGTGTCGTTGCTTTAACGTACCAGGGGTTAGTGCGCTCTTGTTGCCTCACAGCTGATAAAATGGATGGTAATAGGTTTGGAAAAGGTATGAAAATTGCTTATAATGATGAGAGTTTGTTATTACTTTTTGGTATTGCACCATGGCTCATTTTGAGCTTGTTTTCCCTTCTCTAATTCATTTCACATGGACATAAACGAAATTTCTATTGACAAATAGAAAGCATATGCTGAAGATGCATAATAACCGCTTCCTAGAGCTAGCCTTTTAACTCTTTGTAATAGTTTGAACATTATTGTGGAGTTTCATTAGGTTCCATTTGACTTTAATGGGCCATGTCTTTTTAGACATAATGAAAAAGCCTAGAGAATATGTGGAGTTACCAAACAAGTTCAGGTTCCTCTTAATTTTATTATTCAAGGAACAGATGGCGATTAATTTAATCTAAGTTTCTGATAGTCTGAGATGTAATGACTTCCCATTTCAAGACTGGTATGCCGCATTTCAGAGCCACAAATCTGTAACATTTAAGTCTGGTCTTGTGAGCGAAAGGAATTCAATCTTTTTAGATGTTTCCCTTATCAATTATCTCAATTGCATTTCCAACATTATCAGCTTATGATTCAATTAACATTCTAAAGTAAATACTAACCAACTTGGCACTCTTGCGAAAGTAGGGCCAAGAGAACTTACAGGTGCTCGAGATCTTATAAGTCACTTCAAGTTGTTACCTCATCATGACTTTTTCTGCAAGAATCCACGTCCTGTGTCAGTACTGGACACACACTACCTCTCCAACGTTGTTGGTGACACAGAGATCAGGAAAGGGGAAGGGATGCAATTGGATCAGCTTGTTCAGACTACATTTTCAAGACATAGTTCTGCATGTATAAAGCCATTTAACTTAGATTTACTTGGAGAAGCCTTCCACCTTCAGGAATCAGCACCTGTCAACTTGTCTTCTGTAAGAAATTCATCAAGTAGTTCTTTGATATTTTGCACGTTTTTCTTGAAATTCCCATTACAGTCATTTGTTTGTTCTATTACGACTTTCCAAACTTAGGGCTCAGCTTGAGTTTCTCTATATCTAGAATCATAGCTTAACTTTGATAAATTTTTAGCTAAAATTAGTGATAACAACCATGCTGTTTTTTAGGCCGAGAAGGGAATCCCCACGATTGCTGTAAAATCCAAAACTGAGTCCAAAGTGAAGGACAAGCACAGAAAGCACAAGGACAAACACAAGGAGAAAGATAAAGACCGTAAGAAGCACAAAAGAAGTAAAGAGGAGAAGGAGAAAAAGCGAGAGAAACGCGAAAAGGTTTTTAACTAATGCCACTCCTGCTGCTTTTCTTTGGTAAAAAGTGTAACCCAATCTAACAGTTTATAGATTTACAAGCTAGTCGAATGACTTTCAACTCTTGCTTGCTTTGCACCACCATTCTGTTAAGTGAAGCACGATGTCCTTGAATTCTCCCCTTTTCTTTCATTTACTAATTGAGAAGTGTGAGAGGAAACAGAGATGTCTTATAAGTGGTTACAATCAGTCTTGTCCGAACTGTAATTTGTTTCACTTTTATACCAATCTCAAAGTTTTTCATAAATTGACTCTGATATGTAAATCATGATGGTGAGTTCAGAGAAAGAAGCGAGATGGAGATGATGATACCAGTGGAGTTAAGAAGCACAAGAAAAGTAAGGTAACATGGAGAAGAACAATATTGGTTATAGCTCCTTGATCTTTTTTTTCACCAATGCCTCTTTCTGTTCTCACTTGTTTGAATTATATGCAGCATAAGAGCTCAAAGATTGACGAGGTGGGGGCAAAATGGTTTCCAGCATAAAGGGCTGTCAATAACCTCTCCATGTCTGTACGTTCTGAGGTACAGCTACGAACTTTGCAAAACATTCTATGTTCTCCATTTTCACGGTATTCTATATCTGAGGCTTGAGCTAACTGAAAACCTAGATCTTACACAAATTCGCACAAGGTTTTGTCATTTTGGTGTTACCTGATTGTCTTCCTCGATGCAGAATATCAAGAAAGGTGAATCGTTGTATGAATTTCTTTCAAGAAGATGTCAATTGCTACGAATGATATATATGCACACGCTGGTGAGTGTTGACAACTCATGATGCCTTTCAGTCGAACGTATGAATATCTGCTCGATACAACTACAGTTCTTTGTCACCATTGCTTTTGGAATTAACTTCCAGATTAGTAGTCATTTTCAGTATTATACTAGTATATCTTACAGATGAATGACTTGAATTAGACTTGGCTAAATTTGATTTCCATCTAATTTATCCCATGCTTTAAAAAATTTCATTTCTTGCCCATCTTTAGCAGCTGCAGCGATGATTAATTTATAAAATACTCCTACTCTATTCATTCGGATTAAATGTCACATATTGATTCAACATAAGTTTTCAAAATACTAGTACTATAAAATAATGTGTGGTAAAAAGTTAGTGAAATAATATTTTATGAGTAATAAAATGCGAGTGAAATGAGATAATAGAAGATATGCTTCATTAATTAAAAATAATAAAAATGAAATAAGGCATTTAAAGATGGAAGTAAATTGACACTATATATTTTTTATATAACAAATATTACATTGGTCTTATATACTATATTAAATGAATAATAATTCAATTGTTAAAGTCTATTTTGGTAATCTTAATTTATTTTTCTATTTACAAAAATTGAAGTAACCTATCACGCTATCAATAATTTGACAATGTCTAATAGTACATCATAAGTTACATTACATGTCGTCTTAGTCATGAGATTGATATTAGTGTAGCCAAGTAAATCAAACATATTATTAATGTTATTATTTTTATAAATTGTGAAAATAAAAGCTTGATATCTCTATAATTTTAAATTAAATAAAATAAATAATAATTTAAAATTATTTGTTATATAATTAGTAAATTAATCATGTTAATCCTATGTATTAAAATTGAATTAAATTTCTAAAACGAATCAAATAATGCTAAACATAGACTATATGAGAACACCTTACACGTAAACGAATGATAGCCACATAAAATTAAACGATACAATGATAATTGCTAACTAATTAGCGATCTCAAACTAAGATTAAATCTTAGCCATTAGATTAGAAGATCTAGTGGTTGAAATAATATCACATGGATTATATTTTTAATTAAGAAAATTAATAAAAAAAATTAGAGGATATTAATGTCATTTTTTCTCATTAAAATAATCTTAAAACTTTAAATTTATGTAACTCTCTCGATTTAAATTATTTTTTCGCAAAAAAATTTATCAAATTAAAGATAATTTTATAAGGATTCTAAACGAGATCTCAATTGCATATGTTCCGACGACGTTCGGATGATGAAATTTGATATTTTTTATTTTAAGTTTTCGTAAATGTTGATAACCAGATTTTTATCAACAAATACATCAAAAATCTTAATAAAACCATGTAAAAATCTCAATAAATGTGTGTTGATATTCTTATGTCATATTGTTGATATTTGTAATACACTATGTTGATATAAAAAAACATTCACGAAAATTATCATATGATAACATAATGACGATATTACCCTTTTGTTGATATTTTGTCTACTATTTATTAAGATTCGTAAAATTTAATCTCATCCACTCATTTTAAAATCTAAAGGTGGAGATTTGGACTTGATTTTAGATTAGAGTGCTATAAGCATTAGAATATGACACCTATATTAAATTATAAGGAGACGTTGAGCTATACTTTTCCTTTGCGGGATAAATGGAGTACTCTACTGGAGTATTTTTCAGGCGGTTGGGTTCTAAAAACTGTGAAGAAAGGTCAAAGGAGTATATAAAAAGTGAAATGATGTATGAATGAGTATTTTTTATATATTAATATTAATAAAAATATGAATAAAAAATTAATTATTTAGTTATAATGTGTATTTACTATAACAGTATAATTTATTAATTATACTGTAACAATAAAATGAAATAAATAATTATGAACAGATAAAATACTCCCTCCACTATGCTCAAAATGTCCACATTCTTGAATAGTTAGAGATTTGAGGTAAAGTGTTGAGTATGATAAAACAAAGTGAAAAAATCTGGATAAATATTTTAAAAAAGAGAGAGGAAAAAGGAATTTACGTCGAAATATGAAAAATGGGCATGATTAGTGGGACAAATTAAAATGGAAATGTGAACATTTTAAATGGAGGGATAACAAATACTTTCAACATAGTTTCAACACAATGTCAACGTAGTATAAATTTCAAGATTTTGATGTCAACACAATGTCAACAGTTGACATTGTGTTGATATTATTTTGTCATCTATTGACATTTTTTAACGGTCCAAATCATAGTTTCAATTATAATCATTTATATGAAGCAGGCTATTTGAGCTAGCCCATCAGACTTCGGGCTAGTTCTACTTAGGTTACGAGTTTGATGAAATTGTGATTTTTCCAAACTAGATTGATTGGCAGATAGACCGCACATATTGGAAAAATGAAACTCTGGTTATGCATTATGGATCACCTTATACTTTTCTTACAACATCTCTTATTCCACCCCTCACAAACATAAAATATGATGGTGGACTCATTATTTATGTTCGTGAGAGGTAGAGTAGGAGATGTTATAGGAAAAGTATGAGGTGATCCTCACCGTTATGATCCTCACTGCTTATTATGAGACAGGAATGAATATTAATCAAGTTATACTACCATCACAATTCACATGCATCATGCATGTTGCACACCTAGCCACTAAGATTTCATTATAAACACAAACCTAGACACCTTTTGTTGATTCATTCCCATTATTCCAAAAATGTCATCTAAGTCCAGCAATGAGAGCAACTCCGACCTCCCAAAATCCCCCTTCTGGGAGGAGCCAGACGCCCTGGCCCTCCGCGAGGGCTTCTGGCTCCCCACCTGCCTCCTCGACTCCGCCGCCTCCTTCCGCCAAAACTTTCAGGCCCGCGAGGGCGACGTCGTCCTGGCCTCCCCAATCAAAACCGGCACCACCTGGCTCATGGCCATCGCCCACTCCCTCCTCCACAAACCCAAATCCAATGATGCCAACAATGCCGATGCCCTAGCCAGCAACAACCCTCACTCCCTGGTCCCCACAGTCGAATTCGAGCTGTGGTCCCCCACCACAACCGTCAACATCTTCGACCCCACCTCCCCGCGCCTCCTCCACACCCACCTCCCTTTCTCCCTCCTCCCCGCCTCCCTCTCCGCCTCGAAAATCGTGTACATCGCCCGAGGCCCCGAGGACACCCTCATCTCCATGTGGCACTACTTCAACGCCGTCGCCGCGCCGGTGCCGCTGGAGAAGGCGGTGGAGTGCTTCTGCTCTGGGGCCCACCCCTTCGGCCCCTTTGACCGCCACGTGGCGGAGTACTGGCTGGAGACCCGGAGGCGGCCGGAGAAGGTGCTGTTCGTGAAGTACGAGGACATGAAGAGGGAGCCCGGGAGGGAGGTGTCCAGGATTGCCGAGTTTCTCGGGAGGCCGGTCGCCGCGGAGGGGGAGGTGGAGGAGATTCTGTGGCGGTGTAGTTTGGAGAGGCTCAAGAATTTGGAGGTCAATGCGGCTGGACATGCTGCTTACTTTAGGAAAGGTGAAGTGAGAGACGGGAAGAATTATTTGACGCCGGAGATGGGAGATCGGATTCATCGGAGCGTGGGCGTTAAGCTCGAGGCACTGGGCCTCTTTTTTTCTGACAGACGATGAAGCGTAGTTCAGTTCAGTTATCTTTAATAAGACGTTTTTCATCCAACTATGGACGTGAGTCAAGGAATGTGTGTGTTTGTAAGTGTATGACTCAGTTCGGTTTAATAAGACGTTTTTCATCTAACTAATTATTGCCTTCGTCCCATTTAAGTGGAACATTTCATATAATTTTATGCAGTTTTGTTCTATGAGTTGAGTACATCTCAGAAAAAAATAATGCTAATGTTTTTTTTTACTATATATAATAAATACTAGCCTAAGCTGGTAGTGATAAAATACAAACTCATATATTGTACAAACTCCAAACTTTTTAACATAGTGTCAATACAACATCAACACAGTGCACGATTTTAAGATTTGATGTCAATACAATATCAACACAACGTCAACTGTTGACACTGTATCGATATTTTCTATTGCTATTATTTTGAAATTTGTTGACATTTTTAATGGTTCAGATAAGAGTTTGGAGTTTGTATAATATTTAGAGTTTGCATTTATTTACATTTCAACCTAAGCTTACCGATGCAGTGAGCCATAGTTCAACAAAAATAAGGCCAGCCAAGAAAATTGCTTGACATATGCACACACACTAAAATCGATAAAGCAACAAAACTAACATATGTAAAGTGAGGCACCATTTGGTGATAGTATTGAAGCAGGATCTCTTTTTTGTGTCTTTTATTAAGGTGAAAAAAATATAATCTGGTACGGTTTAAGGTTTAAGATTTTTGAACAAATTGCATTATATTAATAGGGGTGGGTGGGTAGGATATGTTTGATGGCAACAAAACATAATTTTTTTTTAATTTTATTTTGGGGTGAATTTGGAAATGAAGTCCCTTAATAGAAAACTTCTTCCTTTTTTTTTACATTATGCAAATAGGAAAAATGCTAATATGATTGGTGTTTTTAAAGTTGAAAAACGCCAATTCGATTGCTGTGTTTACAAAAATCAACATGTGTAGTAAAAAAACATGAATACTTAGTTGCCCAAATAGTTTGATGGAAGGATTAGAATAATTGTAATTGTCATTAAGCTATCATATTTGATTTTCTTTTGATCAACACAATGGGTAGAATAATTGTAAAACGCTAATATATTTGGCGCGTTAAAAAAATGTCAATCAATTGGCGTGTTCAAAAACATGTAGGCATTTTTCCACAACTTCCGTTGTGATTGTAAAGAGTCGTAAGCGATAAGTTCTATGTGGGGAAATCATCGGTTTAGAGATTGGGTTACGGATGACTGTTGATAAGAATAAAGAGAGAAATCGACGAAGAGGGGATGGGTCTTGAAAAAGAAAGAAAGGGCGGAAAGTTTAATGAGAAAATAAAGAAAGTGCGTGGAAATTAGGTTACCGATTTTGAAAACTTTGCGCTAGAGTTTAAAGGCGGATGAATCGGATTGACATAAAATCTATTCACAACGACACTGCTACAATAGGAGTGCATTAATTATTTTTATTCAGCATATCGGCGATAGATGTGAATTTATTATTCGGTTGTTATAAAGCGATTTTGGTTTGCAAAAGAGGTAAATTAAATTTATGATTATTTTTCCAATTTTTTTTTTATATCTCAATACACAAACTTTCAATATGTCACATTAATACCCTAAGAAAAATAGGCTAGAAATTGAAATGATGTGACAAATTAAATTTTATGTGGAAATAAAAAATATCAAAACTATTGATAATAAATAATTACGTTTCACATCTCCCTTGTTTTGCATAGTCGTTGGCTCATCTCTTCATCTAAATGGTTCGATCAAATTATCAAAATACTAAGGCGAACTAGTTGAAGGAGAGATTTTGCTGAAAATTTCAAAGATCTAAGATAAGGAAATGAAGTGGCATTTCCTATTTTTTAAATAAATTTTAAAAAAATTATTAATATTAAAATGGCATCATTTTAATGGTTTTTTGGTTTTTTAGTTTGGGTTACCACTTTCAATTTCTTCCCCGGTTTTTTTAGGGAAAAATAAGATAAGTCAAAATTCATGTAAATTGAAAAAATACATGGTGGTTTTTTGCCCAACCTTAAAATAATTATAATATTATTATTATTTTGAATTTAGATATCTAAAACTAATAAAAATGCATAGAATAAAATCATCGCTTGGATTAAAAACACCACAATAAAAATAACATGGATTAAATAACTTATAACTCAAAAACAACATATCACTCCCAAATTTATTCTTAGCACCTAGATCAACAAGTCATGATGCATTTGGCACTATCGACGCATAGGTCATGGTGTTGACGTTGGGGTCCAATTCAACTTGAGCCGATTCGGTCGGACCACTCAACGGTTGGCGGCTTTGTGGCTCATAGGATAAGTGTAGGATGGCACATGTGTGCCAAAACTCTCCTCGGTAGGAAAGTTAAAGTAGTTGGTGTTGCCGCCCATGGTATAGTTGCTTGAGGCGGTGGTCTTCATTCTCTTGGGGTTGCCTCCAGACTCAGCGCCACCACCAAACTTCGGATGCTCTTTGACAATATCAAAGATCTTCTCAAACTTGAAGTCTTTTTTCTCTTCATCCGAAAACGTCTTCAAAGCCTTGAGCCGAATGTCGTCCCAACTATGGCCGCTCGCCCACACCTTCTGGAAGATGTTTGCATATTTGGCCACCTCAACGGCCACCCGATCCCAATGTTTGTGGAGATGGTCCCACTCGCGCTCACATGCCCATTTGGGCTTCATTTGGTTGTATTTTGCAGCGATTTTCGTCCAAAACTGGCACACTTTTGGTTGGTGGCTACCCATGGTCTCCTTAGACACATCAACGTAGCAGTGAGCCACCACAATTGTTTCTTCAAGAGTATACCATTTCCCCTTGGCACGAGAATCCAAAACAAGCTCTGGCGGTGGCGGGGATGGTGCCACCACAGGAATAAACTCAAAATCGGAAATCCCATAGTCCTCTACGTTGATTTTAGAGCTACGTGCATCTTGGTCTGGGAGTGCCGGTTGGTACCCTGCTTGGTCCCACGGTGCTACATTGTCGAAATCCAATTCCAACGAAGCGCAATACATAAAGAAATCATCTTGAACTATTGATGGACCACCAAGATTGTTATTCATTGCAACAAACTATGAGATATTTAGAGAGACAATATAGAAGAGGGATATGAAATGAAGTGAGGAATGCGGATATTTATAGGAAAAAATGTAGTACTATTAAAATGAAAAATAAATTATATTAAAAATTAAAAATAAAAGCAATTTTCTTTTTCAGCCAACGCTAGTACTGCTATATGGCCAAAAATAGGCCGCCATTATTATTTTCCTAATATTGTATCCATATTCAGTATTCAATTCAATTTTCCATTCTACTTATATATTCATCTACATTTAAGAATTACTCCTCTGTCCTACTTTAACAGTATCTGTTTATAATTTTAGCGTGTTTCACTTTAAAAGCCTCGGTTAAAATATTTCATAAATAATAATAATCCTCACATTCTACTATCATTTTTTCACTCACTTTTATTATAAAACTAATCTACGTATAAAAGTAGGATTCATATTCCAATATCTTATTTCACCACCTTTTCTCTAATTTTTTAAAACCTATGCTGAACTCAAATATGACTCCTAAAGTAGGATATTATTACATTATAAATTTGAAATATCAGACTGGGTGCTACATAAGAACAAACAATAAATTTATAATATATACCAGTTTTTTACTACTTAAATAAAAATATTTAGCTTGAATAAATTACCAAAATACATGACTTGGCAACTGTGTCGAGTCGACCCTCTGGGTTGCACTTAAATTTTTTTTTTTAAATAATTACAATTGAATAAATTTAAATATGCATATTTATATAATTAATAACAATATACTAGTATTTCATGTAATTCTAAAATCATCCAATAAACATATATATATGAATTACAATTCCAATTAAAAATATAAAATCTTATAAATAGTTTCGTACTTCAAATATAGCCACTTTTAGTTAATATTCTCTCTGTCTCAGTGTAAGTGATGCATTTACCTTTTTTGACAATAATGAATTCAATTCTATCTCCTACCTTATCTTCTTATCTCTTATTCTTTTTCTCACTTAATTCTGCTTTATTCTTTTCTTTTTTCTATTTTATTTTTTTCTACTTTATTACTCATTCCGTCCTAACTAAGTTGAGTCGTATTCGTGTTTGGGGTGTCTCAACTAAATTGAGTCATTTCTTTTTTTGACAAAAACAAAACGTTCAATCACCCTTACTTTATCTCATCACCTAATTTACTACTATCTCTTTTATCTTTCTTACTTTATTCCACTCTCCTACTTTTCAACACAATTTCTTAATTTTTGTGTAAAAAAGTTTCGACTTAACTTAGTTGGACTTAGGGAGTAGTATTTATGATTTAATTCACTAAACACAACTATCTAAATTCATATGCCTAAATAGAAAGACTCGCTTAAATTGGGCCGAAGGAAGTAATATTTAATAAAAAATTTAAAAATACATATGAAATTACTAAAATATAATTTAAAATAAATTAGCCGGTTATAAAGTGGGTCTTCATATGTAGAAAAAAACACTTAATCTAGCCGAACCAGTTAGTCGTGGACTTAGGCCTAGCCGTGACGCTGGTCGGCCTTATCGTCCCAACCCATTCAACAACTCTATGTTATGCATAAAAGGCGCTGATTCTCTACAATGGGCCAAGATATTAGGATTTGGGCCTGAAAATAGTATATGGAGTAGTAAAAATTTAGGTGGATTAAAACATTACTATTATTCAATCAAATAAATACATGTAGATGTCTATATTATGAATTTATCAGTTTTATAATCAGATTTAGAAGTCATGATCAAAACTAAAACCAAAACCAAAACCAAAATTAGAGTCTTGGCCTGATTTGGGCCTAGGCCAGATCATTTCGCCCATTTAGTAACTTTACCAAAATGTGATATGCATAAAAGGCCTCACTGTCTATAATGGGCCATAATATTAGGGGTTAGGTCCAATGATAGTACTCCCTCCGTCCCATTTAAGATGACACGTTTTTCTTTTTAGTCTGTCTCAACTAAGATGACACATTTCCTTTTTGGTAACTTTTCTCTCCAATTAATACATTCAACCACTTTTTCTCACTCCTATTAAAATATTCATCTTTCTTTATATCTCTACTTTAATGCTTCCACCCACCTTCTCTCTCTCCAATTAAACACTTTAACTAATAACTCCTAAAATCCCGTGCCGGCTAAGCAATGTGTCATCTTAGCCGGGACGGAGGGAGTATTTAATTTGTATGGTTATTAGTACTCCCTCCGTTCTTGTTAACAGAGACATTTCTTTTTGGCACGGAGTTTAAGAATGATATGTTAAATGGATGGTGAAAAAAGTAAGAGAGAATAAAGTAAAAGAGGAAAGTATTTTTTGGCAAAAATAGAAATGTCTCAATTAACTCGGAACTTTCTAAAATAGACTAATGACACTATTAAAATGGAACAGAGGGAGTATGTTTTATCCTCCGTCCAAAACTAAGATAAAACATTTTTCTTTTTAGCTTGTCCCAACTAAAATGACATATTTCTATTTTTGACAATTTTTTCTCTCAAACTAATACACTCAACCATTTTTTTATCTTTCAAATTAAATATTAAACGTTCTTACTCTTTCTATTTAATACTTAGTTGCATCAATTCTCTCTCCATTTAACTATATTAATCAACCATTCCTAAAATCTTGTGCCAACTAGAAATATGTCATTGTAGTCCATCCCTAAAAAATATGAAGGATTTCTTTTATTTTTCCACCCCTTAAAATTATACACTCTTTTTCCCCTTTCTAATTTTATCAGTTTGATAACTATATCATTCATTTCAACACTATTGATATGGATGAAATTTCTTAATAATTAAATAGTAAGATGCTCTATCATGTGCATAGCTTTTCAATGACCTTATCTACTTTGATTCCTTGGTAAAGACCTCAATCTTCCAAATTCTACTAAATAGAAAATTAATGCAATCTGAAACCAACAGGCTAATCCAAATCGTCTGCAAAATTTAGAGAGTTTGGGGTTAAAGAATTTACTTCCATAAAATTCTAACTCAATTAATATGCATTAGATTAGCTCACAATATAAGTATGGTTGATCTAAAACTCATGAATTATCCCAATAAATTGTGCTAAAAAATTAGTACTAGAATCCCACTAACAAGTAACAACCCATCTCAAGTGAACTACATCTAAAAGATTTGTGGTTGGAATCGCTACAAACTTAACTAAATAATTAAATGAAGGGATACTATAAACGCACGTAGAGGGTGATGTCCTTGAAGATAATTAAATAAAGTAAAATCCACCAAAGGGCAGAATGCCAGAATCCTCTATTTATTAACACAATTAATCTAAGTATCCTGAGATTTTATAATTATAGGGAATGAGGTACCTGAATACAAAAATCGAGTCACTCTAAACCACATCTTCTTCTTTTTTTTTTTAATACAAAAATGTACCCATGAACACAAAATTTCTTTAAAAAAACTAAACAAAAACCACTAATTTAATCAAGATATAATAAGATAAAAAAATCGATGGTCAATTTTGGGAAAGGGATGAGTCCAACTAGTTTGAAAAGGATGAGCCTATTTATCACCAACTAATTAAAACAGTGTAACATCACACTATAAATTGCTAGGACCAATGATCCCTATCAACAAAAGCTACATAGAATATAACTAAGAGGTTAAATTAGTCGAGATGAATTTTGTCACATCAGTTATTTTAGGAGCAGCCTAAAATTAAAGAAATTTAAGGTTAATCCAACACCTTAATGCACAACTATTTGTAATTAATTACTACTTACTAGTATATAGTAGTCACCTGGTCCGGAAAGAAATGCACTATATCTAATCACTACCCAAGCATCAATTTAGAGCAAACAAAATGAAATTATATGGGCACTTTGTCAAACACAAAATATACAAGCCATATATTTTGGGATTTCCTGATTGACGGGGATATTTCTAAATTTTGAGCGATTAATTGTGTTGATATACTCATGTAACGGTGTTAATATGTACTTGTGTCGATGTGTTAATATGTTGAATATACTATGTTGACATTGTTTATTATCAATTATGGCGTTTATCTTGCATGTCTTTACTGAATATTGATATAGTGACAAGTCTTTATTTTCAAATGAGTAAATGAATATAAATTTAAAGGTAGTAACAAGTCTTTATTGATAGTATATTGGTATGTCCGTGTTGTTTAATTGAATTTTATAAAATAATATTTACATGTTGATATTATGATTGTATTAATATTGACATGATATGTTGATATTTGCGATGATATTCCAATAGGTATATGATGAATGTGGATGTAATTTCCAAATAATATAGACTAAAGAAATGTAGGAGAAATTTGCAAATCCAATGACTAAATCATGTAAATATATTGTGTAGTAGGACTACTATAATAGGAATAAATTGAAATATTTTGAGAATTAATTGAGTAGAACAAAAGAATGATTACATTTTTAGCTTATTCTAAAAAAAATAAAAAAATTTCCACATGATCTTAATTCAAGCCATTGGATCAAAAAATCTAAGGGCTAAGATTGGATAATTAATATCTAAATCTTAATTTTTTTTTTCCAATTACATCCATATATATACTTGCTCCCATCTCATTCTTCTCTCATCAGTTATCTTGTTCTGGATATCCCAAACCAAATTCTTGAATTTCTTGCCTCATCACACACAAAGAGAGAGAGAGAGAGAGAGAGAAAGAGAATGGATTGCAGTAGAGATGAGAGGCGATGGTGCTGTTATCATCCAACAGAAATGGTAGTTGGAGTTTGTGCTTTATGCTTGAATGAAAAGCTCTTAGTTGTTGCAAAGAAACGCCAACGAATTACTCACTACTCTTTCTTACCAAAAATATTTGCTCTTACAAATCCGCGCAGATCCCACACTCCTTCTTCTCCATCTCCAGAAGGTCACATCTCTCTCTCTCTCCATTTTACACAAAATACACACACCGATATGCCACGTGGAGTTATTGATATTTTATTATGATAATGGTATGAAAGAATTTCATCCACGTCGATCATATTTTTATTAAAATTTTTAGTACTTGATAATTACTGTTGATGAGTTGGCTTCTGGTCGAATTGCATACTGACACGAATGTTAAGAAACTTGAGGTGGTCAAATCGGCCGACTTCGCTTGTCGTTTTCGACTGAACTTGAATGTGATTAGTTAGAATCGAGCCGAATGTGAGGGCGAAATTCGGTTGGAGTTCGGTCTCGTTTGTAATTTCGGATAAAATTAAGAGTTCAATAATTGTTGAATAGTTGATTTTTATATTGGTATGGGAAATTATGATTTGATTATGTTATAAGTGTGGGTAGAGAAACGATTTGGTGGGCAGTTGCTACTTTTTGACTAAATTCATCACCAAAATAGTTATAATAAATGGTTGCATTGTTTTTAGTGAAAGATATTTTTGGATCGAGAGTTGTTTGATGTAATCAAAAAACAAACTTTGCAGTTTGCACCATCCCAACATTATGTACTATATCATTACAAAATAGTACTACTACTAATATATATCCATAGATCGATATTATTATACAATGTAATATGTAATTAATCCAATAATAAAGCAACAAGAATTTGATTTATATAACAATTTCATGAAGAATATTTTGTGGTTTGGTTTTTGAAAATTCTTGGATTTTTGTTTGTGTACTCCTTTCTTCTTCTTTTTTCTACCAAGCAACTAATGATATTTTCTTGAAACAATTGTGATCTTGAATTATTCTCATTGTATTTTTTAGTTGGGGAAGGGGAAACAATGAAGGTTGAACCTTAGACTTTTCTCTTTAAACATAGAAGATTCATAATGTTTGGATGTCTCTAAAGTGACATGAATTATCACCTTTTATTGATTATTGATATCTGTATAGTTTTCAACTTTATTCTAAGTCATGGGACCATATTTTGTTAGCAAAATATATCTAATTTGGTTGGCAATGAATATATGCATAACACTTTATCAAATGCAGACTCATTTATATCAATCAAGTTCGAAGAGAATGGTGTGGCCTCATGGGACAAAGGGAAAACGTCCAAAATTGCACATGATGAGAAATATTGTGATGAAAAGTTCAAGAGTGTGGTCGAGCACACGAAGCCACGCATGTCGCTGAGGTGGCGGAGGCGGATTGGTCACCTCTTCCACCTCATCAAGCGAAAGAGGCCGGCCAAGGCCAAGTCAGCACCAAGCACCTTGAAAGGGAGAATGTTAAATATAGGTGGATAAGGTGACAAAGAAGACTAGAAGAGGGCCAAAGAATAAAGGGTTTTGCAAGAAAAAAAGACACCCTAGCTTCCTTTCTTTTTTTCTTTCACTCCCACAATTTTTTTGTGTAGGAATTCATCACATCACACCATATATATATAATTGAGATGTGGGATCTAGTCAAAATTGCATCTTGCCAAAAAAAAGTCATTTAATTTTGGTGAATTTCAAGACCAAAATTCTATGTATCCATTACTAGCTAGAACATGCAAGTGACATGTAGATAAATGTATCATGTGAGATCTATGCTTTAATTTGTATATGAAAGTTGAAACATCAAGAAAGTAGCACAAATTTGAATTATTAGGTGCTCCAATGATCAAGGAAGCAAGAGGGCCACAAAAACATAATGCTAAATCATGGCCTCTTCCAATTAATCTTCAAGAATTCAGTTCATCAACACATGCATGATGATGAAACATGACTTTCTTTTTTGCTATCTTAACACTATTCATTTTGAAAGCTTAACCCCACAAATTGCAAAATGGGAAGGGATGGATGCATGTGCTAAATTGCTTGTATGCCACAATTCTTACAGGACCACAATTCTTGGACATTATTGATTTAGGTGTATTTCTCTTGACCAAAATTCAATAGACAGCTTGATTTAGTTGAGCCTTGTTGTTGGAATGTATTCTACTTTGTTTAAGCATCCTTCCACATGAAAGTTGTCCTTGCTTATATTTTTCATTCTCATCTTAAGTTTTTCTTATTATAGGTGAACATGGAAAGGGAAAGATGTTTCTTTTTTCTGGTTAATTAAGGAAATTGTTCATTAACTCAGATGATTGAATCAAGCACGAAATTAAAATGGTTTGATAGCTCAACTGATCTGCAACAATAGTTACTGGCTTTTGAAAAGATGAAACTATAAAATTAAGGTGTTTGGATTGATGGATTAAACAAGATACTATCTGGTACTTAATCGCGGAACAATGTCATGCTTGATTAGATTTGACTTATGGGTCATGTACTTTCGAATAATCTCAATTCTCAAGACAATTTGATTTTGTGGCATCGAATTTGATAAAATTAGTGATCATATGTGAATGTGGGTTGGCATACGGTGACATGTATAATACTGCATTATTGAATGATCTAGTATCAAAGCAACATTGTTTCATTGTCCAACAAAATGTAGAAGAAATAACATTTCGTGACTAGCCTTTCCATAATATTCCATTCCCCAAATATCAAAATTTGGGACATTTTTGTTAATTTTGATCATATATATGAGTGATTAGGAATATTTCTGTTATGAGACAAATAGTTCAGGTAATTAATTTTGATTTATATATAGTTCACGGTATTATCGTTGAGAGATGAAAATATCAGATTAATTGTAGGAGTACCGTTTTTAATCTAGATTTTTATCCAAGGTTTCTTCAATTCATATTTGGCCTAATCTAATATATATGCATACTTAACAAAAAGATACTCATAACCCCCTCCTAACCGCAAAATTAATTTTAAAATTCACTACCATTTCATAAATCATGTGAAAAGTACAAATCTAGATCTAACATTATATTATTCCCAAGTATTAAACCATAAACAAATACCACACCCTAGAAGCATGAAAATATTTATCACGGAAGCTCGGTGAGCGAATATCACCGTCCATTCACGAATACCGAAGAGATCAGCCTTTCGAATCGTCTTGATCAAATGTCTAGTAGCTCCGACTCTCCAAGTTCCGTTTTCTAGACATGTCACTGAATTATCATACCATAGCCAACACACACTCTTTTATACACACACAATATCACATGCATGTATATAGAACTATATATAGATTCTTTGTATTAAGTGCACATGAATTCCATAGAGAAAAAAGATAGTGAGATGAGGAAAGAGTTGGTGAAGAAGGGGCCCCTTCCTTATATATCATCTACCATACAATCTTGAAAAAATGTGGGCTTCATAATAAAGGACACAAGCCTTTATTTTGCTTTTCATCTTAATCTCCCATTTAAAGATAAACCCTTTTTCTACACCAAGTCAAACCAACTTTTATGAGCCCACACTGTTTTGTCACACTTTTATGTATGTTATCCCTACGTCCACACATAATTATAAAATATTTTGCATGTCGATTGTTTAAGTAACATGCTATATAGTCTGATATATCTATGTCAATAAAGTGTTATGTAAAGTAGTTATACTTGACATATACTACTACTACTACTACTTCTATCCACAGAATGTTGATAATATTTATGTTGCCAACATTTCTAGTGATCAACCAATGCCGATCATGAGAAGACTAGATGTAGCGATTCGGGTGAGATCCAATTTTTAATTCACTCTTGGGATCCAGGCCATCCAGGGGGACAACCATGGGTCTTCTCTTCTCGAGAATCTATACATCTCTTATCAATGTATGACCAACTATTTCGACCACTGGTTTAGGTTCTCGGCCTCAAAGGGAAAAGAAAATGGAGCACATAATACCGATTATCACTTACCAAAAACTACAAGATCACCCCCTCCATTCTGTGGCAACAGAAGATTGTTTGTACCACTGGTTTAGACAATCAATCATAGTATCAAATCTAACATACTAAATTTTTCTGAAAAAAATAAATACAAAAGCCAACAACTTATTGTTGCTTAAACAGTGATCTGAAATCTTTGAATTTAAGAAAGAACTGTAATTCTTGGTGCTTCTCATCAACAACTCTCTCTCTCTCTCTCTCTCACACACACACACACACACACATATTTTGTACTAGGACACAGGAACAAAGAAGTGGGACCTTTGTAGAGCTTTTAACAATTTGATATCTCAAGTATGCAGCAATCACTCTGTCTTTACACCGAATATAAACCACCTTTCACAAACTGAGAGTGAAGTATCGCAGAAGCAATGGACAATGTCAGGGAGATTTCGCTATCTCATCAGCAAATCATTTGCACATACAATATAAGAAGCTTCATTAGTCGTAAGTTCGAATCGTTTAGCACCTTATACCTACAAGACTTAAGAACCTTAGAAAAACCCAATCTTGAGCACGCCAATAATAGATACACAATTGACAAGTCGGACGAAAGCAACAAATCGACGTTCTGGACAGGTAGGCCGACACTCGACAAAAACTGAATCACCAAACAATGAACAAATCACTGGACTCTAACTACCGACATAATCCCTACATTTGATGCAGGTTTCATAGTTTTGTACACATCCGCTATCATTGACTTCTTCGGTGTTAAGCATTAGGTTCGATGCATACATGGTACTGATTCAATGATGACCATCATGAGACAAGAGGAGGACTCTCATCAATTGTGAAAATGATATGATCCCTTTTTTTTGGATAGATTTTCCATATTTGGAACCAATGGTGGATGTATTCCGACTAGATGAGTTCGGGTTTAAATAAAGCCACAAACCACAGCTGCAGAGAAAAAAAGATTCACTTCAACCCAAGCATCACAAATGAAGTAAAATTTGAAACCAAATAGAGAAAAAATTTTATGAATGCATCATTTAGACAATCTTTTCAAGCAGAGCATGAAATTTTTGCAAAAAAAAGAAAAAGTACCCCCCCTCCCTCCAAAAAAAATAAAAAAAACAAAAAAAACCAAATAAATCAACAAAACTTGGAATTTAAAAATAATTAAGTGTATATGTACATACACATATACATATAGTACATAATTTTTGGAGGGGGGGCCCTTTGTTTTTTAGGGGTAATAGTAGATAGGGGAAAAAATTCCCTTTCCCCCGATTTTAAAAGTTACGGGAAAATAATGTTATGACAACTGATTGGATAGAATTACTACAAATTCTAAAATAACTCAGTAAATCTCATCATAAGATTGGGCCTTCCCGCTTTGTCTTAGTTTCAAACAGCATTTTGGGAATCCAAAAAAAGTCCTAAAAATTCAATTTCTGTCACCCTTATAGCTTATCATAGCTTACAATACAGGGGCCTTTTACCACTGGAAAATTTTCCCCCATTTTTTTCAAATTGATATTGTAATTTAAAACCAACAATATGGATTGTTTGAATAAAGCATTTTGATGCAAGTTCTTATCTTTCTCAAATGAAAGAATCAGAAATTTCCCCCCATGTCATTTAAAATTTCACATGTAGTATTATCTAAACACTTAAAAAAAAGGTGTTCCCCAAAAGGTTTTTAAAGTTTTTACAAAGAAACTATTGTATATTTTTTGTTCTGTAAAAGTATGGTTAAGGCTGTCATTCAAAAAAGTGAGGAACAACACTAGTATATACAGTAGACACATAAAAAGAAAATCTAATGCATGGGCTCAATTTTTAAACACATTAAACAGCAATCCATATTTAAGACAGATTATAAGGGAAATTTCCCCCATTTACGCTTTTTCCCATTCAAATTATTAAACAAAAATTGATTTTTCAAGTATCTCAATTTACACCCAAAATTGGAACATGGACTGTGGGCCCCAAAAAAAAATTAAAAAATAAAATCCCCCCAATTTGCCACCTTTTTGTACTTAACTTGGTGGTCCCCCACTTTCTACACCCCTTCCTCAAAAACACACAATCACAAAACCAATAAACCCTTTTACCGCCATGTTAATGTTGAAGCCAAAACCACTTTTATAGTTTTTGCATGGCATGGTCTCTACTTTTTCTCAGTTGTAACCTTAAAGCTCAATCTTAGGGAAAGGACCATTTTTTAAGAAAGTGTGGCATTGAACAAAAATAAATAGTTATTATAGAATCCTTGCAATAAATTTAAAAAAAACCTAATAAAATAAGAAACACCAGTTACATTTTGCTTAAGAACCCCACATCCCCCAAAAAAAATTCTTTTCCCCCCAAAATTTTTTAGATAGACTAGACCATTCAAAGAAAGCGGGTGGGGCATAATTTAATGCATTGTCCGGGGG
This sequence comes from Salvia hispanica, assembly GCF_023119035.1. Lineage (NCBI taxonomy): Eukaryota > Viridiplantae > Streptophyta > Magnoliopsida > Lamiales > Lamiaceae > Salvia > Salvia hispanica. Next base: position 26,303,831 of record NC_062966.1, on the reverse strand, counting down.
TCCACCGTTTTTTATGCCGCAACCAAAAAACATTAAAGGGTAGTACAATTTAGGCTGTCAAAAATTGACCTAAAAACCAAAAACCCTATATCCTTTGAAAGAACAATAAAGCCCTTTCCATGTACTCTAAACATTCATTTGGTGTCACGATCTCTAAATAGTCATTTGGTGAAACAACTTCTGTGTTTTTGCTGTCGGTGTACATACAGCGTTTGCACTACACTACACACATTAAGGGAACGGAAATCCCTCCCGCAAAAAAAAAAAAAAAAAAACACTAATCTAACCTCAATATGATCATTTCTGGATGTGATGCAGTAAAATTGGTCTCATTGCAACTTATAACTCAAACCTAGTAACAGCTTTAAGCCTATAACATATCATGCACCTGATCACCTCAAAAAAATTTTAAAAAAATCATCAATTCAGCATATTCATAATTCACACACTCTAATTCCTCAATCAATCACCAATCACTGCCCTATATTCTCAGTCAATCTAATTGAAAGGAAATGAAATTATCATCAACATAACGGCAGCCATCACGCACCTGTAGTAACATCTCGCCGCGAACCGGCAAAGGAGGCTGAAAACTGCTGATTCGAAGAATAACTACCACCGGAAGTCTCCATGAGAAGTGATAGGCGGAGAAATCGATGCGGCGGTGGGGTTTAAAAGCGACAGTTAATTGAGACGGCGTCCACTGCAACAATCAAAGAGGATGCAATCAGTTACCTGAGTAAGACTCGAGTGGGTTCTCTACTGTGATTATTTTGTGATGTTGTTTTAGATAAGCGATTGTAGGAGCCACTGGTGTCACTGCAGGGGAGATAACCGGAGAGAAGTGGAGATTATTTCGGGTGAGATTTGTATTTCGAATGAATTTTTACCTAATTCCACCTTCTCTAATATTTGAATTTTGAGATATTAGAATTATTGGAAGAATCACTATTTTATAAAATTTGAATTTAACTGAACCCGAAAAATTCAAGAGATCCGAAAAGTTAAAATATTCAATTATGATACAGAAATATTTAAATAAAATAATATTTGAAAATTATTATATTAAATAGTACTAGTACTATATTTTATTTAAATAATATTGAATATATTAAAAATAATTCGGATGTTTAGAAAAATCATTTTAAAAACACCGATGAAATATTTGGTTTGAGCGATTCGATTAGATTAGAGCATCCGCAATGGCTCGCATGACTACAAATTCTGCCGTGCGACGACGGCAGCCGAACCATTTACATGGGAGCGAAACGGCAGCGCTCGCGTATGCCGAGTGCTCGGCGCGACGGCTAGCCGCCATTGTAGGGCCCGACGGCCATCCGATTTTTGTTTTTGTTTTTTTTTTTATTTAAAAACCTATATAAACGCGATTTTCGCTTTCATTTTCATTTGCACCACTTGTTTTAACGAGTTTTCTCTCTAACTTTCGTACAGAGCATCATCGAGCTGGATCACAACAACGAGCCCAAATCTCAAATGACGAGTGGATCTCGATCCACTGCATGCTGGGATCCTGGATGGGGCAGATGGCCCGGGTTTAACATCCCTTGGAATCGATGATGGGTGATGGTCAGGCCTGGGGGTTGCCATGGGGATGCCGGCGGCGGGCACGCCGGCTGGGTGGGTATGCCCAAATGCAAAGACAGATGATGGATGATGAGGGGCATGGATCGGGGTGCAGGGTCACCGGAGTGGACACAGATATCGTCCTCGCTGATTTTTGACGGCTTCGTCTCACACGCCGACCCTGGAGACGAGTACCGCGATGACCTTCGTCATTCGCATGATATGGGATCGATCTCGGGAAGATGATACTCTTCCACCCGAGGGGGCCGCGCCGAGAAGAAGACGAGGGGAGAGGCAGGCGGTCGGCGAGCCATCGCAGCCCGCTGATGACACCCGGCCGGAGGAAGTGACGGAGGATGAGTACGCCGGGGGTGGTGGGAGTGACGATCCGCTGTTGCGAACAACCAACGGATCGTCAACATGTGGGCGAAGATCGAGCCGCCATAGGAGGCACCGCCCGCACGGGAAGGACTTCAGCGGAGGAGGTCCGAAGGGGGGAGCGCACTGGGCCGCGTGGGCCGTTGAATTTGTACGCCAACGCCTCCGCGCCTCGAGTGGGCGAATGAGGACGACGCCTCGAGGATCGCGAGTCGCTTCCTTGCGGGAAGTATAAGGAGTTCACCTTCCGGAGTGCTTCTGTTGCCGAAGGACTCGAGAAGTTACTGGGGTGCGACGCCGGGTGGCCGAAGGAGCCGACGCACTCTGGCGTAGCAGCGGATCCCACGACCTCCCCGGATGCTGAGGAGTTTTCATCCCCTCCTTCATTTACTCGGTCGCCCCGCCCGGTCTGGACAGGCGCGCAGCGGGCCGCAGGGCGGATCCCCTATCGCCCCGCGAGGTCCGATCCTCCGCCCTCCCACCCGCCCCACTCGAGTACACTTCTCCATTCGCGTAACCATACGCGGATCGATGTGCAAGGTCTTCCAAGAGTGGAAGACCGCCACCGACCCCACGGAAGATGTTTCTTCACGAGATGCTCAAGAGCATGCAGTTGATTTGGAAATCGCGAGGGCACGGCTAGCGAGTTCCGACGTGGGCTGGATACCTGGGGCTGGGGCGGCGACGCCACGGCGACGCGACGGCGATGAGGAGTAGAGAGTGGCGGCTCGTGTGAAGCCTTTTTTTTAAAAAAAATCATGTACTTTTTTTTAAAAAAATCTTTGTACTTTTTTTAATGGAATGGATTAATTTTCCCGTATATGTGTCAAATTTAATTCCGTATTTTAATCGTAATTTTAATTCGTAAATGTAGTATATTAAAATATTTTATTCATACTCGCCTAAATCATTGATTGTGTAATTTTTTATGTTGCCGACGCTATGAAGAATTACTACATTTATTACTAAGACTATCAAGGATGCTATTATGTCTGGATGTCCATATATAATTTATTGCGCTATAAACTAATGGAGATGACCTCTTTTACTTAGTATTGCTATTGCAATGTAATTATACAAATTCTTTCTAGAAATAAATAAATTAATTGACATATATAGCTAACAAATATTTTGTTCCATTTTATATGTTTAAACGTTTCTTTTTCTATAACACTTCTTCTATTGAAAGCATATGCTCCAATTAGTGTTCTTGTTTTTTTTTACTGAACGAGGTGTCACATTTAATTTGAAAATTGATGCACTGGTTTAAATAGATTGGATCGAAAATTTACAGATTAAACAACAGTAACGCGATGGAAGATATGTATATGAAACCTTAATCTTTTACTCTTACGTGAATAATGGGTATTGTGAGGCTATGAATTTATATGTAATGAGATGCTTGTTAGTTAAAATTTCCTAATTCGATTCATTTTACGTATAAAAATGTTAAAAGTACATAACTGCAAAATTTAGAATACAAACTAGTAGTATAAAATTATGTTTAATTATAAAAATAAATTTAACCATAAATTAGTCATCATAATAGAAGCTCTGTTCTGGGGCAGAACGGTAATTTTAGCAGAGATTCAGTTACCGACCCGGAAGTATCGGGTCGGGTCACCCGCAGGTCATTGGTTCCCGTTTCTGTCCTAACTCCAGAAACAAAAACGAAGAAAAGGAAAATTCACGAGCTTGGTTCAATGACTTCTGGTAATCACTCTCCATCTCATTTCCTATCTAATTATGTTTTTGCAGCAATAAATTCAATGAAACTTGAATTTACTAATTGTTTTGGTTTCGTATATGATCACTGTAATTTGTTGTTTACGGAAAGTTTGATTGTAAATTGAGAGAGGTATATTCTATGTTAGGCTGTTAGCAAGTATTGAAATTGATTGATGCAACCTCAATGCTACGGTGTAATTATTTTGGAAGTTTTCATGGTATTTAAAAATTTGAGGCGAATTATGTCGACAATCGTTGATTCGTTGAATTTTTTAGTTTATCTAGTTATGTTTCTGCTGAATTGTACACTACGGATGCATGTTCTGAGCTAGCTAGTTTCATTGTTGTCAGATTATGCGGTTAAACTTGCTGCGGAGCTCGAATCAGCTTCGCGTTTGAAAGCTGCTCAATTCTTAGTGACGCAGAGGCCGTGGCTTGGTACTAAGTTAATCTCAGTTTTTCTTTCTCTGTGATTGTATGCTAGTACGTATTAGTCCAATTCCTATGTCAATTGTGTTGTGGTTGTTTTCTAAATTTTAAGTTTGGGATTTTGAAGAGACAATTTTCTTGCTATTTGACCTGATCACGGGTGTTATTGTACAATAACCACGAAACACTCCGATGATTTAGCGATTTTGAATGAAAATTCACTAAACCCCCCTTCGTCTCCACTTGCATCCGCCAGTGGTGATTTGGCCATTCAACTGAAACAGCTTGTCTTGGCTTCTTGCTCTGCAGATCTTTATGGGGTTAATGTCAGACCTGTTACTCCTTTCCGTAGCTTGAGCAAACCGTTTGTTGATACAGCACTTCTGCACCGCAGCTTGCCAGATGAGTTGCTTTTTGAGGTATGGCTCTGCTATGAAGTCTTGATAATCTATGGTTTTTTAGCTTGTCAGGACATTGTGACTGTAGTTTACTCCTCTGCAGATATTTTCGAAGATGAGTCCTTATACCCTTGGGAGGGCAGCTTGTGTTTGTCGAAAATGGAGGTATACTATCCGTAACCCTGTGTTCTGGCGAAATTCATGTTTAAGGGCTTGGCAGGTAACTGTTTAGTTACTATCTTTTCATTATTGACACGTGCTTATGTTCTTATATTTTGTCCATGCGCTGCAGCTGAATGGAATTGTGGAAAATTATAAGATTTTCCAATCGATGTATCATGGCTTATGCGGAAAATGTGGCTTTTTAAAACCAAGACTTCGGACTGATGGTAAAGTATTCTATTTGTAACTTTAAGTTGTTGTGTTTTGCATCATTTTCCCAATTTTCTGTAAATCTGCAGACGGGAGAAATAAAGCTTTTCAATTTTCCACTTCCAAATCTAATGGTTGCTCTCCAACTCTAAACCCCTGTAAGAAACTTTGGGTTTAGGGCATGTGAAGTAGTCTATCTTCTCAAAATGCAAAAGAGCAGTTTGTTGACACAGCATCACATCAAAAGAACAAATAAGATAATCCTAATAAAACCTTGAGCATAAGAACTAATCAAACCTTTCAATGTGTTAGCCTTAATGGTATCTGGGTGGTGCGGTTTGTTGACATTAATTAAAAGTGCTTCTAGCCAGCTGTAGAGTTTTCTTTTGCGTTATAAGAATGACAATGATATAAATCTTCTACAACGTGTTCATCTTAGATCGAGTCTTGTACACTGCTAAATCTGTGACTTGGATTCCCAGGGCTTTACGTCAGTCGGAATACCTACATTCGTACTGGGATTGCAGAGTGGAGAACAACCAATCCTGTGCATATTGTATGGTTTTTTTGGCATTCTCTTTTTTGTTCAATAGAAGCCCAATAACTTAAGAGTCTGATCAATTATTTCTAGTTTTATGAGAGAAGGATGAAGTCGGGAAAGGCGATATATATCTATGGCTAATATCAAATGTAAGATCATTGTGTTCTATATCAGTCCAGTGACAGTTGGGTAGACTGTATATCATTTGAATTCAGTAAACAGTGGGTAGAAGGAAGAAAATCAAATTATTGTACATCTATGACCTTCCTTGTGTGCTGTTAAACCTTAATTTTTGTTCCTTTACTAACTAAATAGTGAAGTGACTTGGGCATCATCTATGATTTTCTATTTTTTTAAGATTTTTGTGGGAAAATGAAAATGAAAATTTGAATAGACAAGTGGATAGCAGTC